>NW_026647156.1:0-300000 GCF_950295315.1 Erinaceus europaeus | reverse complement strand
CTGGGCTCCCTGGATCCCGGGCACACCTCCACCTGTCTTCTCTTGACTGCCAGCCCTGAGGTCCCTTGTCGGTCAGCACTGGCTTCCCATCCTTCCGTCCCCCTGTGCCAGGGCCCAGGCGTCTGGGCGCTGCTGGCTGACCTAGTGGAAGGGCAGTTGGGCTGCCCAGTGCCAGTGTGGCCAGCACAGAATGCCAGGGGCTAGGACATCACAGAGGGCTCCTGTGGTTGCTAGGCCACGGGGACCCCGCCCATCCAGTTGACCAGCAGCCATGACCCCCACCCTGAAATTGACCTTGAGGGCTGGTGGCCAGCCACCAGAGCCAGAGCCCCAGGCCAAAGCAGGTGCAGGTCGGCCGGGCCAAGGGGCGATGTGCAGATTGGTGTGTGTCTGGGCATGGGGGTGGCATCTGACAGCCCAGGGCTGGGGACCAAGGTCCGCCAGGCCCCTGTCCCACCATTTGCACTGACACACAGTCTTGCTGACTGACCGACAGTCCCCGCCCCAGAGATACCCACACCAGGTCCCTGGGTGCCCTGAGCTGCCCCTGAGGATTGGTGGGTGCCTGCCTGGACACATGCCTCTGTAATGGAGGCCTCTATTTATCCCATTGCCTACTGATAGCTGCCCTCCTGCCCCTACTCCTCCTCCTACTCCTCTTCCTCCTCCTCTTCTTCCTTCTCCTCTTCCTCCTCCTCCTCCTCCTCCTACTCCTCCTCCTCCACCTCCTCCTCCTTCTCTTCCTCATCCTCAGCTGGACTCATTCAGTGCCCTTGGCCTAGGCAAGCCAGGGCTGGTGCTCTGGCTGCTGCAGCTTCTATCCAGTGGGTGGGTGCAGGAATCTGTTCCTGTCAATCCCTGGTTACTGGGACCTTCCATGCCTCCAGCTCCCCCCACTCTCTACTCCAAACCCCTGCTCAAGGATGCCCCCTTTCCCCTTGCCCTCTGTCACCCAGCTCCCCAAATAACATCTACTTTGTGTCTCCATCCACTACTTTCCTGCCACCCTGCTTCTGCGCTTCAGCCCTGGGGGCCCAAAGCCAACGCAGCTGCCATCTCACTATCGAGCAGAGGGACCTGCCCTAACCCCTGCCACCACACACACACACACAGCCCTGCACACACTCACGGGCTCTCCTGCCTGAAGCCTGCTCTCAAAGAGTCTCCTTCTGCCCCCTAGCCCCCTTACAGCCTCTGCCACGGCCGCCCACAGACACGTGGGCATGAGCAGCGCAGACATGCAACAAGCTCCACTCGCCCCTACTCCATTTGCTCTATGGTTGGTCAAGAACCTTTTTTTTCATGCTGAAGGGGAGGGAGTTGAGAAAGTCCAATGTCCTGGGGAGCAAGCACTGCAAACAGTCCATCTACAATGTAACATTTGGGTCTCAGGCCGACCAATCCCTAGTGCGCTGTGCAGACTTTTGACTGGCAAAAACACCCCATCTGAGTGTGAGATCTGGCTGGGCTAGTGGCTCTTTCTGTGGACTAGGACACAGACAGACAGAATTTTCTAGTTCAAAACCTGTACTTCCCAGATGATGGTCATTCGCTATGGTTAAAAAAAAAAAAAAAAAAAAAAAAAAGGCTTTTTAATTATTTTTTTCCCCCTGCCTGGGTAACCTGTCTGCTGCTTGTTTCTCAGTGAAAAAAGGGAAAGATCTTTTTTGGAGGGAAAAGGACCAAAATGCAGGCAGGTGGACTCCGTGGACGGTGGATAGGGAGTTGCTCCTGCCCTGGCACTAGAGCCCCAGCTGCTGTTCCTGGTGCTGTCTGATACCAGAGATCTCCGTGTGTCGTGTCATGACGCTGTCTCCAGGACTGACCCTCAGGATAATGAGAATTCAAAATGAGGCAGGTGATATTGCCTTCAAAAGTAAATCCCGGGAGGTTTGGCGGTATGTCAGAGGGTTAAGGCCTTGTGGCGCTCACGAAAAGAGGGGACAGGTGGAAGGGTCTGGGGTCTGGCGCCCAGACCCCGACCTGCAGGGGAGTCACTTTACAGGGGGTGAAGCAGGTCTTTAGGGGCTCTATCTTTCTCTCCCACTCTGTATTTCCCCTGCTCTCTCCTTTTCTCTCTGTCTGATGCAAGGTCAAAACAACAACAACAACCACAACAATAACCACCACAGTGACCAAGCAACAAGGGCAGCGAAAGGGGAACAAAAGGAGTGCAGGGGCTGTGGATTTTTCGTGGCGCAGGCACTGAGCTGAGGCAATAACCCCTTGAGGCAATCAATCAATCAATCAACGAATAAGTAATACAGGTTACAGAGATGTATATGTCCCTGTGTGTTTCCAGAGTTCATGTAAATGCACTTTTGTTTATTTCTTCACTTATTTATTATCTTGCCACGAGAATTTCTTTTCATTGCTAAAAAAAAGTGTCCCATCAAGGGTACCAGGTGGTGCCACACCCAGTTAAGCACTCATGTTACAATGCAGGGGGACTGGGTTTCAAGACCCTGGTCCCCACCTGCCGGGGGGAAATCTTTACAAGTGGTGCAGAAGTGCTGCAGGTGACTCTCTCTGTGTCACAAACCCTCTATCCCTCCCTTCCCTCTCAATTCCTGACTATTTATTCCAATAAATAATCAAGAAAACTGAAAGTAAAAAAAGAAAAAGGAAATATTCCACTACTTCAGTGGGGCTACTCAGGACAATGCTTTCCTTGTTAAGATCCTCACAGCATCATACCATATGCAGAAAGGCAAAGACGCCATGTATTTTTTAACCCAGTTTTTATATTTATTTATTTATTTATTTAGGTGCTTAATCATTTTTTGTTATTGATGTATTAATATTTAACATTTGACATAGACTCTGGCTCTGACACCAGCGGTCTCAAGTACCCCTAGATGGTACTCTGCCTCTACAAAACCAATCCATTGACCTGTCCATGCATCCATTCATCCACCCATCAATCTATACATCCATCCATCCATCCATCCATCCATGCATCCATGCATCCATCCATCCATGCATCCATCCATCCATCCATCCATCCATCCATCCATCCATCCATCCACCAGTCAACCAAGCTAAGTATAAAAGGAGATCTCTCCTTGAATGGTGAAGACAAACCAGGATGCATAGGTAGGTTGCAAAGGGGCGAGTTCGGCTGAATAGGGCAGAGGGGCTGAACCAGGGAATGTGTTGGGGGGTGTGGGTGTGGGTGGGGTGAGCCGGAGACCTGTGAGTTGGGTCACTTCAGGGGCAGGGAGGGGGTGGAAGGGGTTGCGAACAGCTGTCACTGGAGAACCATCACAAGTGCTGGAGCTGTTGAGCAGGACACCCGGAAGAGAAGACAGACAAAGGAGAGAAGCAAAGTGCAGAGGAGAGGAGAGGGGAGAGGATGGGGAGGGCAGGAGAGGACAGGAGAGTACAGGAGAGGACAGGAGTGGAGGGGACCTGAGAAACCTACCTGGACAAAGGCAGCATACAGACATCCAGCAAGGCAGGCAGGCATGCAGGCAGCTCTGGCCTGGGCTCCCTGGATCCCGGGCACACCTCCACCTGTCTTCTCTTGACTGCCAGCCCTGAGGTCCCTTGTCGGTCAGCACTGGCTTCCCATCCTTCCGTCCCCCTGTGCCAGGGCCCAGGCGTCTGGGCGCTGCTGGCTGACCTAGTGGAAGGGCAGTTGGGCTGCCCAGTGCCAGTGTGGCCAGCACAGAATGCCAGGGGCTAGGACATCACAGAGGGCTCCTGTGGTTGCTAGGCCACGGGGACCCCGCCCATCCAGTTGACCAGCAGCCATGACCCCCACCCTGAAATTGACCTTGAGGGCTGGTGGCCAGCCACCAGAGCCAGAGCCCCAGGCCAAAGCAGGTGCAGGTCGGCCGGGCCAAGGGGCGATGTGCAGATTGGTGTGTGTCTGGGCATGGGGGTGGCATCTGACAGCCCAGGGCTGGGGACCAAGGTCCGCCAGGCCCCTGTCCCACCATTTGCACTGACACACAGTCTTGCTGACTGACCGACAGTCCCCGCCCCAGAGATACCCACACCAGGTCCCTGGGTGCCCTGAGCTGCCCCTGAGGATTGGTGGGTGCCTGCCTGGACACATGCCTCTGTAATGGAGGCCTCTATTAATCCCATTGCCTACTGATAGCTGCCCTCCTGCCCCTACTCCTCCTCCTACTCCTCTTCCTCCTCCTCTTCTTCCTTCTCCTCTTCCTCCTCCTCCTCCTCCTCCTACTCCTCCTCCTCCACCTCCTCCTCCTTCTCTTCCTCATCCTCAGCTGGACTCATTCAGTGCCCTTGGCCTAGGCAAGCCAGGGCTGGTGCTCTGGCTGCTGCAGCTTCTATCCAGTGGGTGGGTGCAGGAATCTGTTCCTGTCAATCCCTGGTTACTGGGACCTTCCATGCCTCCAGCTCCCCCCACTCTCTACTCCAAACCCCTGCTCAAGGATGCCCCCTTTCCCCTTGCCCTCTGTCACCCAGCTCCCCAAATAACATCTACTTTGTGTCTCCATCCACTACTTTCCTGCCACCCTGCTTCTGCGCTTCAGCCCTGGGGGCCCAAAGCCAACGCAGCTGCCATCTCACTATCGAGCAGAGGGACCTGCCCTAACCCCTGCCACCACACACACACACACAGCCCTGCACACACTCACGGGCTCTCCTGCCTGAAGCCTGCTCTCAAAGAGTCTCCTTCTGCCCCCTAGCCCCCTTACAGCCTCTGCCACGGCCGCCCACAGACACGTGGGCATGAGCAGCGCAGACATGCAACAAGCTCCACTCGCCCCTACTCCATTTGCTCTATGGTTGGTCAAGAACCTTTTTTTTCATGCTGAAGGGGAGGGAGTTGAGAAAGTCCAATGTCCTGGGGAGCAAGCACTGCAAACAGTCCATCTACAATGTAACATTTGGGTCTCAGGCCGACCAATCCCTAGTGCGCTGTGCAGACTTTTGACTGGCAAAAACACCCCATCTGAGTGTGAGATCTGGCTGGGCTAGTGGCTCTTTCTGTGGACTAGGACACAGACAGACAGAATTTTCTGGTTCAAAACCTGTACTTCCCAGATGATGGTCATTCGCTATGGTTAAAAAAAAAAAAAAAAAAAAAAAAAAGGCTTTTTAATTATTTTTTTCCCCCTGCATGGGTAACCTGTCTGCTGCTTGTTTCTCAGTGAAAAAAGGGAAAGATCTTTTTTGGAGGGAAAAGGACCAAAATGCAGGCAGGTGGACTCCGTGGACGGTGGATAGGGAGTTGCTCCTGCCCTGGCACTAGAGCCCCAGCTGCTGTTCCTGGTGCTGTCTGATACCAGAGATCTCCGTGTGTCGTGTCATGACGCTGTCTCCAGGACTGACCCTCAGGATAATGAGAATTCAAAATGAGGCAGGTGATATTGCCTTCAAAAGTAAATCCCGGGAGGTTTGGCGGTATGTCAGAGGGTTAAGGCCTTGTGGCGCTCACGAAAAGAGGGGACAGGTGGAAGGGTCTGGGGTCTGGCGCCCAGACCCCGACCTGCAGGGGAGTCGCTTTACAGGGGGTGAAGCAGGTCTTTAGGGGCTCTATCTTTCTCTCCCACTCTGTATTTCCCCTGCTCTCTCCTTTTCTCTCTGTCTGATGCAAGGTCAAAACAACAACAACAACCACAACAATAACCACCACAGTGACCAAGCAACAAGGGCAGCGAAAGGGGAACAAAAGGAGTGCAGGGGCTGTGGATTTTTCGTGGCGCAGGCACTGAGCTGAGGCAATAACCCCTTGAGGCAATCAATCAATCAATCAACGAATAAGTAATACAGGTTACAGAGATGTATATGTCCCTGTGTGTTTCCAGAGTTCATGTAAATGCACTTTTGTTTATTTCTTCACTTATTTATTATCTTGCCACGAGAATTTCTTTTCATTGCTAAAAAAAAGTGTCCCATCAAGGGTACCAGGTGGTGCCACACCCAGTTAAGCACTCATGTTACAATGCAGGGGGACTGGGTTTCAAGACCCTGGTCCCCACCTGCCGGGGGGAAATCTTTACAAGTGGTGCAGAAGTGCTGCAGGTGACTCTCTCTGTGTCACAAACCCTCTATCCCTCCCTTCCCTCTCAATTCCTGACTATTTATTCCAATAAATAATCAAGAAAACTGAAAGTAAAAAAAGAAAAAGGAAATATTCCACTACTTCAGTGGGGCTACTCAGGACAATGCTTTCCTTGTTAAGATCCTCACAGCATCATACCATATGCAGAAAGGCAAAGACGCCATGTATTTTTTAACCCAGTTTTTATATTTATTTATTTATTTATTTATTTAGGTGCTTAATCATTTTTTGTTATTGATGTATTAATATTTAACATTTGACATAGACTCTGGCTCTGACACCAGCGGTCTCAAGTACCCCTAGATGGTACTCTGCCTCTACAAAACCAATCCATTGACCTGTCCATGCATCCATTCATCCACCCATCAATCTATACATCCATCCATCCATCCATCCATCCATGCATCCATGCATCCATCCATCCATGCATCCATCCATCCATCCATCCATCCATCCATCCATCCACCAGTCAACCAAGCTAAGTATAAAAGGAGATCTCTCCTTGAATGGTGAAGACAAACCAGGATGCATAGGTAGGTTGCAAAGGGGCGAGTTCGGCTGAATAGGGCAGAGGGGCTGAACCAGGGAATGTGTTGGGGGGTGTGGGTGTGGGTGGGGTGAGCCGGAGACCTGTGAGTTGGGTCACTTCAGGGGCAGGGAGGGGGTGGAAGGGGTTGCGAACAGCTGTCACTGGAGAACCATCACAAGTGCTGGAGCTGTTGAGCAGGACACCCGGAAGAGAAGACAGACAAAGGAGAGAAGCAAAGTGCAGAGGAGAGGAGAGGGGAGAGGATGGGGAGGGCAGGAGAGGACAGGAGAGTACAGGAGAGGACAGGAGTGGAGGGGACCTGAGAAACCTACCTGGACAAAGGCAGCATACAGACATCCAGCAAGGCAGGCAGGCATGCAGGCAGCTCTGGCCTGGGCTCCCTGGATCCCGGGCACACCTCCACCTGTCTTCTCTTGACTGCCAGCCCTGAGGTCCCTTGTCGGTCAGCACTGGCTTCCCATCCTTCCGTCCCCCTGTGCCAGGGCCCAGGCGTCTGGGCGCTGCTGGCTGACCTAGTGGAAGGGCAGTTGGGCTGCCCAGTGCCAGTGTGGCCAGCACAGAATGCCAGGGGCTAGGACATCACAGAGGGCTCCTGTGGTTGCTAGGCCACGGGGACCCCGCCCATCCAGTTGACCAGCAGCCATGACCCCCACCCTGAAATTGACCTTGAGGGCTGGTGGCCAGCCACCAGAGCCAGAGCCCCAGGCCAAAGCAGGTGCAGGTCGGCCGGGCCAAGGGGCGATGTGCAGATTGGTGTGTGTCTGGGCATGGGGGTGGCATCTGACAGCCCAGGGCTGGGGACCAAGGTCCGCCAGGCCCCTGTCCCACCATTTGCACTGACACACAGTCTTGCTGACTGACCGACAGTCCCCGCCCCAGAGATACCCACACCAGGTCCCTGGGTGCCCTGAGCTGCCCCTGAGGATTGGTGGGTGCCTGCCTGGACACATGCCTCTGTAATGGAGGCCTCTATTTATCCCATTGCCTACTGATAGCTGCCCTCCTGCCCCTACTCCTCCTCCTACTCCTCTTCCTCCTCCTCTTCTTCCTTCTCCTCTTCCTCCTCCTCCTCCTCCTCCTACTCCTCCTCCTCCACCTCCTCCTCCTTCTCTTCCTCATCCTCAGCTGGACTCATTCAGTGCCCTTGGCCTAGGCAAGCCAGGGCTGGTGCTCTGGCTGCTGCAGCTTCTATCCAGTGGGTGGGTGCAGGAATCTGTTCCTGTCAATCCCTGGTTACTGGGACCTTCCATGCCTCCAGCTCCCCCCACTCTCTACTCCAAACCCCTGCTCAAGGATGCCCCCTTTCCCCTTGCCCTCTGTCACCCAGCTCCCCAAATAACATCTACTTTGTGTCTCCATCCACTACTTTCCTGCCACCCTGCTTCTGCGCTTCAGCCCTGGGGGCCCAAAGCCAACGCAGCTGCCATCTCACTATCGAGCAGAGGGACCTGCCCTAACCCCTGCCACCACACACACACACACAGCCCTGCACACACTCACGGGCTCTCCTGCCTGAAGCCTGCTCTCAAAGAGTCTCCTTCTGCCCCCTAGCCCCCTTACAGCCTCTGCCACGGCCGCCCACAGACACGTGGGCATGAGCAGCGCAGACATGCAACAAGCTCCACTCGCCCCTACTCCATTTGCTCTATGGTTGGTCAAGAACCTTTTTTTTCATGCTGAAGGGGAGGGAGTTGAGAAAGTCCAATGTCCTGGGGAGCAAGCACTGCAAACAGTCCATCTACAATGTAACATTTGGGTCTCAGGCCGACCAATCCCTAGTGCGCTGTGCAGACTTTTGACTGGCAAAAACACCCCATCTGAGTGTGAGATCTGGCTGGGCTAGTGGCTCTTTCTGTGGACTAGGACACAGACAGACAGAATTTTCTGGTTCAAAACCTGTACTTCCCAGATGATGGTCATTCGCTATGGTTAAAAAAAAAAAAAAAAAAAAAAAAAGGCTTTTTAATTATTTTTTTCCCCCTGCCTGGGTAACCTGTCTGCTGCTTGTTTCTCAGTGAAAAAAGGGAAAGATCTTTTTTGGAGGGAAAAGGACCAAAATGCAGGCAGGTGGACTCCGTGGACGGTGGATAGGGAGTTGCTCCTGCCCTGGCACTAGAGCCCCAGCTGCTGTTCCTGGTGCTGTCTGATACCAGAGATCTCCGTGTGTCGTGTCATGACGCTGTCTCCAGGACTGACCCTCAGGATAATGAGAATTCAAAATGAGGCAGGTGATATTGCCTTCAAAAGTAAATCCCGGGAGGTTTGGCGGTATGTCAGAGGGTTAAGGCCTTGTGGCGCTCACGAAAAGAGGGGACAGGTGGAAGGGTCTGGGGTCTGGCGCCCAGACCCCGACCTGCAGGGGAGTCGCTTTACAGGGGGTGAAGCAGGTCTTTAGGGGCTCTATCTTTCTCTCCCACTCTGTATTTCCCCTGCTCTCTCCTTTTCTCTCTGTCTGATGCAAGGTCAAAACAACAACAACAACCACAACAATAACCACCACAGTGACCAAGCAACAAGGGCAGCGAAAGGGGAACAAAAGGAGTGCAGGGGCTGTGGATTTTTCGTGGCGCAGGCACTGAGCTGAGGCAATAACCCCTTGAGGCAATCAATCAATCAATCAACGAATAAGTAATACAGGTTACAGAGATGTATATGTCCCTGTGTGTTTCCAGAGTTCATGTAAATGCACTTTTGTTTATTTCTTCACTTATTTATTATCTTGCCACGAGAATTTCTTTTCATTGCTAAAAAAAAGTGTCCCATCAAGGGTACCAGGTGGTGCCACACCCAGTTAAGCACTCATGTTACAATGCAGGGGGACTGGGTTTCAAGACCCTGGTCCCCACCTGCCGGGGGGAAATCTTTACAAGTGGTGCAGAAGTGCTGCAGGTGACTCTCTCTGTGTCACAAACCCTCTATCCCTCCCTTCCCTCTCAATTCCTGACTATTTATTCCAATAAATAATCAAGAAAACTGAAAGTAAAAAAAGAAAAAGGAAATATTCCACTACTTCAGTGGGGCTACTCAGGACAATGCTTTCCTTGTTAAGATCCTCACAGCATCATACCATATGCAGAAAGGCAAAGACGCCATGTATTTTTTAACCCAGTTTTTATATTTATTTATTTATTTATTTATTTATTTAGGTGCTTAATCATTTTTTGTTATTGATGTATTAATGTTTTACATTTGACATAGACTCTGGCTCTGACACCAGCGGTCTCAAGTACCCCTAGATGGTACTCTGCCTCTACAAAACCAATCCATTGACCTGTCCATGCATCCATTCATCCACCCATCAATCTATACATCCATCCATCCATCCATCCATCCATGCATCCATGCATCCATCCATCCATGCATCCATCCATCCATCCATCCATCCATCCATCCATCCATCCACCAGTCAACCAAGCTAAGTATAAAAGGAGATCTCTCCTTGAATGGTGAAGACAAACCAGGATGCATAGGTAGGTTGCAAAGGGGCGAGTTCGGCTGAATAGGGCAGAGGGGCTGAACCAGGGAATGTGTTGGGGGGTGTGGGTGTGGGTGGGGTGAGCCGGAGACCTGTGAGTTGGGTCACTTCAGGGGCAGGGAGGGGGTGGAAGGGGTTGCGAACAGCTGTCACTGGAGAACCATCACAAGTGCTGGAGCTGTTGAGCAGGACACCCGGAAGAGAAGACAGACAAAGGAGAGAAGCAAAGTGCAGAGGAGAGGAGAGGGGAGAGGATGGGGAGGGCAGGAGAGGACAGGAGAGTACAGGAGAGGACAGGAGTGGAGGGGACCTGAGAAACCTACCTGGACAAAGGCAGCATACAGACATCCAGCAAGGCAGGCAGGCATGCAGGCAGCTCTGGCCTGGGCTCCCTGGATCCCGGGCACACCTCCACCTGTCTTCTCTTGACTGCCAGCCCTGAGGTCCCTTGTCGGTCAGCACTGGCTTCCCATCCTTCCGTCCCCCTGTGCCAGGGCCCAGGCGTCTGGGCGCTGCTGGCTGACCTAGTGGAAGGGCAGTTGGGC
Organism: Erinaceus europaeus; assembly: GCF_950295315.1. NCBI lineage: Eukaryota > Metazoa > Chordata > Mammalia > Eulipotyphla > Erinaceidae > Erinaceus > Erinaceus europaeus. Next base: position 289,387 of record NW_026647156.1, on the reverse strand, counting down.
TGCCCAGTGCCAGTGTGGCCAGCACAGAATGCCAGGGGCTAGGACATCACAGAGGGCTCCTGTGGTTGCTAGGCCACGGGGACCCCGCCCATCCAGTTGACCAGCAGCCATGACCCCCACCCTGAAATTGACCTTGAGGGCTGGTGGCCAGCCACCAGAGCCAGAGCCCCAGGCCAAAGCAGGTGCAGGTCGGCCGGGCCAAGGGGCGATGTGCAGATTGGTGTGTGTCTGGGCATGGGGGTGGCATCTGACAGCCCAGGGCTGGGGACCAAGGTCCGCCAGGCCCCTGTCCCACCATTTGCACTGACACACAGTCTTGCTGACTGACCGACAGTCCCCGCCCCAGAGATACCCACACCAGGTCCCTGGGTGCCCTGAGCTGCCCCTGAGGATTGGTGGGTGCCTGCCTGGACACATGCCTCTGTAATGGAGGCCTCTATTTATCCCATTGCCTACTGATAGCTGCCCTCCTGCCCCTACTCCTCCTCCTACTCCTCTTCCTCCTCCTCTTCTTCCTTCTCCTCTTCCTCCTCCTCCTCCTCCTCCTACTCCTCCTCCTCCACCTCCTCCTCCTTCTCTTCCTCATCCTCAGCTGGACTCATTCAGTGCCCTTGGCCTAGGCAAGCCAGGGCTGGTGCTCTGGCTGCTGCAGCTTCTATCCAGTGGGTGGGTGCAGGAATCTGTTCCTGTCAATCCCTGGTTACTGGGACCTTCCATGCCTCCAGCTCCCCCCACTCTCTACTCCAAACCCCTGCTCAAGGATGCCCCCTTTCCCCTTGCCCTCTGTCACCCAGCTCCCCAAATAACATCTACTTTGTGTCTCCATCCACTACTTTCCTGCCACCCTGCTTCTGCGCTTCAGCCCTGGGGGCCCAAAGCCAACGCAGCTGCCATCTCACTATCGAGCAGAGGGACCTGCCCTAACCCCTGCCACCACACACACACACACAGCCCTGCACACACTCACGGGCTCTCCTGCCTGAAGCCTGCTCTCAAAGAGTCTCCTTCTGCCCCCTAGCCCCCTTACAGCCTCTGCCACGGCCGCCCACAGACACGTGGGCATGAGCAGCGCAGACATGCAACAAGCTCCACTCGCCCCTACTCCATTTGCTCTATGGTTGGTCAAGAACCTTTTTTTTCATGCTGAAGGGGAGGGAGTTGAGAAAGTCCAATGTCCTGGGGAGCAAGCACTGCAAACAGTCCATCTACAATGTAACATTTGGGTCTCAGGCCGACCAATCCCTAGTGCGCTGTGCAGACTTTTGACTGGCAAAAACACCCCATCTGAGTGTGAGATCTGGCTGGGCTAGTGGCTCTTTCTGTGGACTAGGACACAGACAGACAGAATTTTCTGGTTCAAAACCTGTACTTCCCAGATGATGGTCATTCGCTATGGTTAAAAAAAAAAAAAAAAAAAAAAAAAGGCTTTTTAATTATTTTTTTCCCCCTGCCTGGGTAACCTGTCTGCTGCTTGTTTCTCAGTGAAAAAAGGGAAAGATCTTTTTTGGAGGGAAAAGGACCAAAATGCAGGCAGGTGGACTCCGTGGACGGTGGATAGGGAGTTGCTCCTGCCCTGGCACTAGAGCCCCAGCTGCTGTTCCTGGTGCTGTCTGATACCAGAGATCTCCGTGTGTCGTGTCATGATGCTGTCTCCAGGACTGACCCTCAGGATAATGAGAATTCAAAATGAGGCAGGTGATATTGCCTTCAAAAGTAAATCCCGGGAGGTTTGGCGGTATGTCAGAGGGTTAAGGCCTTGTGGCGCTCACGAAAAGAGGGGACAGGTGGAAGGGTCTGGGGTCTGGCGCCCAGACCCCCACCTGCAGGGGAGTCGCTTTACAGGGGGTGAAGCAGGTCTTTAGGGGCTCTATCTTTCTCTCCCACTCTGTATTTCCCCTGCTCTCTCCTTTTCTCTCTGTCTGATGCAAGGTCAAAACAACAACAACAACCACAACAATAACCACCACAGTGACCAAGCAACAAGGGCAGCGAAAGGGGAACAAAAGGAGTGCAGGGGCTGTGGATTTTTCGTGGCGCAGGCACTGAGCTGAGGCAATAACCCCTTGAGGCAATCAATCAATCAATCAACGAATAAGTAATACAGGTTACAGAGATGTATATGTCCCTGTGTGTTTCCAGAGTTCATGTAAATGCACTTTTGTTTATTTCTTCACTTATTTATTATCTTGCCACGAGAATTTCTTTTCATTGCTAAAAAAAAGTGTCCCATCAAGGGTACCAGGTGGTGCCACACCCAGTTAAGCACTCATGTTACAATGCAGGGGGACTGGGTTTCAAGACCCTGGTCCCCACCTGCCGGGGGGAAATCTTTACAAGTGGTGCAGAAGTGCTGCAGGTGACTCTCTCTGTGTCACAAACCCTCTATCCCTCCCTTCCCTCTCAATTCCTGACTATTTATTCCAATAAATAATCAAGAAAACTGAAAGTAAAAAAAGAAAAAGGAAATATTCCACTACTTCAGTGGGGCTACTCAGGACAATGCTTTCCTTGTTAAGATCCTCACAGCATCATACCATATGCAGAAAGGCAAAGACGCCATGTATTTTTTAACCCAGTTTTTATATTTATTTATTTATTTATTTATTTATTTAGGTGCTTAATCATTTTTTGTTATTGATGTATTAATGTTTTACATTTGACATAGACTCTGGCTCTGACACCAGCGGTCTCAAGTACCCCTAGATGGTACTCTGCCTCTACAAAACCAATCCATTGACCTGTCCATGCATCCATTCATCCTCCCATCAATCTATACATCCATCCATCCATCCATCCATCCATGCATCCATGCATCCATCCATCCATGCATCCATCCATCCATCCATCCATCCATCCATCCATCCATCCACCAGTCAACCAAGCTAAGTATAAAAGGAGATCTCTCCTTGAATGGTGAAGACAAACCAGGATGCATAGGTAGGTTGCAAAGGGGCGAGTTCGGCTGAATAGGGCAGAGGGGCTGAACCAGGGAATGTGTTGGGGGGTGTGGGTGTGGGTGGGGTGAGCCGGAGACCTGTGAGTTGGGTCACTTCAGGGGCAGGGAGGGGGTGGAAGGGGTTGCGAACAGCTGTCACTGGAGAACCATCACAAGTGCTGGAGCTGTTGAGCAGGACACCCGGAAGAGAAGACAGACAAAGGAGAGAAGCAAAGTGCAGAGGAGAGGAGAGGGGAGAGGATGGGGAGGGCAGGAGAGGACAGGAGAGTACAGGAGAGGACAGGAGTGGAGGGGACCTGAGAAACCTACCTGGACAAAGGCAGCATACAGACATCCAGCAAGGCAGGCAGGCATGCAGGCAGCTCTGGCCTGGGCTCCCTGGATCCCGGGCACACCTCCACCTGTCTTCTCTTGACTGCCAGCCCTGAGGTCCCTTGTCGGTCAGCACTGGCTTCCCATCCTTCCGTCCCCCTGTGCCAGGGCCCAGGCGTCTGGGCGCTGCTGGCTGACCTAGTGGAAGGGCAGTTGGGCTGCCCAGTGCCAGTGTGGCCAGCACAGAATGCCAGGGGCTAGGACATCACAGAGGGCTCCTGTGGTTGCTAGGCCACGGGGACCCCGCCCATCCAGTTGACCAGCAGCCATGACCCCCACCCTGAAATTGACCTTGAGGGCTGGTGGCCAGCCACCAGAGCCAGAGCCCCAGGCCAAAGCAGGTGCAGGTCGGCCGGGCCAAGGGGCGATGTGCAGATTGGTGTGTGTCTGGGCATGGGGGTGGCATCTGACAGCCCAGGGCTGGGGACCAAGGTCCGCCAGGCCCCTGTCCCACCATTTGCACTGACACACAGTCTTGCTGACTGACCGACAGTCCCCGCCCCAGAGATACCCACACCAGGTCCCTGGGTGCCCTGAGCTGCCCCTGAGGATTGGTGGGTGCCTGCCTGGACACATGCCTCTGTAATGGAGGCCTCTATTTATCCCATTGCCTACTGATAGCTGCCCTCCTGCCCCTACTCCTCCTCCTACTCCTCTTCCTCCTCCTCTTCTTCCTTCTCCTCTTCCTCCTCCTCCTCCTCCTCCTACTCCTCCTCCTCCACCTCCTCCTCCTTCTCTTCCTCATCCTCAGCTGGACTCATTCAGTGCCCTTGGCCTAGGCAAGCCAGGGCTGGTGCTCTGGCTGCTGCAGCTTCTATCCAGTGGGTGGGTGCAGGAATCTGTTCCTGTCAATCCCTGGTTACTGGGACCTTCCATGCCTCCAGCTCCCCCCACTCTCTACTCCAAACCCCTGCTCAAGGATGCCCCCTTTCCCCTTGCCCTCTGTCACCCAGCTCCCCAAATAACATCTACTTTGTGTCTCCATCCACTACTTTCCTGCCACCCTGCTTCTGCGCTTCAGCCCTGGGGGCCCAAAGCCAACGCAGCTGCCATCTCACTATCGAGCAGAGGGACCTGCCCTAACCCCTGCCACCACACACACACACACAGCCCTGCACACACTCACGGGCTCTCCTGCCTGAAGCCTGCTCTCAAAGAGTCTCCTTCTGCCCCCTAGCCCCCTTACAGCCTCTGCCACGGCCGCCCACAGACACGTGGGCATGAGCAGCGCAGACATGCAACAAGCTCCACTCGCCCCTACTCCATTTGCTCTATGGTTGGTCAAGAACCTTTTTTTTCATGCTGAAGGGGAGGGAGTTGAGAAAGTCCAATGTCCTGGGGAGCAAGCACTGCAAACAGTCCATCTACAATGTAACATTTGGGTCTCAGGCCGACCAATCCCTAGTGCGCTGTGCAGACTTTTGACTGGCAAAAACACCCCATCTGAGTGTGAGATCTGGCTGGGCTAGTGGCTCTTTCTGTGGACTAGGACACAGACAGACAGAATTTTCTGGTTCAAAACCTGTACTTCCCAGATGATGGTCATTCGCTATGGTTAAAAAAAAAAAAAAAAAAGGCTTTTTAATTATTTTTTTCCCCCTGCCTGGGTAACCTGTCTGCTGCTTGTTTCTCAGTGAAAAAAGGGAAAGATCTTTTTTGGAGGGAAAAGGACCAAAATGCAGGCAGGTGGACTCCGTGGACGGTGGATAGGGAGTTGCTCCTGCCCTGGCACTAGAGCCCCAGCTGCTGTTCCTGGTGCTGTCTGATACCAGAGATCTCCGTGTGTCGTGTCATGACGCTGTCTCCAGGACTGACCCTCAGGATAATGAGAATTCAAAATGAGGCAGGTGATATTGCCTTCAAAAGTAAATCCCGGGAGGTTTGGCGGTATGTCAGAGGGTTAAGGCCTTGTGGCGCTCACGAAAAGAGGGGACAGGTGGAAGGGTCTGGGGTCTGGCGCCCAGACCCCCACCTGCAGGGGAGTCGCTTTACAGGGGGTGAAGCAGGTCTTTAGGGGCTCTATCTTTCTCTCCCACTCTGTATTTCCCCTGCTCTCTCCTTTTCTCTCTGTCTGATGCAAGGTCAAAACAACAACAACAACCACAACAATAACCACCACAGTGACCAAGCAACAAGGGCAGCGAAAGGGGAACAAAAGGAGTGCAGGGGCTGTGGATTTTTCGTGGCGCAGGCACTGAGCTGAGGCAATAACCCCTTGAGGCAATCAATCAATCAATCAACGAATAAGTAATACAGGTTACAGAGATGTATATGTCCCTGTGTGTTTCCAGAGTTCATGTAAATGCACTTTTGTTTATTTCTTCACTTATTTATTATCTTGCCACGAGAATTTCTTTTCATTGCTAAAAAAAAGTGTCCCATCAAGGGTACCAGGTGGTGCCACACCCAGTTAAGCACTCATGTTACAATGCAGGGGGACTGGGTTTCAAGACCCTGGTCCCCACCTGCCGGGGGGAAATCTTTACAAGTGGTGCAGAAGTGCTGCAGGTGACTCTCTCTGTGTCACAAACCCTCTATCCCTCCCTTCCCTCTCAATTCCTGACTATTTATTCCAATAAATAATCAAGAAAACTGAAAGTAAAAAAAGAAAAAGGAAATATTCCACTACTTCAGTGGGGCTACTCAGGACAATGCTTTCCTTGTTAAGATCCTCACAGCATCATACCATATGCAGAAAGGCAAAGACGCCATGTATTTTTTAACCCAGTTTTTATATTTATTTATTTATTTATTTATTTATTTATTTAGGTGCTTAATCATTTTTTGTTATTGATGTATTAATGTTTTACATTTGACATAGACTCTGGCTCTGACACCAGCGGTCTCAAGTACCCCTAGATGGTACACTGCCTCTACAAAACCAATCCATTGACCTGTCCATGCATCCATTCATCCACCCAACAATCTATACATCCATCCATCCATCCATCCATGCATCCATGCATCCATCCATCCATGCATCCATGCATCCATCCATCCATCCATCCATCCATCCATCCATCCATCCATCCACCAGTCAACCAAGCTAAGTATAAAAGGAGATCTCTCCTTGAATGGTGAAGACAAACCAGGATGCATAGGTAGGTTGCAAAGGGGCGAGTTCGGCTGAATAGGGCAGAGGGGCTGAACCAGGGAATGTGTTGGGGGGTGTGGGTGTGGGTGGGGTGAGCCGGAGACCTGTGAGTTGGGTCACTTCAGGGGCAGGGAGGGGGTGGAAGGGGTTGCGAACAGCTGTCACTGGAGAACCATCACAAGTGCTGGAGCTGTTGAGCAGGACACCCGGAAGAGAAGACAGACAAAGGAGAGAAGCAAAGTGCAGAGGAGAGGAGAGGGGAGAGGATGGGGAGGGCAGGAGAGGACAGGAGAGTACAGGAGAGGACAGGAGTGGAGGGGACCTGAGAAACCTACCTGGACAAAGGCAGCATACAGACATCCAGCAAGGCAGGCAGGCATGCAGGCAGCTCTGGCCTGGGCTCCCTGGATCCCGGGCACACCTCCACCTGTCTTCTCTTGACTGCCAGCCCTGAGGTCCCTTGTCGGTCAGCACTGGCTTCCCATCCTTCCGTCCCCCTGTGCCAGGGCCCAGGCGTCTGGGCGCTGCTGGCTGACCTAGTGGAAGGGCAGTTGGGCTGCCCAGTGCCAGTGTGGCCAGCACAGAATGCCAGGGGCTAGGACATCACAGAGGGCTCCTGTGGTTGCTAGGCCACGGGGACCCCGCCCATCCAGTTGACCAGCAGCCATGACCCCCACCCTGAAATTGACCTTGAGGGCTGGTGGCCAGCCACCAGAGCCAGAGCCCCAGGCCAAAGCAGGTGCAGGTCGGCCGGGCCAAGGGGCGATGTGCAGATTGGTGTGTGTCTGGGCATGGGGGTGGCATCTGACAGCCCAGGGCTGGGGACCAAGGTCCGCCAGGCCCCTGTCCCACCATTTGCACTGACACACAGTCTTGCTGACTGACCGACAGTCCCCGCCCCAGAGATACCCACACCAGGTCCCTGGGTGCCCTGAGCTGCCCCTGAGGATTGGTGGGTGCCTGCCTGGACACATGCCTCTGTAATGGAGGCCTCTATTTATCCCATTGCCTACTGATAGCTGCCCTCCTGCCCCTACTCCTCCTCCTACTCCTCTTCCTCCTCCTCTTCTTCCTTCTCCTCTTCCTCCTCCTCCTCCTCCTCCTACTCCTCCTCCTCCACCTCCTCCTCCTTCTCTTCCTCATCCTCAGCTGGACTCATTCAGTGCCCTTGGCCTAGGCAAGCCAGGGCTGGTGCTCTGGCTGCTGCAGCTTCTATCCAGTGGGTGGGTGCAGGAATCTGTTCCTGTCAATCCCTGGTTACTGGGACCTTCCATGCCTCCAGCTCCCCCCACTCTCTACTCCAAACCCCTGCTCAAGGATGCCCCCTTTCCCCTTGCCCTCTGTCACCCAGCTCCCCAAATAACATCTACTTTGTGTCTCCATCCACTACTTTCCTGCCACCCTGCTTCTGCGCTTCAGCCCTGGGGGCCCAAAGCCAACGCAGCTGCCATCTCACTATCGAGCAGAGGGACCTGCCCTAACCCCTGCCACCACACACACACACACAGCCCTGCACACACTCACGGGCTCTCCTGCCTGAAGCCTGCTCTCAAAGAGTCTCCTTCTGCCCCCTAGCCCCCTTACAGCCTCTGCCACGGCCGCCCACAGACACGTGGGCATGAGCAGCGCAGACATGCAACAAGCTCCACTCGCCCCTACTCCATTTGCTCTATGGTTGGTCAAGAACCTTTTTTTCATGCTGAAGGGGAGGGAGTTGAGAAAGTCCAATGTCCTGGGGAGCAAGCACTGCAAACAGTCCATCTACAATGTAACATTTGGGTCTCAGGCCGACCAATCCCTAGTGCGCTGTGCAGACTTTTGACTGGCAAAAACACCCCATCTGAGTGTGAGATCTGGCTGGGCTAGTGGCTCTTTCTGTGGACTAGGACACAGACAGACAGAATTTTCTGGTTCAAAACCTGTACTTCCCAGATGATGGTCATTCGCTATGGTTAAAAAAAAAAAAAAATGTTTTTTAATTATTTTTTTCCCCCTGCCTGGGTAACCTGTCTGCTGCTTGTTTCTCAGTGAAAAAAGGGAAAGATCTTTTTTGGAGGGAAAAGGACCAAAATGCAGGCAGGTGGACTCCGTGGACGGTGGATAGGGAGTTGCTCCTGCCCTGGCACTAGAGCCCCAGCTGCTGTTCCTGGTGCTGTCTGATACCAGAGATCTCCGTGTGTCGTGTCATGACGCTGTCTCCAGGACTGACCCTCAGGATAATGAGAATTCAAAATGAGGCAGGTGATATTGCCTTCAAAAGTAAATCCCGGGAGGTTTGGCGGTATGTCAGAGGGTTAAGGCCTTGTGGCGCTCACGAAAAGAGGGGACAGGTGGAAGGGTCTGGGGTCTGGCGCCCAGACCCCCACCTGCAGGGGAGTCGCTTTACAGGGGGTGAAGCAGGTCTTTAGGGGCTCTATCTTTCTCTCCCACTCTGTATTTCCCCTGCTCTCTCCTTTTCTCTCTGTCTGATGCAAGGTCAAAACAACAACAACAACCACAACAATAACCACCACAGTGACCAAGCAACAAGGGCAGCGAAAGGGGAACAAAAGGAGTGCAGGGGCTGTGGATTTTTCGTGGCGCAGGCACTGAGCTGAGGCAATAACCCCTTGAGGCAATCAATCAATCAATCAACGAATAAGTAATACAGGTTACAGAGATGTATATGTCCCTGTGTGTTTCCAGAGTTCATGTAAATGCACTTTTGTTTATTTCTTCACTTATTTATTATCTTGCCACGAGAATTTCTTTTCATTGCTAAAAAAAAGTGTCCCATCAAGGGTACCAGGTGGTGCCACACCCAGTTAAGCACTCATGTTACAATGCAGGGGGACTGGGTTTCAAGACCCTGGTCCCCACCTGCCTGGGGGAAATCTTTACAAGTGGTGCAGAAGTGCTGCAGGTGACTCTCTCTGTGTCACAAACCCTCTATCCCTCCCTTCCCTCTCAATTCCTGACTATTTATTCCAATAAATAATCAAGAAAACTGAAAGTAAAAAAAGAAAAAGGAAATATTCCACTACTTCAGTGGGGCTACTCAGGACAATGCTTTCCTTGTTAAGATCCTCACAGCATCATACCATATGCAGAAAGGCAAAGACGCCATGTATTTTTTAACCCAGTTTTTATATTTATTTATTTATTTATTTATTTATTTAGGTGCTTAATCATTTTTTGTTATTGATGTATTAATGTTTTACATTTGACATAGACTCTGGCTCTGACACCAGCGGTCTCAAGTACCCCTAGATGGTACTCTGCCTCTACAAAACCAATCCATTGACCTGTCCATGCATCCATTCATCCACCCATCAATCTATACATCCATCCATCCATCCATCCATCCATGCATCCATGCATCCATCCATCCATGCATCCATCCATCCATCCATCCATCCATCCATCCATCCATCCACCAGTCAACCAAGCTAAGTATAAAAGGAGATCTCTCCTTGAATGGTGAAGACAAACCAGGATGCATAGGTAGGTTGCAAAGGGGCGAGTTCGGCTGAATAGGGCAGAGGGGCTGAACCAGGGAATGTGTTGGGGGGTGTGGGTGTGGGTGGGGTGAGCCGGAGACCTGTGAGTTGGGTCACTTCAGGGGCAGGGAGGGGGTGGAAGGGGTTGCGAACAGCTGTCACTGGAGAACCATCACAAGTGCTGGAGCTGTTGAGCAGGACACCCGGAAGAGAAGACAGACAAAGGAGAGAAGCAAAGTGCAGAGGAGAGGAGAGGGGAGAGGATGGGGAGGGCAGGAGAGGACAGGAGAGTACAGGAGAGGACAGGAGTGGAGGGGACCTGAGAAACCTACCTGGACAAAGGCAGCATACAGACATCCAGCAAGGCAGGCAGGCATGCAGGCAGCTCTGGCCTGGGCTCCCTGGATCCCGGGCACACCTCCACCTGTCTTCTCTTGACTGCCAGCCCTGAGGTCCCTTGTCGGTCAGCACTGGCTTCCCATCCTTCCGTCCCCCTGTGCCAGGGCCCAGGCGTCTGGGCGCTGCTGGCTGACCTAGTGGAAGGGCAGTTGGGCTGCCCAGTGCCAGTGTGGCCAGCACAGAATGCCAGGGGCTAGGACATCACAGAGGGCTCCTGTGGTTGCTAGGCCACGGGGACCCCGCCCATCCAGTTGACCAGCAGCCATGACCCCCACCCTGAAATTGACCTTGAGGGCTGGTGGCCAGCCACCAGAGCCAGAGCCCCAGGCCAAAGCAGGTGCAGGTCGGCCGGGCCAAGGGGCGATGTGCAGATTGGTGTGTGTCTGGGCATGGGGGTGGCATCTGACAGCCCAGGGCTGGGGACCAAGGTCCGCCAGGCCCCTGTCCCACCATTTGCACTGACACACAGTCTTGCTGACTGACCGACAGTCCCCGCCCCAGAGATACCCACACCAGGTCCCTGGGTGCCCTGAGCTGCCCCTGAGGATTGGTGGGTGCCTGCCTGGACACATGCCTCTGTAATGGAGGCCTCTATTTATCCCATTGCCTACTGATAGCTGCCCTCCTGCCCCTACTCCTCCTACTACTCCTCTTCCTCCTCCTCTTCTTCCTTCTCCTCTTCCTCCTCCTCCTCCTCCTCCTACTCCTCCTCCTCCACCTCCTCCTCCTTCTCTTCCTCATCCTCAGCTGGACTCATTCAGTGCCCTTGGCCTAGGCAAGCCAGGGCTGGTGCTCTGGCTGCTGCAGCTTCTATCCAGTGGGTGGGTGCAGGAATCTGTTCCTGTCAATCCCTGGTTACTGGGACCTTCCATGCCTCCAGCTCCCCCCACTCTCTACTCCAAACCCCTGCTCAAGGATGCCCCCTTTCCCCTTGCCCTCTGTCACCCAGCTCCCCAAATAACATCTACTTTGTGTCTCCATCCACTACTTTCCTGCCACCCTGCTTCTGCGCTTCAGCCCTGGGGGCCCAAAGCCAACGCAGCTGCCATCTCACTATCGAGCAGAGGGACCTGCCCTAACCCCTGCCACCACACACACACACACAGCCCTGCACACACTCACGGGCTCTCCTGCCTGAAGCCTGCTCTCAAAGAGTCTCCTTCTGCCCCCTAGCCCCCTTACAGCCTCTGCCACGGCCGCCCACAGACACGTGGGCATGAGCAGCGCAGACATGCAACAAGCTCCACTCGCCCCTACTCCATTTGCTCTATGGTTGGTCAAGAACCTTTTTTTCATGCTGAAGGGGAGGGAGTTGAGAAAGTCCAATGTCCTGGGGAGCAAGCACTGCAAACAGTCCATCTACAATGTAACATTTGGGTCTCAGGCCGACCAATCCCTAGTGCGCTGTGCAGACTTTTGACTGGCAAAAACACCCCATCTGAGTGTGAGATCTGGCTGGGCTAGTGGCTCTTTCTGTGGACTAGGACACAGACAGACAGAATTTTCTGGTTCAAAACCTGTACTTCCCAGATGATGGTCATTCGCTATGGTTAAAAAAAAAAAAAAAAAGGCTTTTTAATTATTTTTTTCCCCCTGCCTGGGTAACCTGTCTGCTGCTTGTTTCTCAGTGAAAAAAGGGAAAGATCTTTTTTGGAGGGAAAAGGACCAAAATGCAGGCAGGTGGACTCCGTGGACGGTGGATAGGGAGTTGCTCCTGCCCTGGCACTAGAGCCCCAGCTGCTGTTCCTGGTGCTGTCTGATACCAGAGATCTCCGTGTGTCGTGTCATGACGCTGTCTCCAGGACTGACCCTCAGGATAATGAGAATTCAAAATGAGGCAGGTGATATTGCCTTCAAAAGTAAATCCCGGGAGGTTTGGCGGTATGTCAGAGGGTTAAGGCCTTGTGGCGCTCACGAAAAGAGGGGACAGGTGGAAGGGTCTGGGGTCTGGCGCCCAGACCCCCACCTGCAGGGGAGTCGCTTTACAGGGGGTGAAGCAGGTCTTTAGGGGCTCTATCTTTCTCTCCCACTCTGTATTTCCCCTGCTCTCTCCTTTTCTCTCTGTCTGATGCAAGGTCAAAACAACAACAACAACCACAACAATAACCACCACAGTGACCAAGCAACAAGGGCAGCGAAAGGGGAACAAAAGGAGTGCAGGGGCTGTGGATTTTTCGTGGCGCAGGCACTGAGCTGAGGCAATAACCCCTTGAGGCAATCAATCAATCAATCAACGAATAAGTAATACAGGTTACAGAGATGTATATGTCCCTGTGTGTTTCCAGAGTTCATGTAAATGCACTTTTGTTTATTTCTTCACTTATTTATTATCTTGCCACGAGAATTTCTTTTCATTGCTAAAAAAAAGTGTCCCATCAAGGGTACCAGGTGGTGCCACACCCAGTTAAGCACTCATGTTACAATGCAGGGGGACTGGGTTTCAAGACCCTGGTCCCCACCTGCCTGGGGGAAATCTTTACAAGTGGTGCAGAAGTGCTGCAGGTGACTCTCTCTGTGTCACAAACCCTCTATCCCTCCCTTCCCTCTCAATTCCTGACTATTTATTCCAATAAATAATCAAGAAAACTGAAAGTAAAAAAAGAAAAAGGAAATATTCCACTACTTCAGTGGGGCTACTCAGGACAATGCTTTCCTTGTTAAGATCCTCACAGCATCATACCATATGCAGAAAGGCAAAGACGCCATGTATTTTTTAACCCAGTTTTTATATTTATTTATTTATTTATTTATTTATTTAGGTGCTTAATCATTTTTTGTTATTGATGTATTAATGTTTTACATTTGACATAGACTCTGGCTCTGACACCAGCGGTCTCAAGTACCCCTAGATGGTACTCTGCCTCTACAAAACCAATCCATTGACCTGTCCATGCATCCATTCATCCACCCATCAATCTATACATCCATCCATCCATCCATCCATCCATGCATCCATGCATCCATCCATCCATGCATCCATCCATCCATCCATCCATCCATCCATCCATCCATCCATCCATCCACCAGTCAACCAAGCTAAGTATAAAAGGAGATCTCTCCTTGAATGGTGAAGACAAACCAGGATGCATAGGTAGGTTGCAAAGGGGCGAGTTCGGCTGAATAGGGCAGAGGGGCTGAACCAGGGAATGTGTTGGGGGGTGTGGGTGTGGGTGGGGTGAGCCGGAGACCTGTGAGTTGGGTCACTTCAGGGGCAGGGAGGGGGTGGAAGGGGTTGCGAACAGCTGTCACTGGAGAACCATCACAAGTGCTGGAGCTGTTGAGCAGGACACCCGGAAGAGAAGACAGACAAAGGAGAGAAGCAAAGTGCAGAGGAGAGGAGAGGGGAGAGGATGGGGAGGGCAGGAGAGGACAGGAGAGTACAGGAGAGGACAGGAGTGGAGGGGACCTGAGAAACCTACCTGGACAAAGGCAGCATACAGACATCCAGCAAGGCAGGCAGGCATGCAGGCAGCTCTGGCCTGGGCTCCCTGGATCCCGGGCACACCTCCACCTGTCTTCTCTTGACTGCCAGCCCTGAGGTCCCTTGTCGGTCAGCACTGGCTTCCCATCCTTCCGTCCCCCTGTGCCAGGGCCCAGGCGTCTGGGCGCTGCTGGCTGACCTAGTGGAAGGGCAGTTGGGCTGCCCAGTGCCAGTGTGGCCAGCACAGAATGCCAGGGGCTAGGACATCACAGAGGGCTCCTGTGGTTGCTAGGCCACGGGGACCCCGCCCATCCAGTTGACCAGCAGCCATGACCCCCACCCTGAAATTGACCTTGAGGGCTGGTGGCCAGCCACCAGAGCCAGAGCCCCAGGCCAAAGCAGGTGCAGGTCGGCCGGGCCAAGGGGCGATGTGCAGATTGGTGTGTGTCTGGGCATGGGGGTGGCATCTGACAGCCCAGGGCTGGGGACCAAGGTCCGCCAGGCCCCTGTCCCACCATTTGCACTGACACACAGTCTTGCTGACTGACTGACAGTCCCCGCCCCAGAGATACCCACACCAGGTCCCTGGGTGCCCTGAGCTGCCCCTGAGGATTGGTGGGTGCCTGCCTGGACACATGCCTCTGTAATGGAGGCCTCTATTTATCCCATTGCCTACTGATAGCTGCCCTCCTGCCCCTACTCCTCCTCCTACTCCTCTTCCTCCTCCTCTTCTTCCTTCTCCTCTTCCTCCTCCTCCTCCTCCTCCTACTCCTCCTCCTCCACCTCCTCCTCCTTCTCTTCCTCATCCTCAGCTGGACTCATTCAGTGCCCTTGGCCTAGGCAAGCCAGGGCTGGTGCTCTGGCTGCTGCAGCTTCTATCCAGTGGGTGGGTGCAGGAATCTGTTCCTGTCAATCCCTGGTTACTGGGACCTTCCATGCCTCCAGCTCCCCCCACTCTCTACTCCAAACCCCTGCTCAAGGATGCCCCCTTTCCCCTTGCCCTCTGTCACCCAGCTCCCCAAATAACATCTACTTTGTGTCTCCATCCACTACTTTCCTGCCACCCTGCTTCTGCGCTTCAGCCCTGGGGGCCCAAAGCCAACGCAGCTGCCATCTCACTATCGAGCAGAGGGACCTGCCCTAACCCCTGCCACCACACACACACACACAGCCCTGCACACACTCACGGGCTCTCCTGCCTGAAGCCTGCTCTCAAAGAGTCTCCTTCTGCCCCCTAGCCCCCTTACAGCCTCTGCCACGGCCGCCCACAGACACGTGGGCATGAGCAGCGCAGACATGCAACAAGCTCCACTCGCCCCTACTCCATTTGCTCTATGGTTGGTCAAGAACCTTTTTTTTCATGCTGAAGGGGAGGGAGTTGAGAAAGTCCAATGTCCTGGGGAGCAAGCACTGCAAACAGTCCATCTACAATGTAACATTTGGGTCTCAGGCCGACCAATCCCTAGTGCGCTGTGCAGACTTTTGACTGGCAAAAACACCCCATCTGAGTGTGAGATCTGGCTGGGCTAGTGGCTCTTTCTGTGGACTAGGACACAGACAGACAGAATTTTCTGGTTCAAAACCTGTACTTCCCAGATGATGGTCATTCGCTATGGTTAAAAAAAAAAAAAAAAAAAAAAAAGGCTTTTTAATTATTTTTTTCCCCCTGCCTGGGTAACCTGTCTGCTGCTTGTTTCTCAGTGAAAAAAGGGAAAGATCTTTTTTGGAGGGAAAAGGACCAAAATGCAGGCAGGTGGACTCCGTGGACGGTGGATAGGGAGTTGCTCCTGCCCTGGCACTAGAGCCCCAGCTGCTGTTCCTGGTGCTGTCTGATACCAGAGATCTCCGTGTGTCGTGTCATGACGCTGTCTCCAGGACTGACCCTCAGGATAATGAGAATTCAAAATGAGGCAGGTGATATTGCCTTCAAAAGTAAATCCCGGGAGGTTTGGCGGTATGTCAGAGGGTTAAGGCCTTGTGGCGCTCACGAAAAGAGGGGACAGGTGGAAGGGTCTGGGGTCTGGCGCCCAGACCCCCACCTGCAGGGGAGTCGCTTTACAGGGGGTGAAGCAGGTCTTTAGGGGCTCTATCTTTCTCTCCCACTCTGTATTTCCCCTGCTCTCTCCTTTTCTCTCTGTCTGATGCAAGGTCAAAACAACAACAACAACCACAACAATAACCACCACAGTGACCAAGCAACAAGGGCAGCGAAAGGGGAACAAAAGGAGTGCAGGGGCTGTGGATTTTTCGTGGCGCAGGCACTGAGCTGAGGCAATAACCCCTTGAGGCAATCAATCAATCAATCAACGAATAAGTAATACAGGTTACAGAGATGTATATGTCCCTGTGTGTTTCCAGAGTTCATGTAAATGCACTTTTGTTTATTTCTTCACTTATGTATTATCTTGCCACGAGAATTTCTTTTCATTGCTAAAAAAAAGTGTCCCATCAAGGGTACCAGGTGGTGCCACACCCAGTTAAGCACTCATGTTACAATGCAGGGGGACTGGGTTTCAAGACCCTGGTCCCCACCTGCCGGGGGGAAATCTTTACAAGTGGTGCAGAAGTGCTGCAGGTGACTCTCTCTGTGTCACAAACCCTCTATCCCTCCCTTCCCTCTCAATTCCTGACTATTTATTCCAATAAATAATCAAGAAAACTGAAAGTAAAAAAAGAAAAAGGAAATATTCCACTACTTCAGTGGGGCTACTCAGGACAATGCTTTCCTTGTTAAGATCCTCACAGCATCATACCATATGCAGAAAGGCAAAGACGCCATGTATTTTTTAACCCAGTTTTTATATTTATTTATTTATTTATTTATTTATTTAGGTGCTTAATCATTTTTTGTTATTGATGTATTAATGTTTTACATTTGACATAGACTCTGGCTCTGACACCAGCGGTCTCAAGTACCCCTAGATGGTACTCTGCCTCTACAAAACCAATCCATTGACCTGTCCATGCATCCATTCATCCACCCATCAATCTATACATCCATCCATCCATCCATCCATCCATGCATCCATGCATCCATCCATCCATGCATCCATCCATCCATGCATCCATCCATCCATCCATCCATCCATCCATCCATCCATCCACCAGTCAACCAAGCTAAGTATAAAAGGAGATCTCTCCTTGAATGGTGAAGACAAACCAGGATGCATAGGTAGGTTGCAAAGGGGCGAGTTCGGCTGAATAGGGCAGAGGGGCTGAACCAGGGAATGTGTTGGGGGGTGTGGGTGTGGGTGGGGTGAGCCGGAGACCTGTGAGTTGGGTCACTTCAGGGGCAGGGAGGGGGTGGAAGGGGTTGCGAACAGCTGTCACTGGAGAACCATCACAAGTGCTGGAGCTGTTGAGCAGGACACCCGGAAGAGAAGACAGACAAAGGAGAGAAGCAAAGTGCAGAGGAGAGGAGAGGGGAGAGGATGGGGAGGGCAGGAGAGGACAGGAGAGTACAGGAGAGGACAGGAGTGGAGGGGACCTGAGAAACCTACCTGGACAAAGGCAGCATACAGACATCCAGCAAGGCAGGCAGGCATGCAGGCAGCTCTGGCCTGGGCTCCCTGGATCCCGGGCACACCTCCACCTGTCTTCTCTTGACTGCCAGCCCTGAGGTCCCTTGTCGGTCAGCACTGGCTTCCCATCCTTCCGTCCCCCTGTGCCAGGGCCCAGGCGTCTGGGCGCTGCTGGCTGACCTAGTGGAAGGGCAGTTGGGCTGCCCAGTGCCAGTGTGGCCAGCACAGAATGCCAGGGGCTAGGACATCACAGAGGGCTCCTGTGGTTGCTAGGCCACGGGGACCCCGCCCATCCAGTTGACCAGCAGCCATGACCCCCACCCTGAAATTGACCTTGAGGGCTGGTGGCCAGCCACCAGAGCCAGAGCCCCAGGCCAAAGCAGGTGCAGGTCGGCCGGGCCAAGGGGCGATGTGCAGATTGGTGTGTGTCTGGGCATGGGGGTGGCATCTGACAGCCCAGGGCTGGGGACCAAGGTCCGCCAGGCCCCTGTCCCACCATTTGCACTGACACACAGTCTTGCTGACTGACTGACAGTCCCCGCCCCAGAGATACCCACACCAGGTCCCTGGGTGCCCTGAGCTGCCCCTGAGGATTGGTGGGTGCCTGCCTGGACACATGCCTCTGTAATGGAGGCCTCTATTAATCCCATTGCCTACTGATAGCTGCCCTCCTGCCCCTACTCCTCCTCCTACTCCTCTTCCTCCTCCTCTTCTTCCTTCTCCTCTTCCTCCTCCTCCTCCTCCTCCTACTCCTCCTCCTCCACCTCCTCCTCCTTCTCTTCCTCATCCTCAGCTGGACTCATTCAGTGCCCTTGGCCTAGGCAAGCCAGGGCTGGTGCTCTGGCTGCTGCAGCTTCTATCCAGTGGGTGGGTGCAGGAATCTGTTCCTGTCAATCCCTGGTTACTGGGACCTTCCATGCCTCCAGCTCCCCCCACTCTCTACTCCAAACCCCTGCTCAAGGATGCCCCCTTTCCCCTTGCCCTCTGTCACCCAGCTCCCCAAATAACATCTACTTTGTGTCTCCATCCACTACTTTCCTGCCACCCTGCTTCTGCGCTTCAGCCCTGGGGGCCCAAAGCCAACGCAGCTGCCATCTCACTATCGAGCAGAGGGACCTGCCCTAACCCCTGCCACCACACACACACACACAGCCCTGCACACACTCACGGGCTCTCCTGCCTGAAGCCTGCTCTCAAAGAGTCTCCTTCTGCCCCCTAGCACCCTTACAGCCTCTGCCACTGCCGCCCACAGACACGTGGGCATGAGCAGCGCAGACATGCAACAAGCTCCACTCGCCCCTACTCCATTTGCTCTATGGTTGGTCAAGAACCTTTTTTTCATGCTGTAGGGGAGGGAGTTGAGAAAGTCCAATGTCCTGGGGAGCAAGCACTGCAAACAGTCCATCTACAATGTAACATTTGGGTCTCAGGCCGACCAATCCCTAGTGCGCTGTGCAGACTTTTGACTGGCAAAAACACCCCATCTGAGTGTGAGATCTGGCTGGGCTAGTGGCTCTTTCTGTGGACTAGGACACAGACAGACAGAATTTTCTGGTTCAAAACCTGTACTTCCCAGATGATGGTCATTCGCTATGCTTAAAAAAAAAAAAAAAAAAAAAAAAAAAGGCTTTTTAATTATTTTTTTCCCCCTGCCTGGGTAACCTGTCTGCTGCTTGTTTCTCAGTGAAAAAAGGGAAAGATCTTTTTTGGAGGGAAAAGGACCAAAATGCAGGCAGGTGGACTCCGTGGACGGTGGATGGGGAGTTGCTCCTGCCCTGGCACTAGAGCCCCAGCTGCTGTTCCTGGTGCTGTCCGATACCAGAGAACTCCATGTGTCGTGTCATGACGCTATCTCCAGGACTGACCCTCAGGATAATGAGAATTCAAAATGAGGCAGGTGATATTGCCTTCAAAAGTAAATCCCAGGAGGTTTGGCGGTATGTCAGAGGGTTAAGGCCTTGTGGCGCTCACGAAAAGAGGGGACAGGTGGAAGGGTCTGGGGTCTGGGGCCCAGACCCCCACCTGCAGGGGAGTCGCTTTACAGGGGGTGAAGCAGGTCTTTAGGGGCTCTATCTTTCTCTCCCACTCTGTATTTCCCCTGCTCTCTCCTTTTCTCTCTGTCTGATGCAAGGTCAAAACAACAACAACAACCACAACAATAACCACCACAGTGACCAAGCAACAAGGGCAGCGAAAGGGGAACAAAAGGAGTGCAGGGGCTGTGGATTTTTCGTGGCGCAGGCACTGAGCTGAGGCAATAACCCCTTGAGGCAATCAATCAATCAATCAACGAATAAGTAATACAGGTTACAGAGATGTATATGTCCCTGTGTGTTTCCAGAGTTCATGTAAATGCACTTTTGTTTATTTCTTCACTTATGTATTATCTTGCCACGAGAATTTCTTTTCATTGCTAAAAAAAAGTGTCCCATCAAGGGTACCAGGTGGTGCCACACCCAGTTAAGCACTCATGTTACAATGCAGGGGGACTGGGCTTCAAGACCCTGGTCCCCACCTGCCTGGGGAAATCTTTACAAGTGGTGCAGAAGTGCTGCAGGTGACTCTCTCTGTGTCACAAACCCTCTATCCCTCCCTTCCCTCTCAATTCCTGACTATTTATTCCAATAAATAATCAAGAAAACTGAAAGTAAAAAAAGAAAAAGGAAATATTCCACTACTTCAGTGGGGCTACTCAGGACAATGCTTTCCTTGTTAAGATCCTCACAGCATCATACCATATGCAGAAAGGCAAAGACACCATGTATTTTTTAACCCAGTTTTTATTTTTATTTATTTATTTAGGTGCTTAATCATTTTTTGTTATTGATGTATTAATGTTTTACATTTGACATAGACTCTGGCTCTGACACCAGCAGTCTCAAGTACCCCTAGATGGTACTCTGCCTCTACAAAACCAATCCATTGACGTGTCCATGCATCCATTCATCCACCCATCAATCTATACATCCATCCATCCATCCATCCATGCATCCATGCATCCATCCATCCATGCATCCATCCATCCATCCATCCATCCATCCATCCATCCATCCATCCATCCACCAGTCAACCAAGCTAAGTATAAAAGGAGATCTCTCCTTGAATGGTGAAGACAAACCAGGATGCATAGGTAGGTTGCAAAGGGGCGAGTTCGGCTGAATAGGGCAGAGGGGCTGAACCAGGGAATGTGTTGGGGGGTGTGGGTGTGGGTGGGGTGAGCCGGAGACCTGTGAGTTGGGTCACTTCAGGGGCAGGGAGGGGGTGGAAGGGGTTGCGAACAGCTGTCACTGGAGAACCATCACAAGTGCTGGAGCTGTTGAGCAGGACACCCGGAAGAGAAGACAGACAAAGGAGAGAAGCAAAGTGCAGAGGAGAGGAGAGGGGAGAGGATGGGGAGGGCAGGAGAGGACAGGAGAGTACAGGAGAGGACAGGAGTGGAGGGGACCTGAGAAACCTACCTGGACAAAGGCAGCATACAGACATCCAGCAAGGCAGGCAGGCATGCAGGCAGCTCTGGCCTGGGCTCCCTGGATCCCGGGCACACCTCCACCTGTCTTCTCTTGACTGCCAGCCCTGAGGTCCCTTGTCGGTCAGCACTGGCTTCCCATCCTTCCGTCCCCCTGTGCCAGGGCCCAGGCGTCTGGGCGCTGCTGGCTGACCTAGTGGAAGGGCAGTTGGGCTGCCCAGTGCCAGTGTGGCCAGCACAGAATGCCAGGGGCTAGGACATCACAGAGGGCTCCTGTGGTTGCTAGGCCACGGGGACCCCGCCCATCCAGTTGACCAGCAGCCATGACCCCCACCCTGAAATTGACCTTGAGGGCTGGTGGCCAGCCACCAGAGCCAGAGCCCCAGGCCAAAGCAGGTGCAGGTCGGCCGGGCCAAGGGGCGATGTGCAGATTGGTGTGTGTCTGGGCATGGGGGTGGCATCTGACAGCCCAGGGCTGGGGACCAAGGTCCGCCAGGCCCCTGTCCCACCATTTGCACTGACACACAGTCTTGCTGACTGACTGACAGTCCCCGCCCCAGAGATACCCACACCAGGTCCCTGGGTGCCCTGAGCTGCCCCTGAGGATTGGTGGGTGCCTGCCTGGACACATGCCTCTGTAATGGAGGCCTCTATTAATCCCATTGCCTACTGATAGCTGCCCTCCTGCCCCTACTCCTCCTCCTACTCCTCTTCCTCCTCCTCTTCTTCCTTCTCCTCTTCCTCCTCCTCCTCCTCCTCCTACTCCTCCTCCTCCACCTCCTCCTCCTTCTCTTCCTCATCCTCAGCTGGACTCATTCAGTGCCCTTGGCCTAGGCAAGCCAGGGCTGGTGCTCTGGCTGCTGCAGCTTCTATCCAGTGGGTGGGTGCAGGAATCTGTTCCTGTCAATCCCTGGTTACTGGGACCTTCCATGCCTCCAGCTCCCCCCACTCTCTACTCCAAACCCCTGCTCAAGGATGCCCCCTTTCCCCTTGCCCTCTGTCACCCAGCTCCCCAAATAACATCTACTTTGTGTCTCCATCCACTACTTTCCTGCCACCCTGCTTCTGCGCTTCAGCCCTGGGGGCCCAAAGCCAACGCAGCTGCCATCTCACTATCGAGCAGAGGGACCTGCCCTAACCCCTGCCACCACACACACACACACAGCCCTGCACACACTCACGGGCTCTCCTGCCTGAAGCCTGCTCTCAAAGAGTCTCCTTCTGCCCCCTAGCCCCCTTACAGCCTCTGCCACTGCCGCCCACAGACACGTGGGCATGAGCAGCGCAGACATGCAACAAGCTCCACTCGCCCCTACTCCATTTGCTCTATGGTTGGTCAAGAACCTTTTTTTCATGCTGTAGGGGAGGGAGTTGAGAAAGTCCAATGTCCTGGGGAGCAAGCACTGCAAACAGTCCATCTACAATGTAACATTTGGGTCTCAGGCCGCCCAATCCCTAGTGCGCTGTGCAGACTTTTGACTGGCAAAAACACCCCATCTGAGTGTGAGATCTGGCTGGGCTAGTGGCTCTTTCTGTGGACTAGGACACAGACAGACAGAATTTTCTGGTTCAAAACCTGTACTTCCCAGATGATGGTCATTCGCTATGCTTAAAAAAAAAAAAAAAAAAAAAAAAAAAGGCTTTTTAATTATTTTTTTCCCCCTGCCTGGGTAACCTGTCTGCTGCTTGTTTCTCAGTGAAAAAAGGGAAAGATCTTTTTTGGAGGGAAAAGGACCAAAATGCAGGCAGGTGGACTCCGTGGACGGTGGATGGGGAGTTGCTCCTGCCCTGGCACTAGAGCCCCAGCTGCTGTTCCTGGTGCTGTCCGATACCAGAGAACTCCATGTGTCGTGTCATGACGCTATCTCCAGGACTGACCCTCAGGATAATGAGAATTCAAAATGAGGCAGGTGATATTGCCTTCAAAAGTAAATCCCAGGAGGTTTGGCGGTATGTCAGAGGGTTAAGGCCTTGTGGCGCTCACGAAAAGAGGGGACAGGTGGAAGGGTCTGGGGTCTGGGGCCCAGACCCCCACCTGCAGGGGAGTCGCTTTACAGGGGGTGAAGCAGGTCTTTAGGGGCTCTATCTTTCTCTCCCACTCTGTATTTCCCCTGCTCTCTCCTTTTCTCTCTGTCTGATGCAAGGTCAAAACAACAACAACAACCACAACAATAACCACCACAGTGACCAAGCAACAAGGGCAGCGAAAGGGGAACAAAAGGAGTGCAGGGGCTGTGGATTTTTCGTGGCGCAGGCACTGAGCTGAGGCAATAACCCCTTGAGGCAATCAATCAATCAATCAACGAATAAGTAATACAGGTTACAGAGATGTATATGTCCCTGTGTGTTTCCAGAGTTCATGTAAATGCACTTTTGTTTATTTCTTCACTTATGTATTATCTTGCCACGAGAATTTCTTTTCATTGCTAAAAAAAAGTGTCCCATCAAGGGTACCAGGTGGTGCCACACCCAGTTAAGCACTCATGTTACAATGCAGGGGGACTGGGCTTCAAGACCCTGGTCCCCACCTGCCTGGGGAAATCTTTACAAGTGGTGCAGAAGTGCTGCAGGTGACTCTCTCTGTGTCACAAACCCTCTATCCCTCCCTTCCCTCTCAATTCCTGACTATTTATTCCAATAAATAATCAAGAAAACTGAAAGTAAAAAAAGAAAAAGGAAATATTCCACTACTTCAGTGGGGCTACTCAGGACAATGCTTTCCTTGTTAAGATCCTCACAGCATCATACCATATGCAGAAAGGCAAAGACACCATGTATTTTTTAACCCAGTTTTTATTTTTATTTATTTATTTAGGTGCTTAATCATTTTTTGTTATTGATGTATTAATGTTTTACATTTGACATAGACTCTGGCTCTGACACCAGCGGTCTCAAGTACCCCTAGATGGTACTCTGCCTCTACAAAACCAATCCATTGACGTGTCCATGCATCCATTCATCCACCCATCAATCTATACATCCATCCATCCATCCATCCATGCATCCATGCATCCATCCATCCATGCATCCATCCATCCATCCATCCATCCATCCATCCATCCATCCATCCATCCATCCACCAGTCAACCAAGCTAAGTATAAAAGGAGATCTCTCCTTGAATGGTGAAGACAAACCAGGATGCATAGGTAGGTTGCAAAGGGGCGAGTTCGGCTGAATAGGGCAGAGGGGCTGAACCAGGGAATGTGTTGGGGGGTGTGGGTGTGGGTGGGGTGAGCCGGAGACCTGTGAGTTGGGTCACTTCAGGGGCAGGGAGGGGGTGGAAGGGGTTGCGAACAGCTGTCACTGGAGAACCATCACAAGTGCTGGAGCTGTTGAGCAGGACACCCGGAAGAGAAGACAGACAAAGGAGAGAAGCAAAGTGCAGAGGAGAGGAGAGGGGAGAGGATGGGGAGGGCAGGAGAGGACAGGAGAGTACAGGAGAGGACAGGAGTGGAGGGGACCTGAGAAACCTACCTGGACAAAGGCAGCATACAGACATCCAGCAAGGCAGGCAGGCATGCAGGCAGCTCTGGCCTGGGCTCCCTGGATCCCGGGCACACCTCCACCTGTCTTCTCTTGACTGCCAGCCCTGAGGTCCCTTGTCGGTCAGCACTGGCTTCCCATCCTTCCGTCCCCCTGTGCCAGGGCCCAGGCGTCTGGGCGCTGCTGGCTGACCTAGTGGAAGGGCAGTTGGGCTGCCCAGTGCCAGTGTGGCCAGCACAGAATGCCAGGGGCTAGGACATCACAGAGGGCTCCTGTGGTTGCTAGGCCACGGGGACCCCGCCCATCCAGTTGACCAGCAGCCATGACCCCCACCCTGAAATTGACCTTGAGGGCTGGTGGCCAGCCACCAGAGCCAGAGCCCCAGGCCAAAGCAGGTGCAGGTCGGCCGGGCCAAGGGGCGATGTGCAGATTGGTGTGTGTCTGGGCATGGGGGTGGCATCTGACAGCCCAGGGCTGGGGACCAAGGTCCGCCAGGCCCCTGTCCCACCATTTGCACTGACACACAGTCTTGCTGACTGACTGACAGTCCCCGCCCCAGAGATACCCACACCAGGTCCCTGGGTGCCCTGAGCTGCCCCTGAGGATTGGTGGGTGCCTGCCTGGACACATGCCTCTGTAATGGAGGCCTCTATTAATCCCATTGCCTACTGATAGCTGCCCTCCTGCCCCTACTCCTCCTCCTACTCCTCTTCCTCCTCCTCTTCTTCCTTCTCCTCTTCCTCCTCCTCCTCCTCCTCCTACTCCTCCTCCTCCACCTCCTCCTCCTTCTGTTCCTCATCCTCAGCTGGACTCATTCAGTGCCCTTGGCCTAGGCAAGCCAGGGCTGGTGCTCTGGCTGCTGCAGCTTCTATCCAGTGGGTGGGTGCAGGAATCTGTTCCTGTCAATCCCTGGTTACTGGGACCTTCCATGCCTCCAGCTCCCCCCACTCTCTACTCCAAACCCCTGCTCAAGGATGCCCCCTTTCCCCTTGCCCTCTGTCACCCAGCTCCCCAAATAACATCTACTTTGTGTCTCCATCCACTACTTTCCTGCCACCCTGCTTCTGCGCTTCAGCCCTGGGGGCCCAAAGCCAACGCAGCTGCCATCTCACTATCGAGCAGAGGGACCTGCCCTAACCCCTGCCACCACACACACACACACAGCCCTGCACACACTCACGGGCTCTCCTGCCTGAAGCCTGCTCTCAAAGAGTCTCCTTCTGCCCCCTACCCCCCTTACAGCCTCTGCCACTGCAGCCCACAGACACGAGGGCATGAGCAGCGCAGACATGCAACAAGCTCCACTCGCCCCTACTCCATTTGCTCTATGGTTGGTCAAGAACCTTTTTTTCATGCTGTAGGGGAGGGAGTTGAGAAAGTCCAATGTCCTGGGGAGCAAGCACTGCAAACAGTCCATCTACAATGTAACATTTGGGTCTCAGGCCGCCCAATCCCTAGTGCGCTGTGCAGACTTTTGACTGGCAAAAACACCCCATCTGAGTGTGAGATCTGGCTGGGCTAGTGGCTCTTTCTGTGGACTAGGACACAGACAGACAGAATTTTCTGGTTCAAAACCTGTACTTCCCAGATGATGGTCATTCGCTATGGTTAAAAAAAAAAAAAAAAAAAAAAAAAGGCTTTTTAATTATTTTTTTCCCCCTGCCTGGGTAACCTGTCTGCTGCTTGTTTCTCAGTGAAAAAAGGGAAAGATCTTTTTTGGAGGGAAAAGGACCAAAATGCAGGCAGGTGGACTCCGTGGACGGTGGATGGGGAGTTGCTCCTGCCCTGGCACTAGAGCCCCAGCTGCTGTTCCTGGTGCTGTCCGATACCAGAGAACTCCATGTGTCGTGTCATGACGCTGTCTCCAGGACTGACCCTCAGGATAATGAGAATTCAAAATGAGGCAGGTGATATTGCCTTCAAAAGTAAATCCCAGGAGGTTTGGCGGTATGTCAGAGGGTTAAGGCCTTGTGGCGCTCACGAAAAGAGGGGACAGGTGGAAGGGTCTGGGGTCTGGCGCCCAGACCCCCACCTGCAGGGGAGTCGCTTTACAGGGGGTGAAGCAGGTCTTTAGGGGCTCTATCTTTCTCTCCCACTCTGTATTTCCCCTGCTCTCTCCTTTTCTCTCTGTCTGATGCAAGGTCAAAACAACAACAACAACCACAACAATAACCACCACAGTGACCAAGCAACAAGGGCAGCGAAAGGGGAACAAAAGGAGTGCAGGGGCTGTGGATTTTTCGTGGCGCAGGCACTGAGCTGAGGCAATAACCCCTTGAGGCAATCAATCAATCAATCAACGAATAAGTAATACAGGTTACAGAGATGTATATGTCCCTGTGTGTTTCCAGAGTTCATGTAAATGCACTTTTGTTTATTTCTTCACTTATGTATTATCTTGCCACGAGAATTTCTTTTCATTGCTAAAAAAAAGTGTCCCATCAAGGGTACCAGGTGGTGCCACACCCAGTTAAGCACTCATGTTACAATGCAGGGGGACTGGGCTTCAAGACCCTGGTCCCCACCTGCCTGGGGAAATCTTTACAAGTGGTGCAGAAGAGCTGCAGGTGACTCTCTCTGTGTCACAAACCCTCTATCCCTCCCTTCCCTCTCAATTCCTGACTATTTATTCCAATAAATAATCAAGAAAACTGAAAGTAAAAAAAGAAAAAGGAAATATTCCACTACTTCAGTGGGGCTACTCAGGACAATGCTTTCCTTGTTAAGATCCTCACAGCATCATACCATATGCAGAAAGGCAAAGACGCCATGTATTTTTTAACCCAGTTTTTATATTAATTTATTTATTTATTTAGGTGCTTAATCATTTTTTGTTATTGATGTATTAATGTTTTACATTTGACATAGACTCTGGCTCTGACACCAGCGGTCTCAAGTACCCCTAGATGGTACTCTGCCTCTACAAAACCAATCCATTGACCTGTCCATGCATCCATTCATCCACCCATCAATCTATACATCCATCCATCCATCCATCCATGCATCCATGCATCCATCCATCCATGCATCCATCCATCCATCCATCCATCCATCCATCCATCCATCCATCCATCCATCCACCAGTCAACCAAGCTAAGTATAAAAGGAGATCTCTCCTTGAATGGTGAAGACAAACCAGGATGCATAGGTAGGTTGCAAAGGGGCGAGTTCGGCTGAATAGGGCAGAGGGGCTGAACCAGGGAATGTGTTGGGGGGTGTGGGTGTGGGTGGGGTGAGCCGGAGACCTGTGAGTTGGGTCACTTCAGGGGCAGGGAGGGGGTGGAAGGGGTTGCGAACAGCTGTCACTGGAGAACCATCACAAGTGCTGGAGCTGTTGAGCAGGACACCCGGAAGAGAAGACAGATAAAGGAGAGAAGCAAAGTGCAGAGGATAGGAGAGGGGAGAGGATGGGGAGGGCAGGAGAGGACAGGAGAGTACAGGAGAGGACAGGAGTGGAGGGGACCTGAGAAACCTACCTGGACAAAGGCAGCATACAGACATCCAGCAAGGCAGGCAGGCATGCAGGCAGCTCTGGCCTGGGCTCCCTGGATCCCGGGCACACCTCCACCTGTCTTCTCTTGACTGCCAGCCCTGAGGTCCCTTGTCGGTCAGCACTGGCTTCCCATCCTTCCGTCCCCCTGTGCCAGGGCCCAGGCGTCTGGGCGCTGCTGGCTGACCTAGTGGAAGGGCAGTTGGGCTGCCCAGTACCAGTGTGGCCAGCACAGAATGCCAGGGGCTAGGACATCACAGAGGGCTCCTGTGGTTGCTAGGCCACGGGGACCCCGCCCATCCAGTTGACCAGCAGCCATGACCCCCACCCTGAACTTGACCTTGAGAGCTGGTGGCCAGCCACCAGAGCCAGAGCCCCAGGCCAAAGCAGGTGCAGGTCGGCCGGGCCAAGGGGCGATGTGCAGATTGGTGTGTGTCTGGGCATGGGGGTGGCATCTGACAGCCCAGGTCTGGGGACCAAGGTCCGCCAGGCCCCTGTCCCACCATTTGCACTGACACACAGTCTTGCTGACTGACTGACAGTCCCCGCCCCAGAGATACCCACACCAGGTCCCTGGGTGCCCTGAGCTGCCCCTGAGGATTGGTGGGTGCCTGCCTGGACACATGCCTCTGTAATGGAGGCCTCTATTAATCCCATTGCCTACTGATAGCTGCCCTCCTGCCCCTACTCCTCCTCCTACTCCTCTTCCTCCTCCTCTTCTTCCTTCTCCTCTTCCTTCTCCTCCTCCTCCTCCTCCTACTCCTCCTCCTCCACCTCCTCCTCCTTCTCTTCCTCATCCTCAGCTGGACTCATTCAGTGCCCTTGGCCTAGGCAAGCCAGGGCTGGTGCTCTGGCTGCTGCAGCTTCTATCCAGTGGGTGGGTGCAGGAATCTGTTCCTGTCAATCCCTGGTTACTGGGACCTTCCATGCCTCCAGCTCCCCCCACTCTCTACTCCAAACCCCTGCTCAAGGATGCCCCCTTTCCCCTTGCCCTCTGTCACCCAGCTCCCCAAATAACATCTACTTTGTGCCTCCATGCAATACTTTCCTGCCACCCTGCTTCTGCGCTTCAGCCCTGGGGGCCCAAAGCCAACCCAGCTGCCATCTCACTATCCAGCAGAGGGACCTGCCCTAACCCCTGCCACCACACACACACACACAGCCCTGCACACACTCACGGGCTCCCCTGCCTGCAGCCTGCTCTCAAAGAGTCTCCTTCTGCCCCCTAGCCCCCTTACAGCCTCTGCCACGGCCCCCCACAGACACGTGGGCATGAGCAGCGCAGACATGCAACAAGCTCCACTCGCCCCTACTCCATTTGCTCTATGGTTGGTCAAGAACCTTTTTTTCATGCTGTAGGGGAGGCAGTTGAGAAAGTCCAATGTCCTGGGGAGCAAGCACTGCAAACAGTCCATCTACAATGTAACATTTGGGTCTCAGGCCGCCCAATCCCTAGTGCGCTGTGCAGACTTTTGACTGGCAAAAACACCCCATCTGAGTGTGAGATCTGGCTGGGCTAGTGGCTCTTTCTGTGGACTAGGACACAGACAGACAGAGTTTTCTGGTTCAAAACCTGTACTTCCCAGATGATGGTCATTCGCTACGGTTAAAAAAAAAAAAAAAAAAGGCTTTTTAATAATTTTTTTTCCCCCTGCCTGGGTAACCTGTCTGCTGCTTGTTTCTCAGTGAAAAAAGGGAAAGATCTTTTTTGGAGGGAAAAGGACCAAAATGCAGGCAGGTGGACTCCGTGGACGGTGGATAGGGAGTTGCTCCTGCCCAGGCACTAGAGCCCCAGCTGCTGTTCCTGGTGCTGTCTGATACCAGAGATCTCCGTGTGTCGTGTCATGACGCTGTCTCCAGGACTGACCCTCAGGATAATGAGAATTCAAAATGAGGCAGGTGATATTGCCTTCAAAAGTAAATCCCGGGAGGTTTGGCGGTATGTCAGAGGGTTAAGGCCTTGTGGCGCTCACGAAAAGAGGGGACTGGTGGAAGGGTCTGGGGTCTGGCGCCCAGACCCCCACCTGCAGGGGAGTCGCTTTACAGGGGGTGAAGCAGGTCTTTAGGGGCTCTATCTTTCTCTCCCACTCTGTATTTCCCCTGCTCTCTCCTTTTCTCTCTGTCTGATGCAAGGTCAAAACAACAACAACAACCACAACAATAACCACCACAGTGACCAAGCAACAAGGGCAGCGAAAGGGGAACAAAAGGAGTGCAGGGGCTGTGGATTTTTCGTGGCGCAGGCACTGAGCTGAGGCAATAACCCCTTGAGGCAATCAATCAATCAACGAATAAGTAATACAGGTTACAGAGATGTATATGTCCCTGTGTCTTTCCAGAATTCATGTAAATGCACTTTTGTTTATTTCTTCATTTATTTATTATCTTGCCACGAGAATTTCTTTTCATTGCTAAAAAAAAGTGTCCCATCAAGGGTACCAGGTGGTGCCACACCCAGTTAAGCACTCATGTTACAATGCAGGGGGACTGGGCTTCAAGACCCTGGTCCCCACCTGCCTGGGGAAATCTTTACAAGTGGTGCAGAAGTGCTGCAGGTGACTCTCTCTGTGTCACAAACCCTCTATCCCTCCCTTCCCTCTCAATTCCTGACTATTTATTCCAATAAATAATCAAGAAAATTGAAAGTAAAAAAAGAAAAAGGAAGTATTCCACTACTTCAGTGGGGCTACTCAGGACAATGCTTTCCTTGTTAAGATCCTCACAGCATCATACCATATGCAGAAAGGCAAAGACGCCATGTATTTTTTAACCCAGTTTTTATTTTTATTTATTTATTTATTTAGGTGCTTAATCATTTTTTGTTATTGATGTATTAATGTTTTACATTTGACATAGACTCTGGCTCTGACACCAGCGGTCTCAAGTACCCCTAGATGGTACTCTGCCTCTACAAAACCAATCCATTGACGTGTCCATGCATCCATTCATCCACCCATCAATCTATACATCCATCCATCCATCCATCCATGCATCCATGCATCCATCCATCCATGCATCCATCCATCCATCCATCCATCCATCCATCCATCCATCCATCCACCAGTCAAGCAAGCTAAGTATAAAAGGAGATCTCTCCTTGAATGGTGAAGACAAACCAGGATGCATAGGTAGGTTGCAAAGGGGCGAGTTCGGCTGAATAGGGCAGAGGGGCTGAACCAGGGAATGTGTTGGGGGGTGTGGGTGTGGGTGGGGTGAGCCGGAGACCTGTGAGTTGGGTCACTTCAGGGGCAGGGAGGGGGTGGAAGGGGTTGCGAACAGCTGTCACTGGAGAACCATCACAAGTGCTGGAGCTGTTGAGCAGGACACCCGGAAGAGAAGACAGACAAAGGAGAGAAGCAAAGTGCAGAGGAGAGGAGAGGGGAGAGGATGGGGAGGGCAGGAGAGGACAGGAGAGTACAGGAGAGGACAGGAGTGGAGGGGACCTGAGAAACCTACCTGGACAAAGGCAGCATACAGACATCCAGCAAGGCAGGCAGGCATGCAGGCAGCTCTGGCCTGGGCTCCCTGGATCCCGGGCACACCTCCACCTGTCTTCTCTTGACTGCCAGCCCTGAGGTCCCTTGTCGGTCAGCACTGGCTTCCCATCCTTCCGTCCCCCTGTGCCAGGGCCCAGGCGTCTGGGCGCTGCTGGCTGACCTAGTGGAAGGGCAGTTGGGCTGCCCAGTGCCAGTGTGGCCAGCACAGAATGCCAGGGGCTAGGACATCACAGAGGGCTCCTGTGGTTGCTAGGCCACGGGGACCCCGCCCATCCAGTTGACCAGCAGCCATGACCCCCACCCTGAAATTGACCTTGAGGGCTGGTGGCCAGCCACCAGAGCCAGAGCCCCAGGCCAAAGCAGGTGCAGGTCGGCCGGGCCAAGGGGCGATGTGCAGATTGGTGTGTATCTGGGCATGGGGGTGGCATCTGACAGCCCAGGGCTGGGGACCAAGGTCCGCCAGGCCCCTGTCCCACCATTTGCACTGACACACAGTCTTGCTGACTGACTGACAGTCCCCGCCCCAGAGATACCCACACCAGGTCCCTGGGTGCCCTGAGCTGCCCCTGAGGATTGGTGGGTGCCTGCCTGGACACATGCCTCTGTAATGGAGGCCTCTATTAATCCCATTGCCTACTGATAGCTGCCCTCCTGCCCCTACTCCTCCTCCTACTCCTCTTCCTCCTCCTCTTCTTCCTTCTCCTCTTCCTCCTCCTCCTCCTCCTCCTACTCCTCCTCCTCCACCTCCTCCTCCTTCTCTTCCTCATCCTCAGCTGGACTCATTCAGTGCCCTTGGCCTAGGCAAGCCAGGGCTGGTGCTCTGGCTGCTGCAGCTTCTATCCAGTGGGTGGGTGCAGGAATCTGTTCCTGTCAATCCCTGGTTACTGGGACCTTCCATGCCTCCAGCTCCCCCCACTCTCTACTCCAAACCCCTGCTCAAGGATGCCCCCTTTCCCCTTGCCCTCTGTCACCCAGCTCCCCAAATAACATCTACTTTGTGCCTCCATGCACTACTTTCCTGCCACCCTGCTTCTGCGCTTCAGCCCTGGGGGCCCAAAGCCAACCCAGCTGCCATCTCACTATCGAGCAGAGGGACCTGCCCTAACCCCTGACACCACACACACACACACAGCCCTGCACACACTCACGGGCTCTCCTGCCTGAAGCCTGCTCTCAAAGAGTCTCCTTCTGCCCCCTACCCCCCTTACAGCCTCTGCCACGGCCCCCCACAGACACGTGGGCATGAGCAGCGCAGACATGCAACAAGCTCCACTCGCCCCTACTCCATTTGCTCTATGGTTGGTCAAGAACCTTTTTTTCATGCTGTAGGGGAGGGAGTTGAGAAAGTCCAATGTCCTGGGGAGCAAGCACTGCAAACAGTCCATCTACAATGTAACATTTGGGTCTCAGGCCGCCCAATCCCTAGTGCGCTGTGCAGACTTTTGACTGGCAAAAACACCCCATCTGAGTGTGAGATCTGGCTGGGCTAGTGGCTCTTTCTGTGGACTAGGACACAGACAGACAGAGTTTTCTGGTTCAAAACCTGTACTTCCCAGATGATGGTCATTCGCTACGGTTAAAAAAAAAAAAAAAAAAAAAAGGCTATTTAATTATTTTTTTTCCCCCTGCCTGGGTAACCTGTCTGCTGCTTGTTTCTCAGTGAAAAAAGGGAAAGATCTTTTTTGGAGGGAAAAGGACCAAAATGCAGGCAGGTGGACTCCGTGGACGGTGGATGGGGAGTTGCTCCTGCCCTGGCACTAGAGCCCCAGCTGCTGTTCCTGGTGCTGTCTGATACCAGAGATCTCCGTGTGTCGTGTCATGACGCTGTCTCCAGGACTGACCCTCAGGATAATGAGAATTCAAAATGAGGCAGGTGATATTGCCTTCAAAAGTAAATCCCGGGAGGTTTGGCGGTATGTCAGAGGGTTAAGGCCTTGTGGCGCTCACGAAAAGAGGGGACAGGTGGAAGGGTCTGGGGTCTGGCGCCCAGACCCCCACCTGCAGGGGAGTCGCTTTACAGGGGGTGAAGCAGGTCTTTAGGGGCTCTATCTTTCTCTCCCACTCTGTATTTCCCCTGCTCTCTCCTTTTCTCTCTGTCTGATGCAAGGTCAAAACAACAACAACAACCACAACAATAACCACCACAGTGACCAAGCAACAAGGGCAGCGAAAGGGGAACAAAAGGAGTGCAGGGGCTGTGGATTTTTCGTGGCGCAGGCACTGAGCTGAGGCAATAACCCCTTGAGGCAATCAATCAATCAATCAACGAATAAGTAATACAGGTTACAGAGATGTATATGTCCCTGTGTGTTTCCAGAGTTCATGTAAATGCACTTTTGTTTATTTCTTCACTTATGTATTATCTTGCCACGAGAATTTCTTTTCATTGCTAAAAAAAAGTGTCCCATCAAGGGTACCAGGTGGTGCCACACCCAGTTAAGCACTCATGTTACAATGCAGGGGGACTGGGCTTCAAGACCCTGGTCCCCACCTGCCTGGGGAAATCTTTACAAGTGGTGCAGAAGAGCTGCAGGTGACTCTCTCTGTGTCACAAACCCTCTATCCCTCCCTTCCCTCTCAATTCCTGACTATTTATTCCAATAAATAATCAAGAAAACTGAAAGTAAAAAAAGAAAAAGGAAATATTCCACTACTTCAGTGGGGCTACTCAGGACAATGCTTTCCTTGTTAAGATCCTCACAGCATCATACCATATGCAGAAAGGCAAAGACGCCATGTATTTTTTAACCCAGTTTTTATATTAATTTATTTATTTATTTAGGTGCTTAATCATTTTTTGTTATTGATGTATTAATGTTTTACATTTGACATAGACTCTGGCTCTGACACCAGCGGTCTCAAGTACCCCTAGATGGTACTCTGCCTCTACAAAACCAATCCATTGACCTGTCCATGCATCCATTCATCCACCCATCAATCTATACATCCATCCATCCATCCATCCATGCATCCATGCATCCATCCATCCATGCATCCATCCATCCATCCATCCATCCATCCATCCATCCATCCATCCACCAGTCAACCAAGCTAAGTATAAAAGGAGATCTCTCCTTGAATGGTGAAGACAAACCAGGATGCATAGGTAGGTTGCAAAGGGGCGAGTTCGGCTGAATAGGGCAGAGGGGCTGAACCAGGGAATGTGTTGGGGGGTGTGGGTGTGGGTGGGGTGAGCCGGAGACCTGTGAGTTGGGTCACTTCAGGGGCAGGGAGGGGGTGGAAGGGGTTGCGAACAGCTGTCACTGGAGAACCATCACAAGTGCTGGAGCTGTTGAGCAGGACACCCGGAAGAGAAGACAGATAAAGGAGAGAAGCAAAGTGCAGAGGATAGGAGAGGGGAGAGGATGGGGAGGGCAGGAGAGGACAGGAGAGTACAGGAGAGGACAGGAGTGGAGGGGACCTGAGAAACCTACCTGGACAAAGGCAGCATACAGACATCCAGCAAGGCAGGCAGGCATGCAGGCAGCTCTGGCCTGGGCTCCCTGGATCCCGGGCACACCTCCACCTGTCTTCTCTTGACTGCCAGCCCTGAGGTCCCTTGTCGGTCAGCACTGGCTTCCCATCCTTCCGTCCCCCTGTGCCAGGGCCCAGGCGTCTGGGCGCTGCTGGCTGACCT
Organism: Erinaceus europaeus; assembly: GCF_950295315.1. Lineage (NCBI taxonomy): Eukaryota > Metazoa > Chordata > Mammalia > Eulipotyphla > Erinaceidae > Erinaceus > Erinaceus europaeus. Next base: position 254,571 of record NW_026647156.1, on the reverse strand, counting down.
AGTGGAAGGGCAGTTGGGCTGCCCAGTACCAGTGTGGCCAGCACAGAATGCCAGGGGCTAGGACATCACAGAGGGCTCCTGTGGTTGCTAGGCCACGGGGACCCCGCCCATCCAGTTGACCAGCAGCCATGACCCCCACCCTGAACTTGACCTTGAGAGCTGGTGGCCAGCCACCAGAGCCAGAGCCCCAGGCCAAAGCAGGTGCAGGTCGGCCGGGCCAAGGGGCGATGTGCAGATTGGTGTGTGTCTGGGCATGGGGGTGGCATCTGACAGCCCAGGTCTGGGGACCAAGGTCCGCCAGGCCCCTGTCCCACCATTTGCACTGACACACAGTCTTGCTGACTGACTGACAGTCCCCGCCCCAGAGATACCCACACCAGGTCCCTGGGTGCCCTGAGCTGCCCCTGAGGATTGGTGGGTGCCTGCCTGGACACATGCCTCTGTAATGGAGGCCTCTATTAATCCCATTGCCTACTGATAGCTGCCCTCCTGCCCCTACTCCTCCTCCTACTCCTCTTCCTCCTCCTCTTCTTCCTTCTCCTCTTCCTTCTCCTCCTCCTCCTCCTCCTACTCCTCCTCCTCCACCTCCTCCTCCTTCTCTTCCTCATCCTCAGCTGGACTCATTCAGTGCCCTTGGCCTAGGCAAGCCAGGGCTGGTGCTCTGGCTGCTGCAGCTTCTATCCAGTGGGTGGGTGCAGGAATCTGTTCCTGTCAATCCCTGGTTACTGGGACCTTCCATGCCTCCAGCTCCCCCCACTCTCTACTCCAAACCCCTGCTCAAGGATGCCCCCTTTCCCCTTGCCCTCTGTCACCCAGCTCCCCAAATAACATCTACTTTGTGCCTCCATGCAATACTTTCCTGCCACCCTGCTTCTGCGCTTCAGCCCTGGGGGCCCAAAGCCAACCCAGCTGCCATCTCACTATCCAGCAGAGGGACCTGCCCTAACCCCTGCCACCACACACACACACACAGCCCTGCACACACTCACGGGCTCCCCTGCCTGCAGCCTGCTCTCAAAGAGTCTCCTTCTGCCCCCTAGCCCCCTTACAGCCTCTGCCACGGCCCCCCACAGACACGTGGGCATGAGCAGCGCAGACATGCAACAAGCTCCACTCGCCCCTACTCCATTTGCTCTATGGTTGGTCAAGAACCTTTTTTTCATGCTGTAGGGGAGGCAGTTGAGAAAGTCCAATGTCCTGGGGAGCAAGCACTGCAAACAGTCCATCTACAATGTAACATTTGGGTCTCAGGCCGCCCAATCCCTAGTGCGCTGTGCAGACTTTTGACTGGCAAAAACACCCCATCTGAGTGTGAGATCTGGCTGGGCTAGTGGCTCTTTCTGTGGACTAGGACACAGACAGACAGAGTTTTCTGGTTCAAAACCTGTACTTCCCAGATGATGGTCATTCGCTACGGTTAAAAAAAAAAAAAAAAAAGGCTTTTTAATAATTTTTTTTCCCCCTGCCTGGGTAACCTGTCTGCTGCTTGTTTCTCAGTGAAAAAAGGGAAAGGTCTTTTTTGGAGGGAAAAGGACCAAAATGCAGGCAGGTGGACTCCGTGGACGGTGGATAGGGAGTTGCTCCTGCCCAGGCACTAGAGCCCCAGCTGCTGTTCCTGGTGCTGTCTGATACCAGAGATCTCCGTGTGTCGTGTCATGACGCTGTCTCCAGGACTGACCCTCAGGATAATGAGAATTCAAAATGAGGCAGGTGATATTGCCTTCAAAAGTAAATCCCGGGAGGTTTGGCGGTATGTCAGAGGGTTAAGGCCTTGTGGCGCTCACGAAAAGAGGGGACTGGTGGAAGGGTCTGGGGTCTGGCGCCCAGACCCCCACCTGCAGGGGAGTCGCTTTACAGGGGGTGAAGCAGGTCTTTAGGGGCTCTATCTTTCTCTCCCACTCTGTATTTCCCCTGCTCTCTCCTTTTCTCTCTGTCTGATGCAAGGTCAAAACAACAACAACAACCACAACAATAACCACCACAGTGACCAAGCAACAAGGGCAGCGAAAGGGGAACAAAAGGAGTGCAGGGGCTGTGGATTTTTCGTGGCGCAGGCACTGAGCTGAGGCAATAACCCCTTGAGGCAATCAATCAATCAACGAATAAGTAATACAGGTTACAGAGATGTATATGTCCCTGTGTCTTTCCAGAATTCATGTAAATGCACTTTTGTTTATTTCTTCATTTATTTATTATCTTGCCACGAGAATTTCTTTTCATTGCTAAAAAAAAGTGTCCCATCAAGGGTACCAGGTGGTGCCACACCCAGTTAAGCACTCATGTTACAATGCAGGGGGACTGGGCTTCAAGACCCTGGTCCCCACCTGCCTGGGGAAATCTTTACAAGTGGTGCAGAAGTGCTGCAGGTGACTCTCTCTGTGTCACAAACCCTCTATCCCTCCCTTCCCTCTCAATTCCTGACTATTTATTCCAATAAATAATCAAGAAAATTGAAAGTAAAAAAAGAAAAAGGAAGTATTCCACTACTTCAGTGGGGCTACTCAGGACAATGCTTTCCTTGTTAAGATCCTCACAGCATCATACCATATGCAGAAAGGCAAAGACGCCATGTATTTTTTAACCCAGTTTTTATTTTTATTTATTTATTTATTTAGGTGCTTAATCATTTTTTGTTATTGATGTATTAATGTTTTACATTTGACATAGACTCTGGCTCTGACACCAGCGGTCTCAAGTACCCCTAGATGGTACTCTGCCTCTACAAAACCAATCCATTGACGTGTCCATGCATCCATTCATCCACCCATCAATCTATACATCCATCCATCCATCCATCCATGCATCCATGCATCCATCCATCCATGCATCCATCCATCCATCCATCCATCCATCCATCCATCCACCAGTCAAGCAAGCTAAGTATAAAAGGAGATCTCTCCTTGAATGGTGAAGACAAACCAGGATGCATAGGTAGGTTGCAAAGGGGCGAGTTCGGCTGAATAGGGCAGAGGGGCTGAACCAGGGAATGTGTTGGGGGGTGTGGGTGTGGGTGGGGTGAGCCGGAGACCTGTGAGTTGGGTCACTTCAGGGGCAGGGAGGGGGTGGAAGGGGTTGCGAACAGCTGTCACTGGAGAACCATCACAAGTGCTGGAGCTGTTGAGCAGGACACCCGGAAGAGAAGACAGACAAAGGAGAGAAGCAAAGTGCAGAGGAGAGGAGAGGGGAGAGGATGGGGAGGGCAGGAGAGGACAGGAGAGTACAGGAGAGGACAGGAGTGGAGGGGACCTGAGAAACCTACCTGGACAAAGGCAGCATACAGACATCCAGCAAGGCAGGCAGGCATGCAGGCAGCTCTGGCCTGGGATCCCTGGATCCCGGGCACACCTCCACCTGTCTTCTCTTGACTGCCAGCCCTGAGGTCCCTTGTCGGTCAGCACTGGCTTCCCATCCTTCCGTCCCCCTGTGCCAGGGCCCAGGCGTCTGGGCGCTGCTGGCTGACCTAGTGGAAGGGCAGTTGGGCTGCCCAGTGCCAGTGTGGCCAGCACAGAATGCCAGGGGCTAGGACATCACAGAGGGCTCCTGTGGTTGCTAGGCCACGGGGACCCCGCCCATCCAGTTGACCAGCAGCCATGACCCCCACCCTGAAATTGACCTTGAGGGCTGGTGGCCAGCCACCAGAGCCAGAGCCCCAGGCCAAAGCAGGTGCAGGTCGGCCGGGCCAAGGGGCGATGTGCAGATTGGTGTGTGTCTGGGCATGGGGGTGGCATCTGACAGCCCAGGGCTGGGGACCAAGGTCCGCCAGGCCCCTGTCCCACCATTTGCACTGACACACAGTCTTGCTGACTGACTGACAGTCCCCGCCCCAGAGATACCCACACCAGGTCCCTGGGTGCCCTGAGCTGCCCCTGAGGATTGGTGGGTGCCTGCCTGGACACATGGCTCTGTAATGGAGGCCTCTATTAATCCCATTGCCTACTGATAGCTGCCCTCCTGCCCCTACTCCTCCTCCTACTCCTCTTCCTCCTCCTCTTCTTCCTTCTCCTCTTCCTCCTCCTCCTCCTCCTCCTACTCCTCCTCCTCCACCTCCTCCTCCTTCTCTTCCTCATCCTCAGCTGGACTCATTCAGTGCCCTTGGCCTAGGCAAGCCAGGGCTGGTGCTCTGGCTGCTGCAGCTTCTATCCAGTGGGTGGGTGCAGGAATCTGTTCCTGTCAATCCCTGGTTACTGGGACCTTCCATGCCTCCAGCTCCCCCCACTCTCTACTCCAAACCCCTGCTCAAGGATGCCCCCTTTCCCCTTGCCCTCTGTCACCCAGCTCCCCAAATAACATCTACTTTGTGCCTCCATGCACTACTTTCCTGCCACCCTGCTTCTGCGCTTCAGCCCTGGGGGCCCAAAGCCAACCCAGCTGCCATCTCACTATCGAGCAGAGGGACCTGCCCTAACCCCTGACACCACACACACACACACAGCCCTGCACACACTCACGGGCTCTCCTGCCTGAAGCCTGCTCTCAAAGAGTCTCCTTCTGCCCCCTACCCCCCTTACAGCCTCTGCCACGGCCCCCCACAGACACGTGGGCATGAGCAGCGCAGACATGCAACAAGCTCCACTCGCCCCTACTCCATTTGCTCTATGGTTGGTCAAGAACCTTTTTTTCATGCTGTAGGGGAGGGAGTTGAGAAAGTCCAATGTCCTGGGGAGCAAGCACTGCAAACAGTCCATCTACAATGTAACATTTGGGTCTCAGGCCGCCCAATCCCTAGTGCGCTGTGCAGACTTTTGACTGGCAAAAACACCCCATCTGAGTGTGAGATCTGGCTGGGCTAGTGGCTCTTTCTGTGGACTAGGACACAGACAGACAGAGTTTTCTGGTTCAAAACCTGTACTTCCCAGATGATGGTCATTCGCTACGGTTAAAAAAAAAAAAAAAAAAAAAAGGCTATTTAATTATTTTTTTTCCCCCTGCCTGGGTAACCTGTCTGCTGCTTGTTTCTCAGTGAAAAAAGGGAAAGATCTTTTTTGGAGGGAAAAGGACCAAAATGCAGGCAGGTGGACTCCGTGGACGGTGGATGGGGAGTTGCTCCTGCCCTGGCACTAGAGCCCCAGCTGCTGTTCCTGGTGCTGTCTGATACCAGAGATCTCCGTGTGTCGTGTCATGACGCTGTCTCCAGGACTGACCCTCAGGATAATGAGAATTCAAAATGAGGCAGGTGATATTGCCTTCAAAAGTAAATCCCGGGAGGTTTGGCGGTATGTCAGAGGGTTAAGGCCTTGTGGCGCTCACGAAAAGAGGGGACAGGTGGAAGGGTCTGGGGTCTGGCGCCCAGACCCCCACCTGCAGGGGAGTCGCTTTACAGGGGGTGAAGCAGGTCTTTAGGGGCTCTATCTTTCTCTCCCACTCTGTATTTCCCCTGCTCTCTCCTTTTCTCTCTGTCTGATGCAAGGTCAAAACAACAACAACAACCACAACAATAACCACCACAGTGACCAAGCAACAAGGGCAGCGAAAGGGGAACAAAAGGAGTGCAGGGGCTGTGGATTTTTCGTGGCGCAGGCACTGAGCTGAGGCAATAACCCCTTGAGGCAATCAATCAATCAACGAATAAGTAATACAGGTTACAGAGATGTATATGTCCCTGTGTGTTTCCAGAGTTCATGTAAATGCACTTTTGTTTATTTCTTCACTTATTTATTATCTTGCCACGAGAATTTCTTTTCATTGCTAAAAAAAAGTGTCCCATCAAGGGTACCAGGTGGTGCCACACCCAGTTAAGCACTCATGTTACAATGCAGGGGGACTGGGCTTCAAGACCCTGGTCCCCACCTGCCGGGGGAAATCTTTACAAGTGGTGCAGAAGTGCTGCAGGTGACTCTCTCTGTGTCACAAACCCTCTATCCCTCCCTTCCCTCTCAATTCCTGACTATTTATTCCAATAAATAATCAAGAAAACTGAAAGTAAAAAAAGAAAAAGGAAATATTCCACTACTTCAGTGGGGCTACTCAGGACAATGCTTTCCTTGTTAAGATCCTCATAGCATCATACCATATGCAGAAAGGCAAAGACGCCATGTATTTTTTAACCCAGTTTTTATATTTATTTATTTATTTATATATTTAGATGCTTAATCATTTTTTGTTATTGATGTATTAATGTTTTACATTTGACATAGACTCTGGCTCTGACACCAGCGGTCTCAAGTACCCCTAGATGGTACACTGCCTCTACAAAACCAATCCATTGACCTGTCCATGCATCCATTCATCCACCCAACAATCTATACATCCATCCATCCATCCATCCATGCATCCATGCATCCATCCATCCATGCATCCATCCATCCATCCATCCATCCATCCATCCATCCATCCACCAGTCAACCAAGCTAAGTATAAAAGGAGATCTCTCCTTGAATGGTGAAGACAAACCAGGATGCATAGGTAGGTTGCAAAGGGGCGAGTTCGGCTGAATAGGGCAGAGGGGCTGAACCAGGGAATGTGTTGGGGGGTGTGGGTGTGGGTGGGGTGAGCCGGAGACCTGTGAGTTGGGTCACTTCAGGGGCAGGGAGGGGGTGGAAGGGGTTGCGAACAGCTGTCACTGGAGAACCATCACAAGTGCTGGAGCTGTTGAGCAGGACACCCGGAAGAGAAGACAGACAAAGGAGAGAAGCAAAGTGCAGAGGAGAGGAGAGGGGAGAGGATGGGGAGGGCAGGAGAGGACAGGAGAGTACAGGAGAGGACAGGAGTGGAGGGGACCTGAGAAACCTACCTGGACAAAGGCAGCATACAGACATCCAGCAAGGCAGGCAGGCATGCAGGCAGCTCTGGCCTGGGCTCCCTGGATCCCGGGCACACCTCCACCTGTCTTCTCTTGACTGCCAGCCCTGAGGTCCCTTGTCGGTCAGCACTGGCTTCCCATCCTTCCGTCCCCCTGTGCCAGGGCCCAGGCATCTGGGCGCTGGTGGCTGACCTAGTGGAAGGGCAGTTGGGCTGCCCAGTGCCAGTGTGGCCAGCACAGAATGCCAGGGGCTAGGACATCACAGAGGGCTCCTGTGGTTGCTAGGCCACGGGGACCCCGCCCATCCAGTTGACCAGCAGCCATGACCCCGACCCTGAAATTGACCTTGAGGGCTGGTGGCCAGCCACCAGAGCCAGAGCCCAGGCCAAAGCAGGTGCAGGTCGGCCGGGCCAAGGGGGATATGCAGATTGGTGTGTGTCTGGGCATGAGGGTGGCATCTGACAGCCCAGGGCTGGGGACCAAGGTCCGCCAGGCCCCTGTCCCACCATTTGCACTGACACACAGTCTTGCTGACTGACTGACAGTCCCCGCCCCAGAGATACCCACACCAGGTCCCTGGGTGCCCTGAGCTGCCCCTGAGGATTGGTGGGTGCCTGCCTGGACACATGGCTCTGTAATGGAGGCCTCTATTAATCCCATTGCCTACTGATAGCTGCCCTCCTGCCCCTACTCCTCCTCCTACTCCTCTTCCTCCTCCTCTTCTTCCTTCTCCTCTTCCTCCTCCTCCTCCTCCTCCTCCTACTCCTCCTCCTCCACCTCCTCCTCCTTCTCTTCCTCATCCTCAGCTGGACTCATTCAGTGCCCTTGGCCTAGGCAAGCCAGGGCTGGTGCTCTGGCTGCTGCAGCTTCTATCCAGTGGGTGGGTGCAGGAATCTGTTCCTGTCAATCCCTGGTTACTGGGACCTTCCATGCCTCCAGCTCCCCCCACTCTCTACTCCAAACCCCTGCTCAAGGATGCCCCCTTTCCCCTTGCCCTCTGTCACCCAGCTCCCCAAATAACATCTACTTTGTGCCTCCATGCACTACTTTCCTGCCACCCTGCTTCTGCGCTTCAGCCCTGGGGGCCCAAAGCCAACCCAGCTGCCATCTCACTATCGAGCAGAGGGACCTGCCCTAACCCCTGACACCACACACACACACACAGCCCTGCACACACTCACGGGCTCTCCTGCCTGAAGCCTGCTCTCAAAGAGTCTCCTTCTGCCCCCTACCCCCCTTACAGCCTCTGCCACGGCCCCCCACAGACACGTGGGCATGAGCAGCGCAGACATGCAACAAGCTCCACTCGCCCCTACTCCATTTGCTCTATGCTTGGTCAAGAACCTTTTTTTCATGCTGTAGGGGAGGGAGTTGAGAAAGTCCAATGTCCTGGGGAGCAAGCACTGCAAACAGTCCATCTACAATGTAACATTTGGGTCTCAGGCCGCCCAATCCCTAGTGCGCTGTGCAGACTTTTGACTGGCAAAAACACCCCATCTGAGTGTGAGATCTGGCTGGGCTAGTGGCTCTTTCTGTGGACTAGGACACAGACAGACAGAGTTTTCTGGTTCAAAACCTGTACTTCCCAGATGATGGTCATTCGCTACGGTTAAAAAAAAAAAAAAAAAAAAAAAGGCTATTTAATTATTTTTTTTCCCCCTGCCTGGGTAACCTGTCTGCTGCTTGTTTCTCAGTGAAAAAAGGGAAAGATCTTTTTTGGAGGGAAAAGGACCAAAATGCAGGCAGGTGGACTCCGTGGACGGTGGATGGGGAGTTGCTCCTGCCCTGGCACTAGAGCCCCAGCTGCTGTTCCTGGTGCTGTCTGATACCAGAGATCTCCGTGTGTCGTGTCATGACGCTGTCTCCAGGACTGACCCTCAGGATAATGAGAATTCAAAATGAGGCAGGTGATATTGCCTTCAAAAGTAAATCCCGGGAGGTTTGGCGGTATGTCAGAGGGTTAAGGCCTTGTGGCGCTCACGAAAAGAGGGGACAGGTGGAAGGGTCTGGGGTCTGGCGCCCAGACCCCCACCTGCAGGGGAGTCGCTTTACAGGGGGTGAAGCAGGTCTTTAGGGGCTCTATCTTTCTCTCCCACTCTGTATTTCCCCTGCTCTCTCCTTTTCTCTCTGTCTGATGCAAGGTCAAAACAACAACAACAACCACAACAATAACCACCACAGTGACCAAGCAACAAGGGCAGCGAAAGGGGAACAAAAGGAGTGCAGGGGCTGTGGATTTTTCGTGGCGCAGGCACTGAGCTGAGGCAATAACCCCTTGAGGCAATCAATCAATCAACGAATAAGTAATACAGGTTACAGAGATGTATATGTCCCTGTGTGTTTCCAGAGTTCATGTAAATGCACTTTTGTTTATTTCTTCACTTATTTATTATCTTGCCACGAGAATTTCTTTTCATTGCTAAAAAAAAGTGTCCCATCAAGGGTACCAGGTGGTGCCACACCCAGTTAAGCACTCATGTTACAATGCAGGGGGACTGGGCTTCAAGACCCTGGTCCCCACCTGCCAGGGAAAATCTTTACAAGTGGTGCAGAAGTGCTGCAGGTGACTCTCTCTGTGTCACAAACCCTCTATCCCTCCCTTCCCTCTCAATTCCTGACTATTTATTCCAATAAATAATCAAGAAAACTGAAAGTAAAAAAAGAAAAAGGAAATATTCCACTACTTCAGTGGGGCTACTCAGGACAATGCTTTCCTTGTTAAGATCCTCATAGCATCATACCATATGCAGAAAGGCAAAGACGCCATGTATTTTTTAACCCAGTTTTTATATTTATTTATTTATTTATATATTTAGATGCTTAATCATTTTTTGTTATTGATGTATTAATGTTTTACATTTGACATAGACTCTGGCTCTGACACCAGCGGTCTCAAGTACCCCTAGATGGTACACTGCCTCTACAAAACCAATCCATTGACCTGTCCATGCATCCATTCATCCACCCAACAATCTATACATCCATCCATCCATCCATCCATGCATCCATGCATCCATCCATCCATGCATCCATCCATCCATCCATCCATCCATCCATCCATCCATCCATCCATCCACCAGTCAACCAAGCTAAGTATAAAAGGAGATCTCTCCTTGAATGGTGAAGACAAACCAGGATGCATAGGTAGGTTGCAAAGGGGCGAGTTCGGCTGAATAGGGCAGAGGGGCTGAACCAGGGAATGTGTTGGGGGGTGTGGGTGTGGGTGGGGTGAGCCGGAGACCTGTGAGTTGGGTCACTTCAGGGGCAGGGAGGGGGTGGAAGGGGTTGCGAACAGCTGTCACTGGAGAACCATCACAAGTGCTGGAGCTGTTGAGCAGGACACCCGGAAGAGAAGACAGACAAAGGAGAGAAGCAAAGTGCAGAGGAGAGGAGAGGGGAGAGGATGGGGAGGGCAGGAGAGGACAGGAGAGTACAGGAGAGGACAGGAGTGGAGGGGACCTGAGAAACCTACCTGGACAAAGGCAGCATACAGACATCCAGCAAGGCAGGCAGGCATGCAGGCAGCTCTGGCCTGGGCTCCCTGGATCCCGGGCACACCTCCACCTGTCTTCTCTTGACTGCCAGCCCTGAGGTCCCTTGTCGGTCAGCACTGGCTTCCCATCCTTCCGTCCCCCTGTGCCAGGGCCCAGGCATCTGGGCGCTGGTGGCTGACCTAGTGGAAGGGCAGTTGGGCTGCCCAGTGCCAGTGTGGCCAGCACAGAATGCCAGGGGCTAGGACATCACAGAGGGCTCCTGTGGTTGCTAGGCCACGGGGACCCCGCCCATCCAGTTGACCAGCAGCCATGACCCCGACCCTGAAATTGACCTTGAGGGCTGGTGGCCAGCCACCAGAGCCAGAGCCCAGGCCAAAGCAGGTGCAGGTCGGCCGGGCCAAGGGGGATATGCAGATTGGTGTGTGTCTGGGCATGGGGGTGGCATCTGACAGCCCAGGGCTGGGGACCAAGGTCCGCCAGGCCCCTGTCCCACCATTTGCACTGACACACAGTCTTGCTGACTGACTGACAGTCCCCGCCCCAGAGATACCCACACCAGGTCCCTGGGTGCCCTGAGCTGCCCCTGAGGATTGGTGGGTGCCTGCCTGGACACATGCCTCTGTAATGGAGGCCTCTATTAATCCCATTGCCTACTGATAGCTGCCCTCCTGCCCCTACTCCTCCTCCTACTCCTCTTCCTACTCCTCTTCTTCCTTCTCCTCTTCCTCCTCCTCCTCCTCCTCCTCCTACTCCTCCTCCTCCACCTCCTCCTCCTTCTCTTCCTCATCCTCAGCTGGACTCATTCAGTGCCCTTGGCCTAGGCAAGCCAGGGCTGGTGCTCTGGCTGCTGCAGCTTCTATCCAGTGGGTGGGTGCAGGAATCTGTTCCTGTCAATCCCTGGTTACTGGGACCTTCCATGCCTCCAGCTCCCCCCACTCTCTACTCCAAACCCCTGCTCGGATGCCCCCTTTCCCCTTGCCCTCTGTCACCCAGCTCCCCAAATAACATCTACTTTGTGCCTCCATGCACTACTTTCCTGCCACCCTGCTTGTGCTTCAGCCCTGGGGGCCCAAAGCCAACCCAGCTGCCATCTCACTATCGAGCAGAGGGACCTGCCCTAACCCCTGACACCACACACACACACACAGCCCTGCACACACTCACGGGCTCTCCTGCCTGCAGCCTGCTCTCAAAGAGTCTCCTTCTGCCCCCTAGCCCCCTTACAGCCTCTGCCACGGCCCCCCACAGACACGTGGGCATGAGCAGCCCAGACATGCAACAAGCTCCACTCGCCCCTACTCCATTTGCTCTATGGTTGGTCAAGAACCTTTTTTTCATGCTGTAGGGGAGGGAGTTGAGAAAGTCCAATGTCCTGGGGAGCAAGCACTGCAAACAGTCCATCTACAATGTAACATTTGGGTCTCAGGCCGCCCAATCCCTAGTGCGCTGTGCAGACTTTTGACTGGCAAAAACACCCCATCTGAGTGTGAGATCTGGCTGGGCTAGTGGCTCTTTCTGTGGACTAGGACACAGACAGACAGAGTTTTCTGGTTCAAAACCTGTACTTCCCAGATGATGGTCATTCGCTACGGTTAAAAAAAAAAAAAAAAAAAAAAAGGCTATTTAATTATTTTTTTTCCCCCTGCCTGGGTAACCTGTCTGCTGCTTGTTTCTCAGTGAAAAAAGGGAAAGATCTTTTTTGGAGGGAAAAGGACCAAAATGCAGGCAGGTGGACTCCGTGGACGGTGGATGGGGAGTTGCTCCTGCCCTGGCACTAGAGCCCCAGCTGCTGTTCCTGGTGCTGTCTGATACCAGAGATCTCCGTGTGTCGTGTCATGACGCTGTCTCCAGGACTGACCCTCAGGATAATGAGAATTCAAAATGAGGCAGGTGATATTGCCTTCAAAAGTAAATCCCGGGAGGTTTGGCGGTATGTCAGAGGGTTAAGGCCTTGTGGCGCTCACGAAAAGAGGGGACAGGTGGAAGGGTCTGGGGTCTGGCGCCCAGACCCCCACCTGCAGGGGAGTCGCTTTACAGGGGGTGAAGCAGGTCTTTAGGGGCTCTATCTTTCTCTCCCACTCTGTATTTCCCCTGCTCTCTCCTTTTCTCTCTGTCTGATGCAAGGTCAAAACAACAACAACAACCACAACAATAACCACCACAGTGACCAAGCAACAAGGGCAGCGAAAGGGGAACAAAAGGAGTGCAGGGGCTGTGGATTTTTCGTGGCGCAGGCACTGAGCTGAGGCAATAACCCCTTGAGGCAATCAATCAATCAACGAATAAGTAATACAGGTTACAGAGATGTATATGTCCCTGTGTGTTTCCAGAGTTCATGTAAATGCACTTTTGTTTATTTCTTCACTTATTTATTATCTTGCCACGAGAATTTTTTTTCATTGCTAAAAAAAAGTGTCCCATCAAGGGTACCAGGTGGTGCCACACCCAGTTAAGCACTCATGTTACAATGCAGGGGGACTGGGCTTCAAGACCCTGGTCCCCACCTGCCGGGGGAAATCTTTACAAGTGGTGCAGAAGTGCTGCAGGTGACTCTCTCTGTGTCACAAACCCTCTATCCCTCCCTTCCCTCTCAATTCCTGACTATTTATTCCAATAAATAATCAAGAAAACTGAAAGTAAAAAAAGAAAAAGGAAATATTCCACTACTTCAGTGGGGCTACTCAGGACAATGCTTTCCTTGTTAAGATCCTCATAGCATCATACCATATGCAGAAAGGCAAAGACGCCATGTATTTTTTAACCCAGTTTTTATATTTATTTATTTATTTATATATTTAGATGCTTAATCATTTTTTGTTATTGATGTATTAATGTTTTACATTTGACATAGACTCTGGCTCTGACACCAGCGGTCTCAAGTACCCCTAGATGGTACACTGCCTCTACAAAACCAATCCATTGACCTGTCCATGCATCCATTCATCCACCCAACAATCTATACATCCATCCATCCATCCATCCATGCATCCATGCATCCATCCATCCATGCATCCATCCATCCATCCATCCATCCATCCATCCATCCATCCATCCACCAGTCAACCAAGCTAAGTATAAAAGGAGATCTCTCCTTGAATGGTGAAGACAAACCAGGATGCATAGGTAGGTTGCAAAGGGGCGAGTTCGGCTGAATAGGGCAGAGGGGCTGAACCAGGGAATGTGTTGGGGGGTGTGGGTGTGGGTGGGGTGAGCCGGAGACCTGTGAGTTGGGTCACTTCAGGGGCAGGGAGGGGGTGGAAGGGGTTGCGAACAGCTGTCACTGGAGAACCATCACAAGTGCTGGAGCTGTTGAGCAGGACACCCGGAAGAGAAGACAGACAAAGGAGAGAAGCAAAGTGCAGAGGAGAGGAGAGGGGAGAGGATGGGGAGGGCAGGAGAGGACAGGAGAGTACAGGAGAGGACAGGAGTGGAGGGGACCTGAGAAACCTACCTGGACAAAGGCAGCATACAGACATCCAGCAAGGCAGGCAGGCATGCAGGCAGCTCTGGCCTGGGCTCCCTGGATCCCGGGCACACCTCCACCTGTCTTCTCTTGACTGCCAGCCCTGAGGTCCCTTGTCGGTCAGCACTGGCTTCCCATCCTTCCGTCCCCCTGTGCCAGGGCCCAGGCGTCTGGGCGCTGCTGGCTGACCTAGTGGAAGGGCAGTTGGGCTGCCCAGTGCCAGTGTGGCCAGCACAGAATGCCAGGGGCTAGGACATCACAGAGGGCTCCTGTGGTTGCTAGGCCACGGGGACCCCGCCCATCCAGTTGACCAGCAGCCATGACCCCCACCCTGAAATTGACCTTGAGGGCTGGTGGCCAGCCACCAGAGCCAGAGCCCCAGGCCAAAGCAGGTGCAGGTCGGCCGGGCCAAGGGGCGATGTGCAGATTGGTGTGTGTCTGGGCATGGGGGTGGCATCTGACAGCCCAGGGCTGGGGACCAAGGTCCGCCAGGCCCCTGTCCCACCATTTGCACTGACACACAGTCTTGCTGACTGACTGACAGTCCCCGCCCCAGAGATACCCACACCAGGTCCCTGGGTGCCCTGAGCTGCCCCTGAGGATTGGTGGGTGCCTGCCTGGACACATGCCTCTGTAATGGAGGCCTCTATTAATCCCATTGCCTACTGATAGCTGCCCTCCTGCCCCTACTCCTCCTCCTACTCCTCTTCCTCCTCCTCTTCTTCCTTCTCCTCTTCCTCCTCCTCCTCCTCCTCCTACTCCTCCTCCTCCACCTCCTCCTCCTTCTGTTCCTCATCCTCAGCTGGACTCATTCAGTGCCCTTGGCCTAGGCAAGCCAGGGCTGGTGCTCTGGCTGCTGCAGCTTCTATCCAGTGGGTGGGTGCAGGAATCTGTTCCTGTCAATCCCTGGTTACTGGGACCTTCCATGCCTCCAGCTCCCCCCACTCTCTACTCCAAACCCCTGCTCAAGGATGCCCCCTTTCCCCTTGCCCTCTGTCACCCAGCTCCCCAAATAACATCTACTTTGTGTCTCCATCCACTACTTTCCTGCCACCCTGCTTCTGCGCTTCAGCCCTGGGGGCCCAAAGCCAACGCAGCTGCCATCTCACTATCGAGCAGAGGGACCTGCCCTAACCCCTGCCACCACACACACACACACAGCCCTGCACACACTCACGGGCTCTCCTGCCTGAAGCCTGCTCTCAAAGAGTCTCCTTCTGCCCCCTAGCCCCCTTACAGCCTCTGCCACTGCCGCCCACAGACACGTGGGCATGAGCAGCGCAGACATGCAACAAGCTCCACTCGCCCCTACTCCATTTGCTCTATGGTTGGTCAAGAACCTTTTTTTCATGCTGTAGGGGAGGGAGTTGAGAAAGTCCAATGTCCTGGGGAGCAAGCACTGCAAACAGTCCATCTACAATGTAACATTTGGGTCTCAGGCCGCCCAATCCCTAGTGCGCTGTGCAGACTTTTGACTGGCAAAAACACCCCATCTGAGTGTGAGATCTGGCTGGGCTAGTGGCTCTTTCTGTGGACTAGGACACAGACAGACAGAATTTTCTGGTTCAAAACCTGTACTTCCCAGATGATGGTCATTCGCTATGGTTAAAAAAAAAAAAAAAAAAAAAAAAAGGCTTTTTAATTATTTTTTTCCCCCTGCCTGGGTAACCTGTCTGCTGCTTGTTTCTCAGTGAAAAAAGGGAAAGATCTTTTTTGGAGGGAAAAGGACCAAAATGCAGGCAGGTGGACTCCGTGGACGGTGGATGGGGAGTTGCTCCTGCCCTGGCACTAGAGCCCCAGCTGCTGTTCCTGGTGCTGTCCGATACCAGAGAACTCCATGTGTCGTGTCATGACGCTGTCTCCAGGACTGACCCTCAGGATAATGAGAATTCAAAATGAGGCAGGTGATATTGCCTTCAAAAGTAAATCCCAGGAGGTTTGGCGGTATGTCAGAGGGTTAAGGCCTTGTGGCGCTCACGAAAAGAGGGGACAGGTGGAAGGGTCTGGGGTCTGGCGCCCAGACCCCCACCTGCAGGGGAGTCGCTTTACAGGGGGTGAAGCAGGTCTTTAGGGGCTCTATCTTTCTCTCCCACTCTGTATTTCCCCTGCTCTCTCCTTTTCTCTCTGTCTGATGCAAGGTCAAAACAACAACAACAACCACAACAATAACCACCACAGTGACCAAGCAACAAGGGCAGCGAAAGGGGAACAAAAGGAGTGCAGGGGCTGTGGATTTTTCGTGGCGCAGGCACTGAGCTGAGGCAATAACCCCTTGAGGCAATCAATCAATCAATCAACGAATAAGTAATACAGGTTACAGAGATGTATATGTCCCTGTGTGTTTCCAGAGTTCATGTAAATGCACTTTTGTTTATTTCTTCACTTATGTATTATCTTGCCACGAGAATTTCTTTTCATTGCTAAAAAAAAGTGTCCCATCAAGGGTACCAGGTGGTGCCACACCCAGTTAAGCACTCATGTTACAATGCAGGGGGACTGGGCTTCAAGACCCTGGTCCCCACCTGCCTGGGGAAATCTTTACAAGTGGTGCAGAAGAGCTGCAGGTGACTCTCTCTGTGTCACAAACCCTCTATCCCTCCCTTCCCTCTCAATTCCTGACTATTTATTCCAATAAATAATCAAGAAAACTGAAAGTAAAAAAAGAAAAAGGAAATATTCCACTACTTCAGTGGGGCTACTCAGGACAATGCTTTCCTTGTTAAGATCCTCACAGCATCATACCATATGCAGAAAGGCAAAGACGCCATGTATTTTTTAACCCAGTTTTTATATTAATTTATTTATTTATTTAGGTGCTTAATCATTTTTTGTTATTGATGTATTAATGTTTTACATTTGACATAGACTCTGGCTCTGACACCAGCGGTCTCAAGTACCCCTAGATGGTACTCTGCCTCTACAAAACCAATCCATTGACCTGTCCATGCATCCATTCATCCACCCATCAATCTATACATCCATCCATCCATGCATCCATGCATCCATCCATCCATGCATCCATCCATCCATCCATCCATCCATCCATCCATCCATCCATCCATCCACCAGTCAACCAAGCTAAGTATAAAAGGAGATCTCTCCTTGAATGGTGAAGACAAACCAGGATGCATAGGTAGGTTGCAAAGGGGCGAGTTCGGCTGAATAGGGCAGAGGGGCTGAACCAGGGAATGTGTTGGGGGGTGTGGGTGTGGGTGGGGTGAGCCGGAGACCTGTGAGTTGGGTCACTTCAGGGGCAGGGAGGGGGTGGAAGGGGTTGCGAACAGCTGTCACTGGAGAACCATCACAAGTGCTGGAGCTGTTGAGCAGGACACCCGGAAGAGAAGACAGACAAAGGAGAGAAGCAAAGTGCAGAGGAGAGGAGAGGGGAGAGGATGGGGAGGGCAGGAGAGGACAGGAGAGTACAGGAGAGGACAGGAGTGGAGGGGACCTGAGAAACCTACCTGGACAAAGGCAGCATACAGACATCCAGCAAGGCAGGCAGGCATGCAGGCAGCTCTGGCCTGGGCTCCCTGGATCCCGGGCACACCTCCACCTGTCTTCTCTTGACTGCCAGCCCTGAGGTCCCTTGTCGGTCAGCACTGGCTTCCCATCCTTCCGTCCCCCTGTGCCAGGGCCCAGGCGTCTGGGCGCTGCTGGCTGACCTAGTGGAAGGGCAGTTGGGCTGCCCAGTACCAGTGTGGCCAGCACAGAATGCCAGGGGCTAGGACATCACAGAGGGCTCCTGTGGTTGCTAGGCCACGGGGACCCCGCCCATCCAGTTGACCAGCAGCCATGACCCCCACCCTGAACTTGACCTTGAGAGCTGGTGGCCAGCCACCAGAGCCAGAGCCCCAGGCCAAAGCAGGTGCAGGTCGGCCGGGCCAAGGGGCGATGTGCAGATTGGTGTGTGTCTGGGCATGGGGGTGGCATCTGACAGCCCAGGTCTGGGGACCAAGGTCCGCCAGGCCCCTGTCCCACCATTTGCACTGACACACAGTCTTGCTGACTGACTGACAGTCCCCGCCCCAGAGATACCCACACCAGGTCCCTGGGTGCCCTGAGCTGCCCCTGAGGATTGGTGGGTGCCTGCCTGGACACATGCCTCTGTAATGGAGGCCTCTATTAATCCCATTGCCTACTGATAGCTGCCCTCCTGCCCCTACTCCTCCTCCTACTCCTCTTCCTCCTCCTCTTCTTCCTTCTCCTCTTCCTTCTCCTCCTCCTCCTCCTCCTACTCCTCCTCCTCCACCTCCTCCTCCTTCTCTTCCTCATCCTCAGCTGGACTCATTCAGTGCCCTTGGCCTAGGCAAGCCAGGGCTGGTGCTCTGGCTGCTGCAGCTTCTATCCAGTGGGTGGGTGCAGGAATCTGTTCCTGTCAATCCCTGGTTACTGGGACCTTCCATGCCTCCAGCTCCCCCCACTCTCTACTCCAAACCCCTGCTCAAGGATGCCCCCTTTCCCCTTGCCCTCTGTCACCCAGCTCCCCAAATAACATCTACTTTGTGCCTCCATGCAATACTTTCCTGCCACCCTGCTTCTGCGCTTCAGCCCTGGGGGCCCAAAGCCAACCCAGCTGCCATCTCACTATCCAGCAGAGGGACCTGCCCTAACCCCTGCCACCACACACACACACACAGCCCTGCACACACTCACGGGCTCCCCTGCCTGCAGCCTGCTCTCAAAGAGTCTCCTTCTGCCCCCTAGCCCCCTTACAGCCTCTGCCACGGCCCCCCACAGACACGTGGGCATGAGCAGCGCAGACATGCAACAAGCTCCACTCGCCCCTACTCCATTTGCTCTATGGTTGGTCAAGAACCTTTTTTTCATGCTGTAGGGGAGGCAGTTGAGAAAGTCCAATGTCCTGGGGAGCAAGCACTGCAAACAGTCCATCTACAATGTAACATTTGGGTCTCAGGCCGACCAATCCCTAGTGCGCTGTGCAGACTTTTGACTGGCAAAAACACCCCATCTGAGTGTGAGATCTGGCTGGGCTAGTGGCTCTTTCTGTGGACTAGGACACAGACAGACAGAGTTTTCTGGTTCAAAACCTGTACTTCCCAGATGATGGTCATTCGCTACGGTTAAAAAAAAAAAAAAAAAAGGCTTTTTAATAATTTTTTTTCCCCCTGCCTGGGTAACCTGTCTGCTGCTTGTTTCTCAGTGAAAAAAGGGAAAGATCTTTTTTGGAGGGAAAAGGACCAAAATGCAGGCAGGTGGACTCCGTGGACGGTGGATAGGGAGTTGCTCCTGCCCAGGCACTAGAGCCCCAGCTGCTGTTCCTGGTGCTGTCTGATACCAGAGATCTCCGTGTGTCGTGTCATGACGCTGTCTCCAGGACTGACCCTCAGGATAATGAGAATTCAAAATGAGGCAGGTGATATTGCCTTCAAAAGTAAATCCCGGGAGGTTTGGCGGTATGTCAGAGGGTTAAGGCCTTGTGGCGCTCACGAAAAGAGGGGACTGGTGGAAGGGTCTGGGGTCTGGCGCCCAGACCCCCACCTGCAGGGGAGTCGCTTTACAGGGGGTGAAGCAGGTCTTTAGGGGCTCTATCTTTCTCTCCCACTCTGTATTTCCCCTGCTCTCTCCTTTTCTCTCTGTCTGATGCAAGGTCAAAACAACAACAACAACCACAACAATAACCACCACAGTGACCAAGCAACAAGGGCAGCGAAAGGGGAACAAAAGGAGTGCAGGGGCTGTGGATTTTTCGTGGCGCAGGCACTGAGCTGAGGCAATAACCCCTTGAGGCAATCAATCAATCAACGAATAAGTAATACAGGTTACAGAGATGTATATGTCCCTGTGTCTTTCCAGAATTCATGTAAATGCACTTTTGTTTATTTCTTCATTTATTTATTATCTTGCCACGAGAATTTCTTTTCATTGCTAAAAAAAAGTGTCCCATCAAGGGTACCAGGTGGTGTCACACCCAGTTAAGCACTCATGTTACAATGCAGGGGGACTGGGCTTCAAGACCCTGGTCCCCACCTGCCTGGGGAAATCTTTACAAGTGGTGCAGAAGTGCTGCAGGTGACTCTCTCTGTGTCACAAACCCTCTATCCCTCCCTTCCCTCTCAATTCCTGACTATTTATTCCAATAAATAATCAAGAAAATTGAAAGTAAAAAAAGAAAAAGGAAGTATTCCACTACTTCAGTGGGGCTACTCAGGACAATGCTTTCCTTGTTAAGATCCTCACAGCATCATACCATATGCAGAAAGGCAAAGACGCCATGTATTTTTTAACCCAGTTTTTATTTTTATTTATTTATTTATTTAGGTGCTTAATCATTTTTTGTTATTGATGTATTAATGTTTTACATTTGACATAGACTCTGGCTCTGACACCAGCGGTCTCAAGTACCCCTAGATGGTACTCTGCCTCTACAAAACCAATCCATTGACGTGTCCATGCATCCATTCATCCACCCATCAATCTATACATCCATCCATCCATCCATCCATGCATCCATGCATCCATCCATCCATGCATCCATCCATCCATCCATCCATCCATCCATCCATCCATCCATCCATCCACCAGTCAAGCAAGCTAAGTATAAAAGGAGATCTCTCCTTGAATGGTGAAGACAAACCAGGATGCATAGGTAGGTTGCAAAGGGGCGAGTTCGGCTGAATAGGGCAGAGGGGCTGAACCAGGGAATGTGTTGGGGGGTGTGGGTGTGGGTGGGGTGAGCCGGAGACCTGTGAGTTGGGTCACTTCAGGGGCAGGGAGGGGGTGGAAGGGGTTGCGAACAGCTGTCACTGGAGAACCATCACAAGTGCTGGAGCTGTTGAGCAGGACACCCGGAAGAGAAGACAGACAAAGGAGAGAAGCAAAGTGCAGAGGAGAGGAGAGGGGAGAGGATGGGGAGGGCAGGAGAGGACAGGAGAGTACAGGAGAGGACAGGAGTGGAGGGGACCTGAGAAACCTACCTGGACAAAGGCAGCATACAGACATCCAGCAAGGCAGGCAGGCATGCAGGCAGCTCTGGCCTGGGCTCCCTGGATCCCGGGCACACCTCCACCTGTCTTCTCTTGACTGCCAGCCCTGAGGTCCCTTGTCGGTCAGCACTGGCTTCCCATCCTTCCGTCCCCCTGTGCCAGGGCCCAGGCGTCTGGGCGCTGCTGGCTGACCTAGTGGAAGGGCAGTTGGGCTGCCCAGTGCCAGTGTGGCCAGCACAGAATGCCAGGGGCTAGGACATCACAGAGGGCTCCTGTGGTTGCTAGGCCACGGGGACCCCGCCCATCCAGTTGACCAGCAGCCATGACCCCCACCCTGAAATTGACCTTGAGGGCTGGTGGCCAGCCACCAGAGCCAGAGCCCCAGGCCAAAGCAGGTGCAGGTCGGCCGGGCCAAGGGGCGATGTGCAGATTGGTGTGTATCTGGGCATGGGGGTGGCATCTGACAGCCCAGGGCTGGGGACCAAGGTCCGCCAGGCCCCTGTCCCACCATTTGCACTGACACACAGTCTTGCTGACTGACTGACAGTCCCCGCCCCAGAGATACCCACACCAGGTCCCTGGGTGCCCTGAGCTGCCCCTGAGGATTGGTGGGTGCCTGCCTGGACACATGCCTCTGTAATGGAGGCCTCTATTAATCCCATTGCCTACTGATAGCTGCCCTCCTGCCCCTACTCCTCCTCCTACTCCTCTTCCTCCTCCTCTTCTTCCTTCTCCTCTTCCTCCTCCTCCTCCTCCTCCTACTCCTCCTCCTCCACCTCCTCCTCCTTCTCTTCCTCATCCTCAGCTGGACTCATTCAGTGCCCTTGGCCTAGGCAAGCCAGGGCTGGTGCTCTGGCTGCTGCAGCTTCTATCCAGTGGGTGGGTGCAGGAATCTGTTCCTGTCAATCCCTGGTTACTGGGACCTTCCATGCCTCCAGCTCCCCCCACTCTCTACTCCAAACCCCTGCTCAAGGATGCCCCCTTTCCCCTTGCCCTCTGTCACCCAGCTCCCCAAATAACATCTACTTTGTGCCTCCATGCACTACTTTCCTGCCACCCTGCTTCTGCGCTTCAGCCCTGGGGGCCCAAAGCCAACCCAGCTGCCATCTCACTATCGAGCAGAGGGACCTGCCCTAACCCCTGACACCACACACACACACACAGCCCTGCACACACTCACGGGCTCTCCTGCCTGAAGCCTGCTCTCAAAGAGTCTCCTTCTGCCCCCTACCCCCCTTACAGCCTCTGCCACGGCCCCCCACAGACACGTGGGCATGAGCAGCGCAGACATGCAACAAGCTCCACTCGCCCCTACTCCATTTGCTCTATGGTTGGTCAAGAACCTTTTTTTCATGCTGTAGGGGAGGGAGTTGAGAAAGTCCAATGTCCTGGGGAGCAAGCACTGCAAACAGTCCATCTACAATGTAACATTTGGGTCTCAGGCCGCCCAATCCCTAGTGCGCTGTGCAGACTTTTGACTGGCAAAAACACCCCATCTGAGTGTGAGATCTGGCTGGGCTAGTGGCTCTTTCTGTGGACTAGGACACAGACAGACAGAGTTTTCTGGTCCAAAACCTGTACTTCCCAGATGATGGTCATTCGCTACGGTTAAAAAAAAAAAAAAAAAAAAAAGGCTATTTAATTATTTTTTTTCCCCCTGCCTGGGTAACCTGTCTGCTGCTTGTTTCTCAGTGAAAAAAGGGAAAGATCTTTTTTGGAGGGAAAAGGACCAAAATGCAGGCAGGTGGACTCCGTGGACGGTGGATGGGGAGTTGCTCCTGCCCTGGCACTAGAGCCCCAGCTGCTGTTCCTGGTGCTGTCTGATACCAGAGATCTCCGTGTGTCGTGTCATGACGCTGTCTCCAGGACTGACCCTCAGGATAATGAGAATTCAAAATGAGGCAGGTGATATTGCCTTCAAAAGTAAATCCCGGGAGGTTTGGCGGTATGTCAGAGGGTTAAGGCCTTGTGGCGCTCACGAAAAGAGGGGACAGGTGGAAGGGTCTGGGGTCTGGCGCCCAGACCCCCACCTGCAGGGGAGTCGCTTTACAGGGGGTGAAGCAGGTCTTTAGGGGCTCTATCTTTCTCTCCCACTCTGTATTTCCCCTGCTCTCTCCTTTTCTCTCTGTCTGATGCAAGGTCAAAACAACAACAACAACCACAACAATAACCACCACAGTGACCAAGCAACAAGGGCAGCGAAAGGGGAACAAAAGGAGTGCAGGGGCTGTGGATTTTTCGTGGCGCAGGCACTGAGCTGAGGCAATAACCCCTTGAGGCAATCAATCAATCAACGAATAAGTAATACAGGTTACAGAGATGTATATGTCCCTGTGTGTTTCCAGAGTTCATGTAAATGCACTTTTGTTTATTTCTTCACTTATTTATTATCTTGCCACGAGAATTTCTTTTCATTGCTAAAAAAAAGTGTCCCATCAAGGGTACCAGGTGGTGCCACACCCAGTTAAGCACTCATGTTACAATGCAGGGGGACTGGGCTTCAAGACCCTGGTCCCCACCTGCCGGGGGAAATCTTTACAAGTGGTGCAGAAGTGCTGCAGGTGACTCTCTCTGTGTCACAAACCCTCTATCCCTCCCTTCCCTCTCAATTCCTGACTATTTATTCCAATAAATAATCAAGAAAACTGAAAGTAAAAAAAGAAAAAGGAAATATTCCACTACTTCAGTGGGGCTACTCAGGACAATGCTTTCCTTGTTAAGATCCTCATAGCATCATACCATATGCAGAAAGGCAAAGACGCCATGTATTTTTTAACCCAGTTTTTATATTTATTTATTTATTTATATATTTAGATGCTTAATCATTTTTTGTTATTGATGTATTAATGTTTTACATTTGACATAGACTCTGGCTCTGACACCAGCGGTCTCAAGTACCCCTAGATGGTACACTGCCTCTACAAAACCAATCCATTGACCTGTCCATGCATCCATTCATCCACCCAACAATCTATACATCCATCCATCCATCCATCCATGCATCCATGCATCCATCCATCCATGCATCCATCCATCCATCCATCCATCCATCCATCCATCCATCCACCAGTCAACCAAGCTAAGTATAAAAGGAGATCTCTCCTTGAATGGTGAAGACAAACCAGGATGCATAGGTAGGTTGCAAAGGGGCGAGTTCGGCTGAATAGGGCAGAGGGGCTGAACCAGGGAATGTGTTGGGGGGTGTGGGTGTGGGTGGGGTGAGCCGGAGACCTGTGAGTTGGGTCACTTCAGGGGCAGGGAGGGGGTGGAAGGGGTTGCGAACAGCTGTCACTGGAGAACCATCACAAGTGCTGGAGCTGTTGAGCAGGACACCCGGAAGAGAAGACAGACAAAGGAGAGAAGCAAAGTGCAGAGGAGAGGAGAGGGGAGAGGATGGGGAGGGCAGGAGAGGACAGGAGAGTACAGGAGAGGACAGGAGTGGAGGGGACCTGAGAAACCTACCTGGACAAAGGCAGCATACAGACATCCAGCAAGGCAGGCAGGCATGCAGGCAGCTCTGGCCTGGGCTCCCTGGATCCCGGGCACACCTCCACCTGTCTTCTCTTGACTGCCAGCCCTGAGGTCCCTTGTCGGTCAGCACTGGCTTCCCATCCTTCCGTCCCCCTGTGCCAGGGCCCAGGCATCTGGGCGCTGGTGGCTGACCTAGTGGAAGGGCAGTTGGGCTGCCCAGTGCCAGTGTGGCCAGCACAGAATGCCAGGGGCTAGGACATCACAGAGGGCTCCTGTGGTTGCTAGGCCACGGGGACCCCGCCCATCCAGTTGACCAGCAGCCATGACCCCGACCCTGAAATTGACCTTGAGGGCTGGTGGCCAGCCACCAGAGCCAGAGCCCAGGCCAAAGCAGGTGCAGGTCGGCCGGGCCAAGGGGGATATGCAGATTGGTGTGTGTCTGGGCATGGGGGTGGCATCTGACAGCCCAGGGCTGGGGACCAAGGTCCGCCAGGCCCCTGTCCCACCATTTGCACTGACACACAGTCTTGCTGACTGACTGACAGTCCCCGCCCCAGAGATACCCACACCAGGTCCCTGGGTGCCCTGAGCTGCCCCTGAGGATTGGTGGGTGCCTGCCTGGACACATGCCTCTGTAATGGAGGCCTCTATTAATCCCATTGCCTACTGATAGCTGCCCTCCTGCCCCTACTCCTCCTCCTACTCCTCTTCCTACTCCTCTTCTTCCTTCTCCTCTTCCTCCTCCTCCTCCTCCTCCTCCTACTCCTCCTCCTCCACCTCCTCCTCCTTCTCTTCCTCATCCTCAGCTGGACTCATTCAGTGCCCTTGGCCTAGGCAAGCCAGGGCTGGTGCTCTGGCTGCTGCAGCTTCTATCCAGTGGGTGGGTGCAGGAATCTGTTCCTGTCAATCCCTGGTTACTGGGACCTTCCATGCCTCCAGCTCCCCCCACTCTCTACTCCAAACCCCTGCTCGGATGCCCCCTTTCCCCTTGCCCTCTGTCACCCAGCTCCCCAAATAACATCTACTTTGTGCCTCCATGCACTACTTTCCTGCCACCCTGCTTGTGCTTCAGCCCTGGGGGCCCAAAGCCAACCCAGCTGCCATCTCACTATCGAGCAGAGGGACCTGCCCTAACCCCTGACACCACACACACACACACAGCCCTGCACACACTCACGGGCTCTCCTGCCTGCAGCCTGCTCTCAAAGAGTCTCCTTCTGCCCCCTAGCCCCCTTACAGCCTCTGCCACGGCCCCCCACAGACACGTGGGCATGAGCAGCCCAGACATGCAACAAGCTCCACTCGCCCCTACTCCATTTGCTCTATGGTTGGTCAAGAACCTTTTTTTCATGCTGTAGGGGAGGGAGTTGAGAAAGTCCAATGTCCTGGGGAGCAAGCACTGCAAACAGTCCATCTACAATGTAACATTTGGGTCTCAGGCCGCCCAATCCCTAGTGCGCTGTGCAGACTTTTGACTGGCAAAAACACCCCATCTGAGTGTGAGATCTGGCTGGGCTAGTGGCTCTTTCTGTGGACTAGGACACAGACAGACAGAGTTTTCTGGTTCAAAACCTGTACTTCCCAGATGATGGTCATTCGCTATGGTTAAAAAAAAAAAAAAAAAAAAAAAAAAGGCTATTTAATTATTTTTTTCCCCCTGCCTGGGTAACCTGTCTGCTGCTTGTTTCTCAGTGAAAAAAGGGAAAGATCTTTTTTGGAGGGAAAAGGACCAAAATGCAGGCAGGTGGACTCCGTGGACGGTGGATGGGGAGTTGCTCCTGTCCTGGCACTAGAGCCCCAGCTGCTGTTCCTGGTGCTGTCTGATACCAGAGATCTCCGTGTGTCGTGTCATGACGCTGTCTCCAGGACTGACCCTCAGGATAATGAGAATTCAAAATGAGGCAGGTGATATTGCCTTCAAAAGTAAATCCCGGGAGGTTTGGCGGTATGTCAGAGGGTTAAGGCCTTGTGGCGCTCACGAAAAGAGGGGACAGGTGGAAGGGTCTGGGGTCTGGCGCCCAGACCCCCACCTGCAGGGGAGTCGCTTTACAGGGGGTGAAGCAGGTCTTTAGGGGCTCTATCTTTCTCTCCCACTCTGTATTTCCCCTGCTCTCTCCTTTTCTCTCTGTCTGATGCAAGGTCAAAACAACAACAACAACCACAACAATAACCACCACAGTGACCAAGCAACAAGGGCAGCGAAAGGGGAACAAAAGGAGTGCAGGGGCTGTGGATTTTTCGTGGCGCAGGCACTGAGCTGAGGCAATAACCCCTTGAGGCAATCAATCAATCAACGAATAAGTAATACAGGTTACAGAGATGTATATGTCCCTGTGTGTTTCCAGAGTTCATGTAAATGCACTTTTGTTTATTTATTCACTTATTTATTATCTTGCCACGAGAATTTCTTTTCATTGCTAAAAAAAAGTGTCCCATCAAGGGTACCAGGTGGTGCCACACCCAGTTAAGCACTCATGTTACAATGCAGGGGGACTGGGCTTCAAGACCCTGGTCCCCACCTGCCGGGGGAAATCTTTACAAGTGGTGCAGAAGTGCTGCAGGTGACTCTCTCTGTGTCACAAACCCTCTATCCCTCCCTTCCCTCTCAATTCCTGACTATTTATTCCAATAAATAATCAAGAAAACTGAAAGTAAAAAAAGAAAAAGGAAATATTCCACTACTTCAGTGGGGCTACTGAGGACAATGCTTTCCTTGTTAAGATCCTCACAGCATCATACCATATGCAGAAAGGCAAAGACGCCATGTATTTTTTAACCCAGTTTTTATATTTATTTATTTATTTATTTATTTATTTAGGTGCTTAATCATTTTTTGTTATTGATGTATTAATGTTTTACATTTGACATAGACTCTGGCTCTGACACCATCGGTCTCAAGTACCCCTAGATGGTACTCTGCCTCTACAAAACCAATCCATTGACCTGTCCATGCATCCATTCATCCACCCATCAATCTATACATCCATCCATCCATCCATCCATGCATCCATGCATCCATCCATCCATGCATCCATCCATCCATCCATCCATCCATCCATCCATCCACCAGTCAACCAAGCTAAGTATAATAGGAGATCTCTCCTTGAATGGTGAAGACAAACCAGGATGCATAGGTAGGTTGCAAAGGGGCGAGTTCGGCTGAATAGGGCAGAGGGGCTGAACCAGGGAATGTGATGGGGGGTGTGGGTGTGGGTGGGGTGAGCCGGAGACCTGTGAGTTGGGTCACTTCAGGGGCAGGGAGGGGGTGGAAGGGGTTGCGAACAGCTGTCACTGGAGAACCATCACAAGTGCTGGAGCTGTTGAGCAGGACACCCGGAAGAGAAGACAGACAAAGGAGAGAAGCAAAGTACAGAGGAGAGGAGAGGGGAGAGGATGGGGAGGGCAGGAGAGGACAGGAGAGTACAGGAGAGGACAGGAGTGGAGGGGACCTGAGAAACCTACCTGGACAAAGGCAGCATACAGACATCCAGCAAGGCAGGCAGGCATGCAGGCAGCTCTGGCCTGGGCTCCCTGGATCCCGGGCACACCTCCACCTGTCTTCTCTTGACTGCCAGCCCTGAGGTCCCTTGTCGGTCAGCACTGGCTTCCCATCCTTCCGTCCCCCTGTGCCAGGGCCCAGGCGTCTGGGCGCTGCTGGCTGACCTAGTGGAAGGGCAGTTGGGCTGCCCAGTGCCAGTGTGGCCAGCACAGAATGCCAGGGGCTAGGACATCACAGAGGGCTCCTGTGGTTGCTAGGCCACGGGGACCCCGCCCATCCAGTTGACCAGCATCCATGACCCCCACCCTGAACTTGACCTTGAGGGCTGGTGGCCAGCCACCAGAGCCAGAGCCCCAGGCCAAAGCAGGTGCAGGTCGGCCGGGCTAAGGGGCGATGTGCAGATTGGTGTGTGTCTGGGCAAGGGGGTGGCATCTGACAGCCCAGGGCTGGGGACCAAGGTCCGCCAGGCCCCTGTCCCACCATTTGCACTGACACACAGTCTTGCTGACTGACTGACAGTCCCCGCCCCAGAGATACCCACACCAAGTCCCTGGGTGCCCTGAGCTGCCCCTGAGGATTGGTGGGTGCCTGCCTGGACACATGCCTGTGTAATGGAGGCCTCTATTAATCCCATTGCCTACTGATAGCTGCCCTCCTGCCCCTACTCCTCCTCCTACTCCTCTTCCTCCTCCTCTTCTTCCTTCTCCTCTTCCTCCTCCTCCTCCTCCTCCTCCAACTCCTCCTCCTCCACCTCCTCCTCCTTCTCTTCCTCATCCTCAGCTGGACTCATTCAGTGCCCTTGGCCTAGGCAAGCCAGGGCTGGTGCTCTGGCTGCTGCAGCTTCTATCCAGTGGGTGGGTGCAGGAATCTGTTCCTGTCAATCCCTGGTTACTGGGACCTTCCATGCCTCCAGCTCCCCCCACTCTCTACTCCAAACACCTGCTCAAGGATGCCCCCTTTCCCCTTGCCCTCTGTCACCCAGCTCCCCAAATAACATCTACTTTGTGCCTCCATGCACTACTTTCCTGCCACCCTGCTTCTGTGCTTCAGCCCTGGGGGCCCAAAGCCAACCCAGCTGCCATCTCACTATCCAGCAGAGGGACCTGCCCTAACCCCTGCCACCACACACACACAAACAGCCCTGCACACACTCACGGGCTCTCCTGCCTGCAGCCTGCTCTCAAAGAGTCTCCTTCTGCCCCCTAGCCCCCTTACAGCCTCTGCCACGGCCCCCCACAGACACGTGGGCATGATCAGCGTAGACATGCAACAAGTTCCACTCGCCCCTACTCCATTTGCTCTATGGTTGGTCAAGAACCTTTTTTTCATGCTGTAGGGGAGGGAGTTGAGAATGTCCAATGTCCTGGGGAGCAAGCACTGCAAACAGTCCATCTACAATGTAACATTTGGGTCTCAGGCCTCCCAATCCCTAGTGCGCTGTGCAGACTTTTGACTGGCAAAAACACCCCATCTGAGTGTGAGATCTGGCTGGGCTAGTGGCTCTTTCTGTGGACTAGGACACAGACAGACAGAATTTTCTGGTTCAAAACCTGTACTTCCCAGATGATGGTCATTCGCTACGGTTAAAAAAAAAAAAAAAAAAAGGCTTTGAAAAAAGGGAAAGATCTTTTTTGGAGGGAAAAGGACCAAAATGCAGGCAGGTGGACTCCGTGGACGGTGGATGGGGAGTTGCTCCTGCCCTGGCACTAGAGCCCCAGCTGCTGTTCCTGGTGCTGTCTGATACCAGAGAACTCCGTGTGTCGTGTCATGACGCTGTCTCCAGGACTGACCCTCAGGATAATGAGAATTCAAAATGAGGCAGGAGATATTGCCTTCAAAAGTAAATCCCGGGAGGTTTGGCGGTATGTTAGAGGGTTAAGACCTTGTGGCGCTCACGAAAAGAGGGGACAGGTGGAAGGGTCTGGGGTCTGGCGCCCAGACCCCCACCTGCAGGGGAGTCGCTTTACAGGGGGTGAAGCAGGTCTTTAGGGGCTCTATCTTTCTCTCCCACTCTGTATTTCCCCTGCTCTCTCCTTTTCTCTCTGTCTGATGCAAGGTCAAAACAACAACAACAACCACAACAATAACCACCACAGTGACCAAGCAACAAGGGCAGCGAAAGGGGAACAAAAGGAGTGCAGGGGCTGTGGATTTTTCGTGGCGCAGGCACTGAGCTGAGGCAATAACCCCTTGAGGCAATCAATCAATCAATCAACGAATAAGTAATACAGGTTACAGAGATGTATATGTCCCTGTGTGTTTCCAGAGTTCATGTAAATGCACTTTTGTTTATTTCTTCACTTATGTATTATCTTGCCACGAAAATTTCTTTTCATTGCTAAAAAAAAGTGTCCCATCAAGGGTACCAGGTGGTGCCACACCCAGTTAAGCACTCATGTTACAATGCAGGGGGACTGGGCTTCAAGACCCTGGTCCCCACCTGCCAGGGGAAATCTTTACAAGTGGTGCAGAAGTGCTGCAGGTGACTCTCTCAGTGTCACAAACCCTCTATCCCTCCCTTCCCTCTCAATTCCTGACTATTTATTCCAATAAATAATCAAGAAAACTGAAAGTAAAAAAAGAAAAAGGAAATATTCCACTACTTCAGTGGGGCTACTCAGGACAATGCTTTCCTTGTTAAGATCCTCACAGCATCATACCATATGCAGAAAGGCAAAGACGCCATGTATTTTTTAACCCAGTTTTTATATTTATTTATTTATTTATTTATTTAGGTGCTTAATCATTTTTTGTTATTGATGTATTAATGTTTTACATTTGACATAGACTCTGGCTCTGACACCATCGGTCTCAAGTACCCCTAGATGGTACTCTGCCTCTACAAAACCAATCCATTGACCTGTCCATGCATCCATTCATCCACCCATCAATCTATACATCCATCCATCCATCCATCCATGCATCCATGCATCCATCCATCCATGCATCCATCCATCCATCCATCCATCCATCCATCCATCCACCAGTCAACCAAGCTAAGTATAAAAGGAGATCTCTCCTTGAATGGTGAAGACAAACCAGGATGCATAGGTAGGTTGCAAAGGGGCGAGTTCGGCTGAATAGGGCAGAGGGGCTGAACCAGGGAATGTGATGGGGGGTGTGGGTGTGGGTGGGGTGAGCCGGAGACCTGTGAGTTGGGTCACTTCAGGGGCAGGGAGGGGGTGGAAGGGGTTGCGAACAGCTGTCACTGGAGAACCATCACAAGTGCTGGAGCTGTTGAGCAGGACACCCGGAAGAGAAGACAGACAAAGGAGAGAAGCAAAGTACAGAGGAGAGGAGAGGGGAGAGGATGGGGAGGGCAGGAGAGGACAGGAGAGTACAGGAGAGGACAGGAGTGGAGGGGACCTGAGAAACCTACCTGGACAAAGGCAGCATACAGACATCCAGCAAGGCAGGCAGGCATGCAGGCAGCTCTGGCCTGGGCTCCCTGGATCCCGGGCACACCTCCACCTGTCTTCTCTTGACTGCCAGCCCTGCGGTCCCTTGTCGGTCAGCACTGGCTTCCCATCCTTCCGTCCCCCTGTGCCAAGCCCCAGGCGTCTGGGTGCTGCTGGCTGACCTAGTGGAAGGGCAGTTGGGCTGCCCAGTGCCAGTGTGGCCAGCACAGAATGCCAGGGGCTAGGACATCACAGAGGGCTCCTGTGGTTGCTAGGCCACGGGGACCCCGCCCATCCAGTTGACCAGCAGCCATGACCCCCACCCTGAACTTGACCTTGAGGGCTGGTGGCCAGCCACCAGAGCCAGAGCCCCAGGCCAAAGCAGGTGCAGGTCGGCCGGGCCAAGGGGCGATGTGCAGATTGGTGTGTGTCTGGGCATGGGGGTGGCATCTGACAGCCCAGGGCTGGGGACCAAGGTCCGCCAGGCCCCTGTCCCACCATTTGCACTGACACACAGTCTTGCTGACTGACTGACAGTCCCCGCCCCAGAGATACCCACACCAGGTCCCTGGGTGCCCTGAGCTGCCCCTGAGGATTGGTGGGTGCCTGCCTGGACACATGCCTCTGTAATGGAGGCCTCTATTAATCCCATTGCCTACTGATAGCTGCCCTCCTGCCCCTACTCCTCCTCCTACTCCTCTTCCTCCTCCTCTTCTTCCTTCTCCTCTTCCTCCTCCTCCTCCTCCTCCTCCTACTCCTCCTCCTCCACCTCCTCCTCCTTCTCTTCCTCATCCTCAGCTGGACTCATTCAGTGCCCTTGGCCTAGGCAAGCCAGGGCTGGTGCTCTGGCTGCTGCAGCTTCTATCCAGTGGGTGGGTGCAGGAATCTGTTCCTGTCAATCCCTGGTTACTGGGACCTTCCATGCCTCCAGCTCCCCCCACTCTCTACTCCAAACACCTGCTCAAGGATGCCCCCTTTCCCCTTGCCCTCTGTCACCCAGCTCCCCAAATAACATCTACTTTGTGCCTCCATGCACTACTTTCCTGCTACCCTGCTTCTGCGCTTCAGCCCTGGGGGCCCAAAGCCAACCCAGCTGCCATCTCACTATCCAGCAGAGGGACCTGCCCTAACCCCTGCCACCACACACACACAAACAGCCCTGCACACACTCACGGGCTCTCCTGCCTGCAGCCTGCTCTCAAAGAGTCTCCTTCTGCCCCCTAGCCCCCTTACAGCCTCTGCCACGGCCCCCCACAGACACGTGGGCATGAGCAGCGCAGACATGCAACAAGCTCCACTCGCCCCTACTCCATTTGCTCTATGGTTGGTCAAGAACCTTTTTTTCATGCTGTAGGGGAGGGAGTTGAGAATGTCCAATGTCCTGGGGAGCAAGCACTGCAAACAGTCCATCTACAATGTAACATTTGGGTCTCAGGCCGCCCAATCCCTAGTGCGCTGTGTAGACTTTTGACTGGCAAAAACACCCCATCTGAGTGTGAGATCTGGCTGGGCTAGTGGCTCTTTCTGTGGACTAGGACACAGACAGACAGAGTTTTCTGGTTCAAAACCTGTACTTCCCAGATGATGGTCATTCGCTACGGTTAAAAAAAAAAAAAAAAAAAAAAAAAAAAAGGCTTTTTAATTATTTTTTTTCCCCCTGCCTGGGTAACCTGTCTGCTGCTTGTTTCTCAGTGAAAAAAGGGAAAGATCTTTTTTGGAGGGAAAAGGACCAAAATGCAGGCAGGTGGACTCCGTGGACGGTGGATGGGGAGTTGCTCCTGCCCTGGCACTAGAGCCCCAGCTGCTGTTCCAGGTGCTGTCTGATACCAGAGATCTCCGTGTGTCGTGTCATGACGCTGTCTCCAGGACTGACCCTCAGGATAATGAGAATTCAAAATGAGGCAGGTGATATTGCCTTCAAAAGTAAATCCCGGGAGGTTTGGCGGTATGTCAGAGGGTTAAGACCTTGTGGCGCTCATGAAAAGAGGGGACAGGTGGAAGGGTCTGGGGTCTGGCGCCCAGACCCCCACCTGCAGGGGAGTCGCTTTACAGGGGGTGAAGCAGGTCTTTAGGGGCTCTATCTTTCTCTCCCACTCTGTATTTCCCCTGCTCTCTCCTTTTCTCTCTGTCTGATGCAAGGTCAAAACAACAACAACAACCACAACAATAACCACCACAGTGACCAAGCAACAAGGGCAGCGAAAGGGGAACAAAAGGAGTGCAGGGGCTGTGGACTTTTCGTGGCGCAGGCACTGAGCTGAGGCAATAACCCCTTGAGGCAATCAATCAATCAATCAACGAATAAGTAATACAGGTTACAGAGATGTATATGTCCCTGTGTGTTTCCAGAGTTCATGTAAATGCACTTTTGTTTATTTCTTCACTTATGTATTATCTTGCCACGAGAATTTCTTTTCATTGCTAAAAAAAAGTGTCCCATCAAGGGTACCAGGTGGTGCCACACCCAGTTAAGCACTCATGTTACAATGCAGGGGGACTGGGCTTCAAGACCCTGGTCCCCACCTGCCGGGGGAAATCTTTACAAGTGGTGCAGAAGTGCTGCAGGTTACTCTCTCTGTGTCACAAACCCTCTATCCCTCCCTTCCCAATCAATTCCTGACTATTTATTCCAATAAATAATCAAGAAAACTGAAAGTAAAAAAAGAAAAAGGAAATATTCCACTACTTCAGTGGGGCTACTGAGGACAATGCTTTCCTTGTTAAGATCCTCACAGCATCATACCATATGCAGAAAGGCAAAGACGCCATGTATTTTTTAACCCAGTTTTTATATTTATTTATTTATTTATTTATTTAGGTGCTTAATCATTTTTTGTTATTGATGTATTAATGTTTTACATTTGACATAGACTCTGGCTCTGACACCAGCGGTCTCAAGTACCCCTAGATGGTACTCTGCCTCTACAAAACCAATCCATTGACCTGTCCATGCATCCATTCATCCACCCATCAATCTATACATCCATCCATCCATCCATCCATGCATCCATGCATCCATCCATCCATGCATCCATCCATCCATCCATCCATCCATCCATCCATCCATCCATCCACCAGTCAACCAAGCTAAGTATAAAAGGAGATCTCTCCTTGAATGGTGAAGACAAACCAGGATGCATAGGTAGGTTGCAAAGGGGCGAGTTCGGCTGAATAGGGCAGAGGGGCTGAACCAGGGAATGTGATGGGGGGTGTGGGTGTGGGTGGGGTGAGCCGGAGACCTGTGAGTTGGGTCACTTCAGGGGCAGGGAGGGGGTGGAAGGGGTTGCGAACAGCTGTCACTGGAGAACCATCACAAGTGCTGGAGCTGTTGAGCAGGACACCCGGAAGAGAAGACAGACAAAGGAGAGAAGCAAAGTACAGAGGAGAGGAGAGGGGAGAGGATGGGGAGGGCAGGAGAGGACAGGAGAGTACAGGAGAGGACAGGAGTGGAGGGGACCTGAGAAACCTACCTGGACAAAGGCAGCATACAGACATCCAGCAAGGCAGGCAGGCATGCAGGCAGCTCTGGCCTGGGCTCCCTGGATCCCGGGCACACCTCCACCTGTCTTCTCTTGACTGCCAGCCCTGCGGTCCCTTGTCGGTCAGCACTGGCTTCCCATCCTTCCGTCCCCCTGTGCCAAGCCCCAGGCGTCTGGGCGCTGCTGGCTGACCTAGTGGAAGGGCAGTTGGGCTGCCCAGTGCCAGTGTGGCCAGCACAGAATGCCAGGGGCTAGGACATCACAGAGGGCTCCTGTGGTTGCTAGGCCACGGGGACCCCGCCCATCCAGTTGACCAGCAGCCATGACCCCCACCCTGAACTTGACCTTGAGGGCTGGTGGCCAGCCACCAGAGCCAGAGCCCCAGGCCAAAGCAGGTGCAGGTCGGCCGGGCCAAGGGGCGATGTGCAGATTGGTGTGTGTCTGGGCATGGGGGTGGCATCTGACAGCCCAGGGCTGGGGACCAAGGTCCGCCAGGCCCCTGTCCCACCATTTGCACTGACACACAGTCTTGCTGACTGACTGACAGTCCCCGCCCCAGAGATACCCACACCAGGTCCCTGGGTGCCCTGAGCTGCCCCTGAGGATTGGTGGGTGCCTGCCTGGACACATGCCTCTGTAATGGAGGCCTCTATTAATCCCATTGCCTACTGATAGCTGCCCTCCTGCCCCTACTCCTCCTCCTACTCCTCTTCCTCCTCCTCTTCTTCCTTCTCCTCTTCCTCCTCCTCCTCCTCCTCCTCCTACTCCTCCTCCTCCACCTCCTCCTCCTTCTCTTCCTCATCCTCAGCTGGACTCATTCAGTGCCCTTGGCCTAGGCAAGCCAGGGCTGGTGCTCTGGCTGCTGCAGCTTCTATCCAGTGGGTGGGTGCAGGAATCTGTTCCTGTCAATCCCTGGTTACTGGGACCTTCCATGCCTCCAGCTCCCCCCACTCTCTACTCCAAACACCTGCTCAAGGATGCCCCCTTTCCCCTTGCCCTCTGTCACCCAGCTCCCCAAATAACATCTACTTTGTGCCTCCATGCACTACTTTCCTGCTACCCTGCTTCTGCGCTTCAGCCCTGGGGGCCCAAAGCCAACCCAGCTGCCATCTCACTATCCAGCAGAGGGACCTGCCCTAACCCCTGCCACCACACACACACAAACAGCCCTGCACACACTCACGGGCTCTCCTGCCTGCAGCCTGCTCTCAAAGAGTCTCCTTCTGCCCCCTAGCCCCCTTACAGCCTCTGCCACAGCCCCCCACAGACACGTGGGCATGAGCAGCGCAGACATGCAACAAGCTCCACTCGCCCCTACTCCATTTGCTCTATGGTTGGTCAAGAACCTTTTTTTCATGCTGTAGGGGAGGGAGTTGAGAATGTCCAATGTCCTGGGGAGCAAGCACTGCAAACAGTCCATCTACAATGTAACATTTGGGTCTCAGGCCGCCCAATCCCTAGTGCGCTGTGCAGACTTTTGACTGGCAAAAACACCCCATCTGAGTGTGAGATCTGGCTGGGCTAGTGGCTCTTTCTGTGGACTAGGACACAGACAGACAGAGTTTTCTGGTTCAAAACCTGTACTTCCCAGATGATGGTCATTCGCTACGGTTAAAAAAAAAAAAAAAAAAAAAAAAAAAAAGGCTTTTTAATTATTTTTTTTCCCCCTGCCTGGGTAACCTGTCTGCTGCTTGTTTCTCAGTGAAAAAAGGGAAAGATCTTTTTTGGAGGGAAAAGGACCAAAATGCAGGCAGGTGGACTCCGTGGACGGTGGATGGGGAGTTGCTCCTGCCCTGGCACTAGAGCCCCAGCTGCTGTTCCAGGTGCTGTCTGATACCAGAGATCTCCGTGTGTCGTGTCATGACGCTGTCTCCAGGACTGACCCTCAGGATAATGAGAATTCAAAATGAGGCAGGTGATATTGCCTTCAAAAGTAAATCCCGGGAGGTTTGGCGGTATGTCAGAGGGTTAAGACCTTGTGGCGCTCATGAAAAGAGGGGACAGGTGGAAGGGTCTGGGGTCTGGCGCCCAGACCCCCACCTGCAGGGGAGTCGCTTTACAGGGGGTGAAGCAGGTCTTTAGGGGCTCTATCTTTCTCTCCCACTCTGTATTTCCCCTGCTCTCTCCTTTTCTCTCTGTCTGATGCAAGGTCAAAACAACAACAACAACCACAACAATAACCACCACAGTGACCAAGCAACAAGGGCAGCGAAAGGGGAACAAAAGGAGTGCAGGGGCTGTGGACTTTTCGTGGCGCAGGCACTGAGCTGAGGCAATAACCCCTTGAGGCAATCAATCAATCAATCAACGAATAAGTAATACAGGTTACAGAGATGTATATGTCCCTGTGTGTTTCCAGAGTTCATGTAAATGCACTTTTGTTTATTTCTTCACTTATGTATTATCTTGCCACGAGAATTTCTTTTCATTGCTAAAAAAAAGTGTCCCATCAAGGGTACCAGGTGGTGCCACACCCAGTTAAGCACTCATGTTACAATGCAGGGGGACTGGGCTTCAAGACCCTGGTCCCCACCTGCCGGGGGAAATCTTTACAAGTGGTGCAGAAGTGCTGCAGGTTACTCTCTCTGTGTCACAAACCCTCTATCCCTCCCTTCCCAATCAATTCCTGACTATTTATTCCAATAAATAATCAAGAAAACTGAAAGTAAAAAAAGAAAAAGGAAATATTCCACTACTTCAGTGGGGCTACTGAGGACAATGCTTTCCTTGTTAAGATCCTCACAGCATCATACCATATGCAGAAAGGCAAAGACGCCATGTATTTTTTAACCCAGTTTTTATATTTATTTATTTATTTATTTATTTAGGTGCTTAATCATTTTTTGTTATTGATGTATTAATGTTTTACATTTGACATAGACTCTGGCTCTGACACCAGCGGTCTCAAGTACCCCTAGATGGTACTCTGCCTCTACAAAACCAATCCATTGACCTGTCCATGCATCCATTCATCCACCCATCAATCTATACATCCATCCATCCATCCATCCATGCATCCATGCATCCATCCATCCATGCATCCATCCATCCATCCATCCATCCATCCATCCATCCACCAGTCAACCAAGCTAAGTATAAAAGGAGATCTCTCCTTGAATGGTGAAGACAAACCAGGATGCATAGGTAGGTTGCAAAGGGGCGAGTTCGGCTGAATAGGGCAGAGGGGCTGAACCAGGGAATGTGATGGGGGGTGTGGGTGTGGGTGGGGTGAGCCGGAGACCTGTGAGTTGGGTCACTTCAGGGGCAGGGAGGGGGTGGAAGGGGTTGCGAACAGCTGTCACTGGAGAACCATCACAAGTGCTGGAGCTGTTGAGCAGGACACCCGGAAGAGAAGACAGACAAAGGAGAGAAGCAAAGTACAGAGGAGAGGAGAGGGGAGAGGATGGGGAGGGCAGGAGAGGACAGGAGAGTGCAGGAGAGGACAGGAGTGGAGGGGACCTGAGAAACCTACCTGGACAAAGGCAGCATACAGACATCCAGCAAGGCAGGCAGGCATGCAGGCAGCTCTGGCCTGGGCTCCCTGGATCCCGGGCACACCTCCACCTGTCTTCTCTTGACTGCCAGCCCTGCGGTCCCTTGTCGGTCAGCACTGGCTTCCCATCCTTCCGTCCCCCTGTGCCAAGCCCCAGGCGTCTGGGCGCTGCTGGCTGACCTAGTGGAAGGGCAGTTGGGCTGCCCAGTGCCAGTGTGGCCAGCACAGAATGCCAGGGGCTAGGACATCACAGAGGGCTCCTGTGGTTGCTAGGCCACGGGGACCCCGCCCATCCAGTTGACCAGCAGCCATGACCCCCACCCTGAACTTGACCTTGAGGGCTGGTGGCCAGCCACCAGAGCCAGAGCCCCAGGCCAAAGCAGGTGCAGGTCGGCCGGGCCAAGGGGCGATGTGCAGATTGGTGTGTGTCTGGGCATGGGGGTGGCATCTGACAGCCCAGGGCTGGGGACCAAGGTCCGCCAGGCCCCTGTCCCACCATTTGCACTGACACACAGTCTTGCTGACTGACTGACAGTCCCCGCCCCAGAGATACCCACACCAGGTCCCTGGGTGCCCTGAGCTGCCCCTGAGGATTGGTGGGTGCCTGCCTGGACACATGCCTCTGTAATGGAGGCCTCTATTAATCCCATTGCCTACTGATAGCTGCCCTCCTGCCCCTACTCCTCCTCCTACTCCTCTTCCTCCTCCTCTTCTTCCTTCTCCTCTTCCTCCTCCTCCTCCTCCTCCTCCTACTCCTCCTCCTCCACCTCCTCCTCCTTCTCTTCCTCATCCTCAGCTGGACTCATTCAGTGCCCTTGGCCTAGGCAAGCCAGGGCTGGTGCTCTGGCTGCTGCAGCTTCTATCCAGTGGGTGGGTGCAGGAATCTGTTCCTGTCAATCCCTGGTTACTGGGACCTTCCATGCCTCCAGCTCCCCCCACTCTCTACTCCAAACACCTGCTCAAGGATGCCCCCTTTGCCCTTGCCCTCTGTCACCCAGCTCCCCAAATAACATCTACTTTGTGCCTCCATGCACTACTTTCCTGCTACCCTGCTTCTGCGCTTCAGCCCTGGGGGCCCAAAGCCAACCCAGCTGCCATCTCACTATCCAGCAGAGGGACCTGCCCTAACCCCTGCCACCACACACACACAAACAGCCCTGCACACACTCACGGGCTCTCCTGCCTGCAGCCTGCTCTCAAAGAGTCTCCTTCTGCCCCCTAGCCCCCTTACAGCCTCTGCCACGGCCCCCCACAGACACGTGGGCATGAGCAGCGCAGACATGCAACAAGCTCCACTCGCCCCTACTCCATTTGCTCTATGGTTGGTCAAGAACCTTTTTTTCATGCTGTAGGGGAGGGAGTTGAGAATGTCCAATGTCCTGGGGAGCAAGCACTGCAAACAGTCCATCTACAATGTAACATTTGGGTCTCAGGCCGCCCAATCCCTAGTGCGCTGTGCAGACTTTTGACTGGCAAAAACACCCCATCTGAGTGTGAGATCTGGCTGGGCTAGTGGCTCTTTCTGTGGACTAGGACACAGACAGACAGAGTTTTCTGGTTCAAAACCTGTACTTCCCAGATGATGGTCATTCGCTACGGTTAAAAAAAAAAAAAAAAAAAAAAAAAAGGCTTTTTAATTATTTTTTTTCCCCCTGCCTGGGTAACCTGTCTGCTGCTTGTTTCTCAGTGAAAAAAGGGAAAGATCTTTTTTGGAGGGAAAAGGACCAAAATGCAGGCAGGTGGACTCCGTGGACGGTGGATGGGGAGTTGCTCCTGCCCTGGCACTAGAGCCCCAGCTGCTGTTCCAGGTGCTGTCTGATACCAGAGATCTCCGTGTGTCGTGTCATGACGCTGTCTCCAGGACTGACCCTCAGGATAATGAGAATTCAAAATGAGGCAGGTGATATTGCCTTCAAAAGTAAATCCCGGGAGGTTTGGCGGTATGTCAGAGGGTTAAGACCTTGTGGCGCTCATGAAAAGAGGGGACAGGTGGAAGGGTCTGGGGTCTGGCGCCCAGACCCCCACCTGCAGGGGAGTCGCTTTACAGGGGGTGAAGCAGGTCTTTAGGGGCTCTATCTTTCTCTCCCACTCTGTATTTCCCCTGCTCTCTCCTTTTCTCTCTGTCTGATGCAAGGTCAAAACAACAACAACAACCACAACAATAACCACCACAGTGACCAAGCAACAAGGGCAGCGAAAGGGGAACAAAAGGAGTGCAGGGGCTGTGGACTTTTCGTGGCGCAGGCACTGAGCTGAGGCAATAACCCCTTGAGGCAATCAATCAATCAATCAACGAATAAGTAATACAGGTTACAGAGATGTATATGTCCCTGTGTGTTTCCAGAGTTCATGTAAATGCACTTTTGTTTATTTCTTCACTTATGTATTATCTTGCCACGAGAATTTCTTTTCATTGCTAAAAAAAAGTGTCCCATCAAGGGTACCAGGTGGTGCCACACCCAGTTAAGCACTCATGTTACAATGCAGGGGGACTGGGCTTCAAGACCCTGGTCCCCACCTGCCGGGGGAAATCTTTACAAGTGGTGCAGAAGTGCTGCAGGTTACTCTCTCTGTGTCACAAACCCTCTATCCCTCCCTTCCCAATCAATTCCTGACTATTTATTCCAATAAATAATCAAGAAAACTGAAAGTAAAAAAAGAAAAAGGAAATATTCCACTACTTCAGTGGGGCTACTGAGGACAATGCTTTCCTTGTTAAGATCCTCACAGCATCATACCATATGCAGAAAGGCAAAGACGCCATGTATTTTTTAACCCAGTTTTTATATTTATTTATTTATTTATTTATTTAGGTGCTTAATCATTTTTTGTTATTGATGTATTAATGTTTTACATTTGACATAGACTCTGGCTCTGACACCAGCGGTCTCAAGT
The DNA here is from genome assembly GCF_950295315.1 of Erinaceus europaeus. Lineage (NCBI taxonomy): Eukaryota > Metazoa > Chordata > Mammalia > Eulipotyphla > Erinaceidae > Erinaceus > Erinaceus europaeus. Next base: position 213,696 of record NW_026647156.1, on the reverse strand, counting down.
ACCCCTAGATGGTACTCTGCCTCTACAAAACCAATCCATTGACCTGTCCATGCATCCATTCATCCACCCATCAATCTATACATCCATCCATCCATCCATCCATGCATCCATGCATCCATCCATCCATGCATCCATCCATCCATCCATCCATCCATCCATCCATCCATCCATCCACCAGTCAACCAAGCTAAGTATAAAAGGAGATCTCTCCTTGAATGGTGAAGACAAACCAGGATGCATAGGTAGGTTGCAAAGGGGCGAGTTCGGCTGAATAGGGCAGAGGGGCTGAACCAGGGAATGTGATGGGGGGTGTGGGTGTGGGTGGGGTGAGCCGGAGACCTGTGAGTTGGGTCACTTCAGGGGCAGGGAGGGGGTGGAAGGGGTTGCGAACAGCTGTCACTGGAGAACCATCACAAGTGCTGGAGCTGTTGAGCAGGACACCCGGAAGAGAAGACAGACAAAGGAGAGAAGCAAAGTACAGAGGAGAGGAGAGGGGAGAGGATGGGGAGGGCAGGAGAGGACAGGAGAGTACAGGAGAGGACAGGAGTGGAGGGGACCTGAGAAACCTACCTGGACAAAGGCAGCATACAGACATCCAGCAAGGCAGGCAGGCATGCAGGCAGCTCTGGCCTGGGCTCCCTGGATCCCGGGCACACCTCCACCTGTCTTCTCTTGACTGCCAGCCCTGAGGTCCCTTGTCGGTCAGCACTGGCTTCCCATCCTTCCGTCCCCCTGTGCCAGGGCCCAGGCGTCTGGGCGCTGCTGGCTGACCTAGTGGAAGGGCAGTTGGGCTGCCCAGTGCCAGTGTGGCCAGCACAGAATGCCAGGGGCTAGGACATCACAGAGGGCTCCTGTGGTTGCTAGGCCACGGGGACCCCGCCCATCCAGTTGACCAGCAGCCATGACCCCCACCCTGAACTTGACCTTGAGGGCTGGTGGCCAGCCACCAGAGCCAGAGCCCCAGGCCAAAGCAGGTGCAGGTCGGCCGGGCCAAGGGGCGATGTGCAGATTGGTGTGTGTCTGGGCATGGGGGTGGCATCTGACAGCCCAGGGCTGGGGACCAAGGTCCGCCAGGCCCCTGTCCCACCATTTGCACTGACACACAGTCTTGCTGACTGACTGACAGTCCCCGCCCCAGAGATACCCACACCAGGTCCCTGGGTGCCCTGAGCTGCCCCTGAGGATTGGTGGGTGCCTGCCTGGACACATGCCTCTGTAATGGAGGCCTCTATTAATCCCATTGCCTACTGATAGCTGCCCTCCTGCCCCTACTCCTCCTCCTACTCCTCTTCCTCCTCCTCTTCTTCCTTCTCCTCTTCCTCCTCCTCCTCCTCCTCCTCCTACTCCTCCTCCTCCACCTCCTCCTCCTTCTCTTCCTCATCCTCAGCTGGACTCATTCAGTGCCCTTGGCCTAGGCAATCCAGGGCTGGTGCTCTGGCTGCTGCAGCTTCTATCCAGTGGGTGGGTGCAGGAATCTGTTCCTGTCAATCCCTGGTTACTGGGACCTTCCATGCCTCCAGCTCCCCCCACTCTCTACTCCAAACCCCTGCTCAAGGATGCCCCCTTTCCCCTTGCCCTCTGTCACCCAGCTCCCCAAATAACATCTACTTTGTGCCTCCCTGCACTACTTTCCTGCCACCCTGCTTCTGCGCTTCAGCCCTGGGGGCCCAAAGCCAACGCAGCTGCCATCTCACTATCGAGCAGAGGGACCTGCCCTAACCCCTGCCACCACACACACGAACACAGCCCTGCACACACTCACGGGCTCTCCTGCCTGAAGCCTGCTCTCAAAGAGTCTCCTTCTGCCCCCTAGCCACCTTACAGCCTCTGCCAAGGCCGCCCACAGACACGTGGGCATGAGCAGCGCAGACATGCAACAAGCTCCACTCGCCCCTACTCCATTTGCTCTATGGTTGGTCAAGAACCTATTTTTCATGCTGTAGGGGAGGGAGTTGAGAAAGTCCAATGTCCTGGGGAGCAAGCACTGCAAACAGTCCATCTACAATGTAACATTTGGGTCTCAGGCCGCCCAATCCCTAGTGCGCTGTGCAGACTTTTGACTGGCAAAAACACCCCATCTGAGTGTGAGATCTGGCTGGGCTAGTGGCTCTTTCTGTGGACTAGGACACAGACAGACAGAGTTTTCTGGTTCAAAACCTGTACTTCCCAGATGATGGTCATTCGCTACGGTTAAAAAAAAAAAAAAAAAAAAAAAAAAGGCTTTTTAATTATTTTTTTTCCCCCTGCCTGGGTAACCTGTCTGCTGCTTGTTTCTCAGTGAAAAAAGGGAAAGATCTTTTTTGGAGGGAAAAGGACCAAAATGCAGGCAGGTGGACTCCGTGGACGGTGGATGGGGAGTTGCTCCTGCCCTGGCACTAGAGCCCCAGCTGCTGTTCCAGGTGCTGTCTGATACCAGAGATCTCCGTGTGTCGTGTCATGACGCTGTCTCCAGGACTGACCCTCAGGATAATGAGAATTCAAAATGAGGCAGGTGATATTGCCTTCAAAAGTAAATCCCGGGAGGTTTGGCGGTATGTCAGAGGGTTAAGACCTTGTGGCGCTCATGAAAAGAGGGGACAGGTGGAAGGGTCTGGGGTCTGGCGCCCAGACCCCCACCTGCAGGGGAGTCGCTTTACAGGGGGTGAAGCAGGTCTTTAGGGGCTCTATCTTTCTCTCCCACTCTGTATTTCCCCTGCTCTCTCCTTTTCTCTCTGTCTGATGCAAGGTCAAAACAACAACAACAACCACAACAATAACCACCACAGTGACCAAGCAACAAGGGCAGCGAAAGGGGAACAAAAGGAGTGCAGGGGCTGTGGACTTTTCGTGGCGCAGGCACTGAGCTGAGGCAATAACCCCTTGAGGCAATCAATCAATCAATCAACGAATAAGTAATACAGGTTACAGAGATGTATATGTCCCTGTGTGTTTCCAGAGTTCATGTAAATGCACTTTTGTTTATTTCTTCACTTATGTATTATCTTGCCACGAGAATTTCTTTTCATTGCTAAAAAAAAGTGTCCCATCAAGGGTACCAGGTGGTGCCACACCCAGTTAAGCACTCATGTTACAATGCAGGGGGACTGGGCTTCAAGACCCTGGTCCCCACCTGCCGGGGGAAATCTTTACAAGTGGTGCAGAAGTGCTGCAGGTTACTCTCTCTGTGTCACAAACCCTCTATCCCTCCCTTCCCAATCAATTCCTGACTATTTATTCCAATAAATAATCAAGAAAACTGAAAGTAAAAAAAGAAAAAGGAAATATTCCACTACTTCAGTGGGGCTACTGAGGACAATGCTTTCCTTGTTAAGATCCTCACAGCATCATACCATATGCAGAAAGGCAAAGACGCCATGTATTTTTTAACCCAGTTTTTATATTTATTTATTTATTTATTTATTTAGGTGCTTAATCATTTTTTGTTATTGATGTATTAATGTTTTACATTTGACATAGACTCTGGCTCTGACACCAGCGGTCTCAAGTACCCCTAGATGGTACTCTGCCTCTACAAAACCAATCCATTGACCTGTCCATGCATCCATTCATCCACCCATCAATCTATACATCCATCCATCCATCCATCCATGCATCCATGCATCCATCCATCCATGCATCCATCCATCCATGCATCCATCCATCCATCCATCCATCCATCCATCCATCCATCCAGCCATCCACCAGTCAACCAAGCTAAGTATAAAAGGAGATCTCTCCTTGAATGGTGAAGACAAACCAGGATGCATAGGTAGGTTGCAAAGGGGCGAGTTCGGCTGAATAGGGCAGAGGGGCTGAACCAGGGAATGTGATGGGGGGTGTGGGTGTGGGTGGGGTGAGCCGGAGACCTGTGAGTTGGGTCACTTCAGGGGCAGGGAGGGGGTGGAAGGGGTTGCGAACAGCTGTCACTGGAGAACCATCACAAGTGCTGGAGCTGTTGAGCAGGACACCCGGAAGAGAAGACAGACAAAGGAGAGAAGCAAAGTACAGAGGAGAGGAGAGGGGAGAGGATGGGGAGGGCAGGAGAGGACAGGAGAGTACAGGAGAGGACAGGAGTGGAGGGGACCTGAGAAACCTACCTGGACAAAGGCAGCATACAGACATCCAGCAAGGCAGGCAGGCATGCAGGCAGCTCTGGCCTGGGCTCCCTGGATCCCGGGCACACCTCCACCTGTCTTCTCTTGACTGCCAGCCCTGAGGTCCCTTGTCGGTCAGCACTGGCTTCCCATCCTTCCGTCCCCCTGTGCCAGGGCCCAGGCGTCTGGGCGCTGCTGGCTGACCTAGTGGAAGGGCAGTTGGGCTGCCCAGTGCCAGTGTGGCCAGCACAGAATGCCAGGGGCTAGGACATCACAGAGGGCTCCTGTGGTTGCTAGGCCACGGGGACCCCGCCCATCCAGTTGACCAGCAGCCATGACCCCCACCCTGAACTTGACCTTGAGGGCTGGTGGCCAGCCACCAGAGCCAGAGCCCCAGGCCAAAGCAGGTGCAGGTCGGCCGGGCCAAGGGGCGATGTGCAGATTGGTGTGTGTCTGGGCATGGGGGTGGCATCTGACAGCCCAGGGCTGGGGACCAAGGTCCGCCAGGCCCCTGTACCACCATTTGCACTGACACACAGTCTTGCTGACTGACTGACAGTCCCCGCCCCAGAGATACCCACACCAGGTCCCTGGGTGCCCTGAGCTGCCCCTGAGGATTGGTGGGTGCCTGCCTGGACACATGCCTCTGTAATGGAGGCCTCTATTAATCCCATTGCCTACTGATAGCTGCCCTCCTGCCCCTACTCCTCCTCCTACTCCTCTTCCTCCTCCTCTTCTTCCTTCTCCTCTTCCTCCTCCTCCTCCTCCTCCTCCTCCTCCTCCTCCTCCACCTCCTCCTCCTTCTCTTCCTCATCCTCAGCTGGACTCATTCAGTGCCCTTGGCCTAGGCAAGCCAGGGCTGGTGCTCTGGCTGCTGCAGCTTCTATCCAGTGGGTGGGTGCAGGAATCTGTTCCTGTCAATCCCTGGTTACTGGGACCTTCCATGCCTCCAGCTCCCCCCACTCTCTACTCCAAACACCTGCTCAAGGATGCCCCCTTTCCCCTTGCCCTCTGTCACCCAGCTCCCCAAATAACATCTACTTTGTGCCTCCATGCACTACTTTCCTGCTACCCTGCTTCTGCGCTTCAGCCCTGGGGGCCCAAAGCCAACCCAGCTGCCATCTCACTATCCATCAGAGGGACCTGCCCTAACCCCTGCCACCACACACACACAAACAGCCCTGCACACACTCACGGGCTCTCCTGCCTGCAGCCTGCTCTCAAAGAGTCTCCTTCTGCCCCCTAGCCCCCTTACAGCCTCTGCCACGGCCCCCCACAGACACGTGGGCATGAGCAGCGCAGACATGCAACAAGCTCCACTCGCCCCTACTCCATTTGCTCTATGGTTGGTCAAGAACCTTTTTTTCATGCTGTAGGGGAGGGAGTTGAGAATGTCCAATGTCCTGGGGAGCAAGCACTGCAAACAGTCCATCTACAATGTAACATTTGGGTCTCAGGCCGCCCAATCCCTAGTGCGCTGTGCAGACTTTTGACTGGCAAAAACACCCCATCTGAGTGTGAGATCTGGCTGGGCTAGTGGCTCTTTCTGTGGACTAGGACACAGACAGACAGAATTTTCTGGTTCAAAACCTGTACTTCCCAGATGATGGTCATTCGCTACGGTTAAAAAAAAAAAAAAAAAGGCTTTTTAATTATTTTTTTCCCCCTGCCTGGGTAACCTGTCTGCTGCTTGTTTCTCAGTGAAAAAAGGGAAAGATCTTTTTTGGAGGGAAAAGGACCAAAATGCAGGCAGGTGGACTCCGTGGACGGTGGATGGGGAGTTGCTCCTGCCCTGGCACTAGAGCCCCAGCTGCTGTTCCTGGTGCTGTCTGATACCAGAGAACTCCGTGTGTCGTGTCATGACGCTGTCTCCAGGACTGACCCTCAGGATAATGAGAATTCAAAATGAGGCAGGAGATATTGCGTTCAAAAGTAAATCCCGGGAGGTTTGGCGGTATGTCAGAGGGTTAAGACCTTGTGGCGCTCACGAAAAGAGGGGACAGTTGGAAGGGTCTGGGGTCTGGCGCCCAGACCCCCACCTGCAGGGGAGTCGCTTTACAGGGGGTGAAGCAGGTCTTTAGGGGCTCTATCTTTCTCTCCCACTCTGTATTTCCCCTGCTCTCTCCTTTTCTCTCTGTCTGATGCAAGGTCAAAACAACAACAACAACCACAACAATAACCACCACAGTGACCAAGCAACAAGGGCAGCGAAAGGGGAACAAAAGGAGTGCAGGGGCTGTGGATTTTTCGTGGCGCAGGCACTGAGCTGAGGCAATAACCCCTTGAGGCAATCAATCAATCAACGAATAAGTAATACAGGTTACAGAGATGTATATGTCCCTGTGTGTTTCCAGAGTTCATGCAAATGCACTTTTGTTTATTTCTTCACTTATGTATTATCTTGCCACGAAAATTTCTTTTCATTGCTAAAAAAAAGTGTCCCATCAAGGGTACCAGGTGGTGCCACACCCAGTTAAGCACTCATGTTACAATGCAGGGGGACTGGGCTTCAAGACCCTGGTCCCCACCTGCCGGGGGAAATCTTTACAAGTGGTGCAGAAGTGCTGCAGGTGACTCTCTCAGTGTCACAAACCCTCTATCCCTCCCTTCCCTCTCAATTCCTGACTATTTATTCCTATAAATAATCAAGAAAACTGAAAGTAAAAAAAGAAAAAGGAAATATTCCACTACTTCAGTGGGGCTACTCAGGACAATGCTTTCCTTGTTAAGATCCTCACAGCATCATACCATATGCAGAAAGGCAAAGACGCCTTGTATTTTTTAACCCAGTTTTTATATTTATTTATTTATTTATTCATTTAGGTGCTTAATCATTTTTTGTTATTGATGTATTAATGTTTTACATTTGACATAGACTCTGGCTCTGACACCAGCGGTCTCAAGTACACCTAGATGGTACTCTGCCTCTACAAAACCAATCCATTGACCTGTCCATGCATCCATTCATCCACCCATCAATCTATACATCCATCCATCCATCCATCCATGCATCCATGCATCCATCCATCCATGCATCCATCCATCCATCCATCCATCCATCCATCCATCCATCCATCCATCCACCAGTCAACCAAGCTAAGTATAAAAGGAGATCTCTCCTTGAATGGTGAAGACAAACCAGGATGCATAGGTAGGTTGCAAAGGGGCGAGTTCGGCTGAATAGGGCAGAGGGGCTGAACCAGGGAATGTGTTGGGGGGTGTGGGTGTGGGTGGGGTGAGCCGGAGACCTGTGAGTTGGGTCACTTCAGGGGCAGGGAGGGGGTGGAAGGGGTTGCGAACAGCTGTCACTGGAGAACCATCACAAGTGCTGGAGCTGTTGAGCAGGACACCCGGAAGAGAAGACAGACAAAGGAGAGAAGCAAAGTGCAGAGGAGAGGAGAGGGGAGAGGATGGGGAGGGCAGGAGAGGACAGGAGAGTACAGGAGAGGACAGGAGTGGAGGGGACCTGAGAAACCTACCTGGACAAAGGCAGCATACAGACATCCAGCAAGGCAGGCAGGCATGCAAGCAGCTCTGGCCTGGGCTCCCTGGATCCCGGGCACACCTCCACCTGTCTTCTCTTGACTGCCAGCCCTGAGGTCCCTTGTCGGTCAGCACTGGCTTCCCATCCTTCCGTCCCCCTGTGCCAGGGCCCAGGCGTCTGGGCGCTGCTGGCTGACCTAGTGGAAGGGCAGTTGGGCTGCCTAGTGCCAGTGTGGCCAGCACAGAATGCCAGGGGCTAGGACATCACAGAGGGCTCCTGTGGTTGCTAGGCCACGGGGACCCCGCCCATCCAGTTGACCAGCAGCCATGACCCCCACCCTGAACTTGAACTTGAGGGCTGGTGGCCAGCCACCAGAGCCAGAGCCCCAGGCCAAAGCAGGTGCAGGTCGGCCGGGCCAAGGGGCGATGTGCAGATTGGTGTGTGTCTGGGCATGGGGGTGGCATCTGACAGCCCAGGGCTGGGGACCAAGGTCCGCCAGGCCCCTGTACCACCATTTGCACTGACACACAGTCTTGCTGACTGACTGACAGTCCCCGCCCCAGAGATACCCACACCAGGTCCCTGGGTGCCCTGAGCTGCCCCTGAGGATTGGTGGGTGCCTGCCTGGACACATGCCTCTGTAATGGAGGCCTCTATTAATCCCATTGCCTACTGATAGCTGCCCTCCTGCCCCTACTCCTCCTCCTACTCCTCTTCCTCCTCCTCTTCTTCCTTCTCCTCTTCCTCCTCCTCCTCCTCCTCCTCCTACTCCTCCTCCTCCACCTCCTCCTCCTTCTCTTCCTCATCCTCAGCTGGACTCATTCAGTGCCCTTGGCCTAGGCAATCCAGGGCTGGTGCTCTGGCTGCTGCAGCTTCTATCCAGTGGGTGGGTGCAGGAATCTGTTCCTGTCAATCCCTGGTTACTGGGACCTTCCATGCCTCCAGCTCCCCCCACTCTCTACTCCAAACCCCTGCTCAAGGATGCCCCCTTTCCCCTTGCCCTCTGTCACCCAGCTCCCCAAATAACATCTACTTTGTGCCTCCCTGCACTACTTTCCTGCCACCCTGCTTCTGCGCTTCAGCCCTGGGGGCCCAAAGCCAACGCAGCTGCCATCTCACTATCGAGCAGAGGGACCTGCCCTAACCCCTGCCACCACACACACGAACACAGCCCTGCACACACTCACGGGCTCTCCTGCCTGAAGCCTGCTCTCAAAGAGTCTCCTTCTGCCCCCTAGCCACCTTACAGCCTCTGCCAAGGCCGCCCACAGACACGTGGGCATGAGCAGCGCAGACATGCAACAAGCTCCACTCGCCCCTACTCCATTTGCTCTATGGTTGGTCAAGAACCTATTTTTCATGCTGTAGGGGAGGGAGTTGAGAAAGTCCAATGTCCTGGGGAGCAAGCACTGCAAACAGTCCATCTACAATGTAACATTTGGGTCTCAGGCCGCCCAATCCCTAGTGCGCTGTGCAGACTTTTGACTGGCAAAAACACCCCATCTGAGTGTGAGATCTGGCTGGGCTAGTGGCTCTTTCTGTGGACTAGGACACAGACAGACAGAGTTTTCTGGTTCAAAACCTGTACTTCCCAGATGATGGTCATTCGCTACGGTTAAAAAAAAAAAAAAAAAAAAAAAAAAGGCTTTTTAATTATTTTTTTTCCCCCTGCCTGGGTAACCTGTCTGCTGCTTGTTTCTCAGTGAAAAAAGGGAAAGATCTTTTTTGGAGGGAAAAGGACCAAAATGCAGGCAGGTGGACTCCGTGGACGGTGGATGGGGAGTTGCTCCTGCCCTGGCACTAGAGCCCCAGCTGCTGTTCCAGGTGCTGTCTGATACCAGAGATCTCCGTGTGTCGTGTCATGACGCTGTCTCCAGGACTGACCCTCAGGATAATGAGAATTCAAAATGAGGCAGGTGATATTGCCTTCAAAAGTAAATCCCGGGAGGTTTGGCGGTATGTCAGAGGGTTAAGACCTTGTGGCGCTCATGAAAAGAGGGGACAGGTGGAAGGGTCTGGGGTCTGGCGCCCAGACCCCCACCTGCAGGGGAGTCGCTTTACAGGGGGTGAAGCAGGTCTTTAGGGGCTCTATCTTTCTCTCCCACTCTGTATTTCCCCTGCTCTCTCCTTTTCTCTCTGTCTGATGCAAGGTCAAAACAACAACAACAACCACAACAATAACCACCACAGTGACCAAGCAACAAGGGCAGCGAAAGGGGAACAAAAGGAGTGCAGGGGCTGTGGACTTTTCGTGGCGCAGGCACTGAGCTGAGGCAATAACCCCTTGAGGCAATCAATCAATCAATCAACGAATAAGTAATACAGGTTACAGAGATGTATATGTCCCTGTGTGTTTCCAGAGTTCATGTAAATGCACTTTTGTTTATTTCTTCACTTATGTATTATCTTGCCACGAGAATTTCTTTTCATTGCTAAAAAAAAGTGTCCCATCAAGGGTACCAGGTGGTGCCACACCCAGTTAAGCACTCATGTTACAATGCAGGGGGACTGGGCTTCAAGACCCTGGTCCCCACCTGCCGGGGGAAATCTTTACAAGTGGTGCAGAAGTGCTGCAGGTTACTCTCTCTGTGTCACAAACCCTCTATCCCTCCCTTCCCAATCAATTCCTGACTATTTATTCCAATAAATAATCAAGAAAACTGAAAGTAAAAAAAGAAAAAGGAAATATTCCACTACTTCAGTGGGGCTACTGAGGACAATGCTTTCCTTGTTAAGATCCTCACAGCATCATACCATATGCAGAAAGGCAAAGACGCCATGTATTTTTTAACCCAGTTTTTATATTTATTTATTTATTTATTTATTTAGGTGCTTAATCATTTTTTGTTATTGATGTATTAATGTTTTACATTTGACATAGACTCTGGCTCTGACACCAGCGGTCTCAAGTACCCCTAGATGGTACTCTGCCTCTACAAAACCAATCCATTGACCTGTCCATGCATCCATTCATCCACCCATCAATCTATACATCCATCCATCCATCCATCCATGCATCCATGCATCCATCCATCCATGCATCCATCCATCCATGCATCCATCCATCCATCCATCCATCCATCCATCCATCCATCCATCCAGCCATCCACCAGTCAACCAAGCTAAGTATAAAAGGAGATCTCTCCTTGAATGGTGAAGACAAACCAGGATGCATAGGTAGGTTGCAAAGGGGCGAGTTCGGCTGAATAGGGCAGAGGGGCTGAACCAGGGAATGTGATGGGGGGTGTGGGTGTGGGTGGGGTGAGCCGGAGACCTGTGAGTTGGGTCACTTCAGGGGCAGGGAGGGGGTGGAAGGGGTTGCGAACAGCTGTCACTGGAGAACCATCACAAGTGCTGGAGCTGTTGAGCAGGACACCCGGAAGAGAAGACAGACAAAGGAGAGAAGCAAAGTACAGAGGAGAGGAGAGGGGAGAGGATGGGGAGGGCAGGAGAGGACAGGAGAGTACAGGAGAGGACAGGAGTGGAGGGGACCTGAGAAACCTACCTGGACAAAGGCAGCATACAGACATCCAGCAAGGCAGGCAGGCATGCAGGCAGCTCTGGCCTGGGCTCCCTGGATCCCGGGCACACCTCCACCTGTCTTCTCTTGACTGCCAGCCCTGAGGTCCCTTGTCGGTCAGCACTGGCTTCCCATCCTTCCGTCCCCCTGTGCCAGGGCCCAGGCGTCTGGGCGCTGCTGGCTGACCTAGTGGAAGGGCAGTTGGGCTGCCCAGTGCCAGTGTGGCCAGCACAGAATGCCAGGGGCTAGGACATCACAGAGGGCTCCTGTGGTTGCTAGGCCACGGGGACCCCGCCCATCCAGTTGACCAGCAGCCATGACCCCCACCCTGAACTTGACCTTGAGGGCTGGTGGCCAGCCACCAGAGCCAGAGCCCCAGGCCAAAGCAGGTGCAGGTCGGCCGGGCCAAGGGGCGATGTGCAGATTGGTGTGTGTCTGGGCATGGGGGTGGCATCTGACAGCCCAGGGCTGGGGACCAAGGTCCGCCAGGCCCCTGTCCCACCATTTGCACTGACACACAGTCTTGCTGACTGACTGACAGTCCCCGCCCCAGAGATACCCACACCAGGTCCCTGGGTGCCCTGAGCTGCCCCTGAGGATTGGTGGGTGCCTGCCTGGACACATGCCTCTGTAATGGAGGCCTCTATTAATCCCATTGCCTACTGATAGCTGCCCTCCTGCCCCTACTCCTCCTCCTACTCCTCTTCCTCCTCCTCTTCTTCCTTCTCCTCTTCCTCCTCCTCCTCCTCCTCCTAATACTCCTCCTCCTCCACCTCCTCCTCCTTCTCTTCCTCATCCTCAGCTGGACTCATTCAGTGCCCTTGGCCTAGGCAAGCCAGGGCTGGTGCTCTGGCTGCTGCAGCTTCTATCCAGTGGGTGGGTGCAGGAATCTGTTCCTGTCAATCCCTGGTTACTGGGACCTTCCATGCCTCCAGCTCCCCCCACTCTCTACTCCAAACACCTGCTCAAGGATGCCCCCTTTCCCCTTGCCCTCTGTCACCCAGCTCCCCAAATAACATCTACTTTGTGCCTCCATGCACTACTTTCCTGCTACCCTGCTTCTGCGCTTCAGCCCTGGGGGCCCAAAGCCAACCCAGCTGCCATCTCACTATCCATCAGAGGGACCTGCCCTAACCCCTGCCACCACACACACACAAACAGCCCTGCACACACTCACGGGCTCTCCTGCCTGCAGCCTGCTCTCAAAGAGTCTCCTTCTGCCCCCTAGCCCCCTTACAGCCTCTGCCACGGCCCCCCACAGACACGTGGGCATGAGCAGCGCAGACATGCAACAAGCTCCACTCGCCCCTACTCCATTTGCTCTATGGTTGGTCAAGAACCTTTTTTTCATGCTGTAGGGGAGGGAGTTGAGAATGTCCAATGTCCTGGGGAGCAAGCACTGCAAACAGTCCATCTACAATGTAACATTTGGGTCTCAGGCCGCCCAATCCCTAGTGCGCTGTGCAGACTTTTGACTGGCAAAAACACCCCATCTGAGTGTGAGATCTGGCTGGGCTAGTGGCTCTTTCTGTGGACTAGGACACAGACAGACAGAATTTTCTGGTTCAAAACCTGTACTTCCCAGATGATGGTCATTCGCTACGGTTAAAAAAAAAAAAAAAAAGGCTTTTTAATTATTTTTTTTCCCCCTGCCTGGGTAACCTGTCTGCTGCTTGTTTCTCAGTGAAAAAAGGGAAAGATCTTTTTTGGAGGGAAAAGGACCAAAATGCAGGCAGGTGGACTCCGTGGACGGTGGATGGGGAGTTGCTCCTGCCCTGGCACTAGAGCCCCAGCTGCTGTTCCTGGTGCTGTCTGATACCAGAGAACTCCGTGTGTCGTGTCATGACGCTGTCTCCAGGACTGACCCTCAGGATAATGAGAATTCAAAATGAGGCAGGAGATATTGCCTTCAAAAGTAAATCCCGGGAGGTTTGGCGGTATGTCAGAGGGTTAAGACCTTGTGGCGCTCACGAAAAGAGGGGACAGTTGGAAGGGTCTGGGGTCTGGCGCCCAGACCCCCACCTGCAGGGGAGTCGCTTTACAGGGGTTGAAGCAGGTCTTTAGGGGCTCTATCTTTCTCTCCCACTCTGTATTTCCCCTGCTCTCTCCTTTTCTCTCTGTCTGATGCAAGGTCAAAACAACAACAACAACCACAACAATAACCACCACAGTGACCAAGCAACAAGGGCAGCGAAAGGGGAACAAAAGGAGTGCAGGGGCTGTGGATTTTTCGTGGCGCAGGCACTGAGCTGAGGCAATAACCCCTTGAGGCAATCAATCAATCAACGAATAAGTAATACAGGTTACAGAGATGTATATGTCCCTGTGTGTTTCCAGAGTTCATGCAAATGCACTTTTGTTTATTTCTTCACTTATGTATTATCTTGCCACGAAAATTTCTTTTCATTGCTAAAAAAAAGTGTCCCATCAAGGGTACCAGGTGGTGCCACACCCAGTTAAGCACTCATGTTACAATGCAGGGGGACTGGGCTTCAAGACCCTGGTCCCCACCTGCCGGGGGAAATCTTTACAAGTGGTGCAGAAGTGCTGCAGGTGACTCTCTCAGTGTCACAAACCCTCTATCCCTCCCTTCCCTCTCAATTCCTGACTATTTATTCCTATAAATAATCAAGAAAACTGAAAGTAAAAAAAGAAAAAGGAAATATTCCACTACTTCAGTGGGGCTACTCAGGACAATGCTTTCCTTGTTAAGATCCTCACAGCATCATACCATATGCAGAAAGGCAAAGACGCCTTGTATTTTTTAACCCAGTTTTTATATTTATTTATTTATTTATTCATTTAGGTGCTTAATCATTTTTTGTTATTGATGTATTAATGTTTTACATTTGACATAGACTCTGGCTCTGACACCAGCGGTCTCAAGTACACCTAGATGGTACTCTGCCTCTACAAAACCAATCCATTGACCTGTCCATGCATCCATTCATCCACCCATCAATCTATACATCCATCCATCCATCCATCCATGCATCCATGCATCCATCCATCCATGCATCCATCCATCCATCCATCCATCCATCCATCCATCCATCCATCCATCCATCCACCAGTCAACCAAGCTAAGTATAAAAGGAGATCTCTCCTTGAATGGTGAAGACAAACCAGGATGCATAGGTAGGTTGCAAAGGGGCGAGTTCGGCTGAATAGGGCAGAGGGGCTGAACCAGGGAATGTGTTGGGGGGTGTGGGTGTGGGTGGGGTGAGCCGGAGACCTGTGAGTTGGGTCACTTCAGGGGCAGGGAGGGGGTGGAAGGGGTTGCGAACAGCTGTCACTGGAGAACCATCACAAGTGCTGGAGCTGTTGAGCAGGACACCCGGAAGAGAAGACAGACAAAGGAGAGAAGCAAAGTGCAGAGGAGAGGAGAGGGGAGAGGATGGGGAGGGCAGGAGAGGACAGGAGAGTACAGGAGAGGACAGGAGTGGAGGGGACCTGAGAAACCTACCTGGACAAAGGCAGCATACAGACATCCAGCAAGGCAGGCAGGCATGCAAGCAGCTCTGGCCTGGGCTCCCTGGATCCCGGGCACACCTCCACCTGTCTTCTCTTGACTGCCAGCCCTGAGGTCCCTTGTCGGTCAGCACTGGCTTCCCATCCTTCCGTCCCCCTGTGCCAGGGCCCAGGCGTCTGGGCGCTGCTGGCTGACCTAGTGGAAGGGCAGTTGGGCTGCCTAGTGCCAGTGTGGCCAGCACAGAATGCCAGGGGCTAGGACATCACAGAGGGCTCCTGTGGTTGCTAGGCCACGGGGACCCCGCCCATCCAGTTGACCAGCAGCCATGACCCCCACCCTGAACTTGAACTTGAGGGCTGGTGGCCAGCCACCAGAGCCAGAGCCCCAGGCCAAAGCAGGTGCAGGTCGGCCGGGCCAAGGGGCGATGTGCAGATTGGTGTGTGTCTGGGCATGGGGGTGGCATCTGACAGCCCAGGGCTGGGGACCAAGGTCCGCCAGGCCCCTGTCCCACCATTTGCACTGACACACAGTCTTGCTGACTGACTGACAGTCCCCGCCCCAGAGATACCCACACCAGGTCCCTGGGTGCCCTGAGCTGCCCCTGAGGATTGGTGGGTGCCTGCCTGGACACATGCCTCTGTAATGGAGGCCTCTATTAATCCCATTGCCTACTGATAGCTGCCCTCCTGCCCCTACTCCTCCTCCTACTCCTCTTCCTCCTCCTCTTCTTCCTTCTCCTCTTCCTCCTCCTCCTCCTCCTCCTCCTACTCCTCCTCCTCCACCTCCTCCTCCTTCTCTTCCTCATCCTCAGCTGGACTCATTCAGTGCCCTTGGCCTAGGCAATCCAGGGCTGGTGCTCTGGCTGCTGCAGCTTCTATCCAGTGGGTGGGTGCAGGAATCTGTTCCTGTCAATCCCTGGTTACTGGGACCTTCCATGCCTCCAGCTCCCCCCACTCTCTACTCCAAACCCCTGCTCAAGGATGCCCCCTTTCCCCTTGCCCTCTGTCACCCAGCTCCCCAAATAACATCTACTTTGTGCCTCCCTGCACTACTTTCCTGCCACCCTGCTTCTGCGCTTCAGCCCTGGGGGCCCAAAGCCAACGCAGCTGCCATCTCACTATCGAGCAGAGGGACCTGCCCTAACCCCTGCCACCACACACACGAACACAGCCCTGCACACACTCACGGGCTCTCCTGCCTGAAGCCTGCTCTCAAAGAGTCTCCTTCTGCCCCCTAGCCACCTTACAGCCTCTGCCAAGGCCGCCCACAGACACGTGGGCATGAGCAGCGCAGACATGCAACAAGCTCCACTCGCCCCTACTCCATTTGCTCTATGGTTGGTCAAGAACCTATTTTTCATGCTGTAGGGGAGGGAGTTGAGAAAGTCCAATGTCCTGGGGAGCAAGCACTGCAAACAGTCCATCTACAATGTAACATTTGGGTCTCAGGCCGCCCAATCCCTAGTGCGCTGTGCAGACTTTTGACTGGCAAAAACACCCCATCTGAGTGTGAGATCTGGCTGGGCTAGTGGCTCTTTCTGTGGACTAGGACACAGACAGACAGAGTTTTCTGGTTCAAAACCTGTACTTCCCAGATGATGGTCATTCGCTACGGTTAAAAAAAAAAAAAAAAAAAAAAAAAAAAAAAAAAAAGGCTTTTTAATTATTTTTTTTCCCCCTGCCTGGGTAACCTGTCTGCTGCTTGTTTCTCAGTGAAAAAAGGGAAAGATCTTTTTTGGAGGGAAAAGGACCAAAATGCAGGCAGGTGGACTCCGTGGACGGTGGATGGGGAGTTGCTCCTGCCCTGGCACTAGAGCCCCAGCTGCTGTTCCTGGTGCTGTCTGATACCAGAGATCTCCGTGTGTCGTGTCATGACGCTGTCTCCAGGACTGACCCTCAGGATAATGAGAATTCAAAATGAGGCAGGTGATATTGCCTTCAAAAGTAAATCCCGGGAGGTTTGGCGGTATGTCAGAGGGTTAAGACCTTGTGGCGCTCATGAAAAGAGGGGACAGGTGGAAGGGTCTGGGGTCTGGCGCCCAGACCCCCACCTGCAGGGGAGTCGCTTTACAGGGGGTGAAGCAGGTCTTTAGGGGCTCTATCTTTCTCTCCCACTCTGTATTTCCCCTGCTCTCTCCTTTTCTCTCTGTCTGATGCAAGGTCAAAACAACAACAACAACCACAACAATAACCACCACAGTGACCAAGCAACAAGGGCAGCGAAAGGGGAACAAAAGGAGTGCAGGGGCTGTGGACTTTTCGTGGCGCAGGCACTGAGCTGAGGCAATAACCCCTTGAGGCAATCAATCAATCAATCAACGAATAAGTAATACAGGTTACAGAGATGTATATGTCCCTGTGTGTTTCCAGAGTTCATGTAAATGCACTTTTGTTTATTTCTTCACTTATGTATTATCTTGCCACGAGAATTTCTTTTCATTGCTAAAAAAAAGTGTCCCATCAAGGGTACCAGGTGGTGCCACACCCAGTTAAGCACTCATGTTACAATGCAGGGGGACTGGGCTTCAAGACCCTGGTCCCCACCTGCCGGGGGAAATCTTTACAAGTGGTGCAGAAGTGCTGCAGGTTACTCTCTCTGTGTCACAAACCCTCTATCCCTCCCTTCCCAATCAATTCCTGACTATTTATTCCAATAAATAATCAAGAAAACTGAAAGTAAAAAAAGAAAAAGGAAATATTCCACTACTTCAGTGGGGCTACTGAGGACAATGCTTTCCTTGTTAAGATCCTCACAGCATCATACCATATGCAGAAAGGCAAAGACGCCATGTATTTTTTAACCCAGTTTTTATATTTATTTATTTATTTATTTATTTAGGTGCTTAATCATTTTTTGTTATTGATGTATTAATGTTTTACATTTGACATAGACTCTGGCTCTGACACCAGCGGTCTCAAGTACCCCTAGATGGTACTCTGCCTCTACAAAACCAATCCATTGACCTGTCCATGCATCCATTCATCCACCCATCAATCTATACATCCATCCATCCATCCATCCATGCATCCATGCATCCATCCATCCATGCATCCATCCATCCATCCATCCATCCATCCATCCATCCATCCATCCACCAGTCAACCAAGCTAAGTATAAAAGGAGATCTCTCCTTGAATGGTGAAGACAAACCAGGATGCATAGGTAGGTTGCAAAGGGGCGAGTTCGGCTGAATAGGGCAGAGGGGCTGAACCAGGGAATGTGATGGGGGGTGTGGGTGTGGGTGGGGTGAGCCGGAGACCTGTGAGTTGGGTCACTTCAGGGGCAGGGAGGGGGTGGAAGGGGTTGCGAACAGCTGTCACTGGAGAACCATCACAAGTGCTGGAGCTGTTGAGCAGGACACCCGGAAGAGAAGACAGACAAAGGAGAGAAGCAAAGTACAGAGGAGAGGAGAGGGGAGAGGATGGGGAGGGCAGGAGAGGACAGGAGAGTACAGGAGAGGACAGGAGTGGAGGGGACCTGAGAAACCTACCTGGACAAAGGCAGCATACAGACATCCAGCAAGGCAGGCAGGCATGCAGGCAGCTCTGGCCTGGGCTCCCTGGATCCCGGGCACACCTCCACCTGTCTTCTCTTGACTGCCAGCCCTGAGGTCCCTTGTCGGTCAGCACTGGCTTCCCATCCTTCCGTCCCCCTGTGCCAGGGCCCAGGCGTCTGGGCGCTGCTGGCTGACCTAGTGGAAGGGCAGTTGGGCTGCCCAGTGCCAGTGTGGCCAGCACAGAATGCCAGGGGCTAGGACATCACAGAGGGCTCCTGTGGTTGCTAGGCCACGGGGACCCCGCCCATCCAGTTGACCAGCAGCCATGACCCCCACCCTGAACTTGACCTTGAGGGCTGGTGGCCAGCCACCAGAGCCAGAGCCCCAGGCCAAAGCAGGTGCAGGTCGGCCGGGCCAAGGGGCGATGTGCAGATTGGTGTGTGTCTGGGCATGGGGGTGGCATCTGACAGCCCAGGGCTGGGGACCAAGGTCCGCCAGGCCCCTGTCCCACCATTTGCACTGACACACAGTCTTGCTGACTGACTGACAGTCCCCGCCCCAGAGATACCCACACCAGGTCCCTGGGTGCCCTGAGCTGCCCCTGAGGATTGGTGGGTGCCTGCCTGGACACATGCCTCTGTAATGGAGGCCTCTATTAATCCCATTGCCTACTGATAGCTGCCCTCCTGCCCCTACTCCTCCTCCTACTCCTCTTCCTCCTCCTCTTCTTCCTTCTCCTCTTCCTCCTCCTCCTCCTCCTCCTAATACTCCTCCTCCTCCACCTCCTCCTCCTTCTCTTCCTCATCCTCAGCTGGACTCATTCAGTGCCCTTGGCCTAGGCAAGCCAGGGCTGGTGCTCTGGCTGCTGCAGCTTCTATCCAGTGGGTGGGTGCAGGAATCTGTTCCTGTCAATCCCTGGTTACTGGGACCTTCCATGCCTCCAGCTCCCCCCACTCTCTACTCCAAACACCTGCTCAAGGATGCCCCCTTTCCCCTTGCCCTCTGTCACCCAGCTCCCCAAATAACATCTACTTTGTGCCTCCATGCACTACTTTCCTGCTACCCTGCTTCTGCGCTTCAGCCCTGGGGGCCCAAAGCCAACCCAGCTGCCATCTCACTATCCATCAGAGGGACCTGCCCTAACCCCTGCCACCACACACACACAAACAGCCCTGCACACACTCACGGGCTCTCCTGCCTGCAGCCTGCTCTCAAAGAGTCTCCTTCTGCCCCCTAGCCCCCTTACAGCCTCTGCCACGGCCCCCCACAGACACGTGGGCATGAGCAGCGCAGACATGCAACAAGCTCCACTCGCCCCTACTCCATTTGCTCTATGGTTGGTCAAGAACCTTTTTTTCATGCTGTAGGGGAGGGAGTTGAGAATGTCCAATGTCCTGGGGAGCAAGCACTGCAAACAGTCCATCTACAATGTAACATTTGGGTCTCAGGCCGCCCAATCCCTAGTGCGCTGTGCAGACTTTTGACTGGCAAAAACACCCCATCTGAGTGTGAGATCTGGCTGGGCTAGTGGCTCTTTCTGTGGACTAGGACACAGACAGACAGAATTTTCTGGTTCAAAACCTGTACTTCCCAGATGATGGTCATTCGCTACGGTTAAAAAAAAAAAAAAAAAGGCTTTTTAATTATTTTTTTTCCCCCTGCCTGGGTAACCTGTCTGCTGCTTGTTTCTCAGTGAAAAAAGGGAAAGATCTTTTTTGGAGGGAAAAGGACCAAAATGCAGGCAGGTGGACTCCGTGGACGGTGGATGGGGAGTTGCTCCTGCCCTGGCACTAGAGCCCCAGCTGCTGTTCCTGGTGCTGTCTGATACCAGAGAACTCCGTGTGTCGTGTCATGACGCTGTCTCCAGGACTGACCCTCAGGATAATGAGAATTCAAAATGAGGCAGGAGATATTGCCTTCAAAAGTAAATCCCGGGAGGTTTGGCGGTATGTCAGAGGGTTAAGACCTTGTGGCGCTCACGAAAAGAGGGGACAGTTGGAAGGGTCTGGGGTCTGGCGCCCAGACCCCCACCTGCAGGGGAGTCGCTTTACAGGGGGTGAAGCAGGTCTTTAGGGGCTCTATCTTTCTCTCCCACTCTGTATTTCCCCTGCTCTCTCCTTTTCTCTCTGTCTGATGCAAGGTCAAAACAACAACAACAACCACAACAATAACCACCACAGTGACCAAGCAACAAGGGCAGCGAAAGGGGAACAAAAGGAGTGCAGGGGCTGTGGATTTTTCGTGGCGCAGGCACTGAGCTGAGGCAATAACCCCTTGAGGCAATCAATCAATCAACGAATAAGTAATACAGGTTACAGAGATGTATATGTCCCTGTGTGTTTCCAGAGTTCATGTAAATGCACTTTTGTTTATTTCTTCACTTATGTATTATCTTGCCACGATAATTTCTTTTCATTGCTAAAAAAAAGTGTCCCATCAAGGGTACCAGGTGGTGCCACACCCAGTTAAGCACTCATGTTACAATGCAGGGGGACTGGGCTTCAAGACCCTGGTCCCCACCTGCCGGGGGAAATCTTTACAAGTGGTGCAGAAGTGCTGCAGGTGACTCTCTCAGTGTCACAAACCCTCTATCCCTCCCTTCCCTCTCAATTCCTGACTATTTATTCCAATAAATAATCAAGAAAACTGAAAGTAAAAAAAGAAAAAGGAAATATTCCACTACTTCAGTGGGGCTACTCAGGACAATGCTTTCCTTGTTAAGATCCTCACAGCATCATACCATATGCAGAAAGGCAAAGACGCCTTGTATTTTTTAACCCAGTTTTTATATTTATTTATTTATTTATTCATTTAGGTGCTTAATCATTTTTTGTTATTGATGTATTAATGTTTTACATTTGACATAGACTCTGGCTCTGACACCAGCGGTCTCAAGTACACCTAGATGGTACTCTGCCTCTACAAAACCAATCCATTGACCTGTCCATGCATCCATTCATCCACCCATCAATCTATACATCCATCCATCCATCCATCCATGCATCCATGCATCCATCCATCCATGCATCCATCCATCCATCCATCCATCCATCCATCCATCCATCCATCCACCAGTCAACCAAGCTAAGTATAAAAGGAGATCTCTCCTTGAATGGTGAAGACAAACCAGGATGCATAGGTAGGTTGCAAAGGGGCGAGTTCGGCTGAATAGGGCAGAGGGGCTGAACCAGGGAATGTGTTGGGGGGTGTGGGTGTGGGTGGGGTGAGCCGGAGACCTGTGAGTTGGGTCACTTCAGGGGCAGGGAGGGGGTGGAAGGGGTTGCGAACAGCTGTCACTGGAGAACCATCACAAGTGCTGGAGCTGTTGAGCAGGACACCCGGAAGAGAAGACAGACAAAGGAGAGAAGCAAAGTGCAGAGGAGAGGAGAGGGGAGAGGATGGGGAGGGCAGGAGAGGACAGGAGAGTACAGGAGAGGACAGGAGTGGAGGGGACCTGAGAAACCTACCTGGACAAAGGCAGCATACAGACATCCAGCAAGGCAGGCAGGCATGCAAGCAGCTCTGGCCTGGGCTCCCTGGATCCCGGGCACACCTCCACCTGTCTTCTCTTGACTGCCAGCCCTGAGGTCCCTTGTCGGTCAGCACTGGCTTCCCATCCTTCCGTCCCCCTGTGCCAGGGCCCAGGCGTCTGGGCGCTGCTGGCTGACCTAGTGGAAGGGCAGTTGGGCTGCCTAGTGCCAGTGTGGCCAGCACAGAATGCCAGGGGCTAGGACATCACAGAGGGCTCCTGTGGTTGCTAGGCCACGGGGACCCCGCCCATCCAGTTGACCAGCAGCCATGACCCCCACCCTGAACTTGAACTTGAGGGCTGGTGGCCAGCCACCAGAGCCAGAGCCCCAGGCCAAAGCAGGTGCAGGTCGGCCGGGCCAAGGGGCGATGTGCAGATTGGTGTGTGTCTGGGCATGGGGGTGGCATCTGACAGCCCAGGGCTGGGGACCAAGGTCCGCCAGGCCCCTGTCCCACCATTTGCACTGACACACAGTCTTGCTGACTGACTGACAGTCCCCGCCCCAAAGATACCCACACCAGGTCCCTGGGTGCCCTGAGCTGCCCCTGAGGATTGGTGGGTGCCTGCCTGGACACATGCCTCTGTAATGGAGGCCTCTATTAATCCCATTGCCTACTGATAGCTGCCCTCCTGCCCCTACTCCTCCTCCTACTCCTCTTCCTCCTCCTCTTCTTCCTTCTCCTCTTCCTCCTCCTCCTCCTCCTCCTCCTACTCCTCCTCCTCCACCTCCTCCTCCTTCTCTTCCTCATCCTCAGCTGGACTCATTCAGTGCCCTTGGCCTAGGCAATCCAGGGCTGGTGCTCTGGCTGCTGCAGCTTCTATCCAGTGGGTGGGTGCAGGAATCTGTTCCTGTCAATCCCTGGTTACTGGGACCTTCCATGCCTCCAGCTCCCCCCACTCTCTACTCCAAACCCCTGCTCAAGGATGCCCCCTTTCCCCTTGCCCTCTGTCACCCAGCTCCCCAAATAACATCTACTTTGTGCCTCCCTGCACTACTTTCCTGCCACCCTGCTTCTGCGCTTCAGCCCTGGGGGCCCAAAGCCAACGCAGCTGCCATCTCACTATCGAGCAGAGGGACCTGCCCTAACCCCTGCCACCACACACACGAACACAGCCCTGCACACACTCACGGGCTCTCCTGCCTGAAGCCTGCTCTCAAAGAGTCTCCTTCTGCCCCCTAGCCACCTTACAGCCTCTGCCAAGGCCGCCCACAGACACGTGGGCATGAGCAGCGCAGACATGCAACAAGCTCCACTCGCCCCTACTCCATTTGCTCTATGGTTGGTCAAGAACCTATTTTTCATGCTGTAGGGGAGGGAGTTGAGAAAGTCCAATGTCCTGGGGAGCAAGCACTGCAAACAGTCCATCTACAATGTAACATTTGGGTCTCAGGCCGCCCAATCCCTAGTGCGCTGTGCAGACTTTTGACTGGCAAAAACACCCCATCTGAGTGTGAGATCTGGCTGGGCTAGTGGCTCTTTCTGTGGACTAGGACACAGACAGACAGAGTTTTCTGGTTCAAAACCTGTACTTCCCAGATGATGGTCATTCGCTACGGTTAAAAAAAAAAAAAAAAAAAAAAAAAAAAAAAAAAAAAAAAAAAAAGGCTTTTTAATTATTTTTTTTCCCCCTGCCTGGGTAACCTGTCTGCTGCTTGTTTCTCAGTGAAAAAAGGGAAAGATCTTTTTTGGAGGGAAAAGGACCAAAATGCAGGCAGGTGGACTCCGTGGACGGTGGATGGGGAGTTGCTCCTGCCCTGGCACTAGAGCCCCAGCTGCTGTTCCAGGTGCTGTCTGATACCAGAGATCTCCGTGTGTCGTGTCATGACGCTGTCTCCAGGACTGACCCTCAGGATAATGAGAATTCAAAATGAGGCAGGTGATATTGCCTTCAAAAGTAAATCCCGGGAGGTTTGGCGGTATGTCAGAGGGTTAAGACCTTGTGGCGCTCATGAAAAGAGGGGACAGGTGGAAGGGTCTGGGGTCTGGCGCCCAGACCCCCACCTGCAGGGGAGTCGCTTTACAGGGGGTGAAGCAGGTCTTTAGGGGCTCTATCTTTCTCTCCCACTCTGTATTTCCCCTGCTCTCTCCTTTTCTCTCTGTCTGATGCAAGGTCAAAACAACAACAACAACCACAACAATAACCACCACAGTGACCAAGCAACAAGGGCAGCGAAAGGGGAACAAAAGGAGTGCAGGGGCTGTGGACTTTTCGTGGCGCAGGCACTGAGCTGAGGCAATAACCCCTTGAGGCAATCAATCAATCAATCAACGAATAAGTAATACAGGTTACAGAGATGTATATGTCCCTGTGTGTTTCCAGAGTTCATGTAAATGCACTTTTGTTTATTTCTTCACTTATGTATTATCTTGCCACGAGAATTTCTTTTCATTGCTAAAAAAAAGTGTCCCATCAAGGGTACCAGGTGGTGCCACACCCAGTTAAGCACTCATGTTACAATGCAGGGGGACTGGGCTTCAAGACCCTGGTCCCCACCTGCCGGGGGAAATCTTTACAAGTGGTGCAGAAGTGCTGCAGGTTACTCTCTCTGTGTCACAAACCCTCTATCCCTCCCTTCCCAATCAATTCCTGACTATTTATTCCAATAAATAATCAAGAAAACTGAAAGTAAAAAAAGAAAAAGGAAATATTCCACTACTTCAGTGGGGCTACTGAGGACAATGCTTTCCTTGTTAAGATCCTCACAGCATCATACCATATGCAGAAAGGCAAAGACGCCATGTATTTTTTAACCCAGTTTTTATATTTATTTATTTATTTATTTATTTAGGTGCTTAATCATTTTTTGTTATTGATGTATTAATGTTTTACATTTGACATAGACTCTGGCTCTGACACCAGCGGTCTCAAGTACCCCTAGATGGTACTCTGCCTCTACAAAACCAATCCATTGACCTGTCCATGCATCCATTCATCCACCCATCAATCTATACATCCATCCATCCATCCATCCATGCATCCATGCATCCATCCATCCATGCATCCATCCATCCATCCATCCATCCATCCATCCATCCATCCATCCATCCACCAGTCAACCAAGCTAAGTATAAAAGGAGATCTCTCCTTGAATGGTGAAGACAAACCAGGATGCATAGGTAGGTTGCAAAGGGGCGAGTTCGGCTGAATAGGGCAGAGGGGCTGAACCAGGGAATGTGATGGGGGGTGTGGGTGTGGGTGGGGTGAGCCGGAGACCTGTGAGTTGGGTCACTTCAGGGGCAGGGAGGGGGTGGAAGGGGTTGCGAACAGCTGTCACTGGAGAACCATCACAAGTGCTGGAGCTGTTGAGCAGGACACCCGGAAGAGAAGACAGACAAAGGAGAGAAGCAAAGTACAGAGGAGAGGAGAGGGGAGAGGATGGGGAGGGCAGGAGAGGACAGGAGAGTACAGGAGAGGACAGGAGTGGAGGGGACCTGAGAAACCTACCTGGACAAAGGCAGCATACAGACATCCAGCAAGGCAGGCAGGCATGCAGGCAGCTCTGGCCTGGGCTCCCTGGATCCCGGGCACACCTCCACCTGTCTTCTCTTGACTGCCAGCCCTGAGGTCCCTTGTCGGTCAGCACTGGCTTCCCATCCTTCCGTCCCCCTGTGCCAGGGCCCAGGCGTCTGGGCGCTGCTGGCTGACCTAGTGGAAGGGCAGTTGGGCTGCCCAGTGCCAGTGTGGCCAGCACAGAATGCCAGGGGCTAGGACATCACAGAGGGCTCCTGTGGTTGCTAGGCCACGGGGACCCCGCCCATCCAGTTGACCAGCAGCCATGACCCCCACCCTGAACTTGACCTTGAGGGCTGGTGGCCAGCCACCAGAGCCAGAGCCCCAGGCCAAAGCAGGTGCAGGTCGGCCGGGCCAAGGGGCGATGTGCAGATTGGTGTGTGTCTGGGCATGGGGGTGGCATCTGACAGCCCAGGGCTGGGGACCAAGGTCCGCCAGGCCCCTGTCCCACCATTTGCACTGACACACAGTCTTGCTGACTGACTGACAGTCCCCGCCCCAGAGATACCCACACCAGGTCCCTGGGTGCCCTGAGCTGCCCCTGAGGATTGGTGGGTGCCTGCCTGGACACATGCCTCTGTAATGGAGGCCTCTATTAATCCCATTGCCTACTGATAGCTGCCCTCCTGCCCCTACTCCTCCTCCTACTCCTCTTCCTCCTCCTCTTCTTCCTTCTCCTCTTCCTCCTCCTCCTCCTCCTCCTAATACTCCTCCTCCTCCACCTCCTCCTCCTTCTCTTCCTCATCCTCAGCTGGACTCATTCAGTGCCCTTGGCCTAGGCAAGCCAGGGCTGGTGCTCTGGCTGCTGCAGCTTCTATCCAGTGGGTGGGTGCAGGAATCTGTTCCTGTCAATCCCTGGTTACTGGGACCTTCCATGCCTCCAGCTCCCCCCACTCTCTACTCCAAACACCTGCTCAAGGATGCCCCCTTTCCCCTTGCCCTCTGTCACCCAGCTCCCCAAATAACATCTACTTTGTGCCTCCATGCACTACTTTCCTGCTACCCTGCTTCTGCGCTTCAGCCCTGGGGGCCCAAAGCCAACCCAGCTGCCATCTCACTATCCATCAGAGGGACCTGCCCTAACCCCTGCCACCACACACACACAAACAGCCCTGCACACACTCACGGGCTCTCCTGCCTGCAGCCTGCTCTCAAAGAGTCTCCTTCTGCCCCCTAGCCCCCTTACAGCCTCTGCCACGGCCCCCCACAGACACGTGGGCATGAGCAGCGCAGACATGCAACAAGCTCCACTCGCCCCTACTCCATTTGCTCTATGGTTGGTCAAGAACCTTTTTTTCATGCTGTAGGGGAGGGAGTTGAGAATGTCCAATGTCCTGGGGAGCAAGCACTGCAAACAGTCCATCTACAATGTAACATTTGGGTCTCAGGCCGCCCAATCCCTAGTGCGCTGTGCAGACTTTTGACTGGCAAAAACACCCCATCTGAGTGTGAGATCTGGCTGGGCTAGTGGCTCTTTCTGTGGACTAGGACACAGACAGACAGAATTTTCTGGTTCAAAACCTGTACTTCCCAGATGATGGTCATTCGCTACGGTTAAAAAAAAAAAAAAAAAGGCTTTTTAATTATTTTTTTTCCCCCTGCCTGGGTAACCTGTCTGCTGCTTGTTTCTCAGTGAAAAAAGGGAAAGATCTTTTTTGGAGGGAAAAGGACCAAAATGCAGGCAGGTGGACTCCGTGGACGGTGGATGGGGAGTTGCTCCTGCCCTGGCACTAGAGCCCCAGCTGCTGTTCCTGGTGCTGTCTGATACCAGAGAACTCCGTGTGTCGTGTCATGACGCTGTCTCCAGGACTGACCCTCAGGATAATGAGAATTCAAAATGAGGCAGGAGATATTGCCTTCAAAAGTAAATCCCGGGAGGTTTGGCGGTATGTCAGAGGGTTAAGACCTTGTGGCGCTCACGAAAAGAGGGGACAGTTGGAAGGGTCTGGGGTCTGGCGCCCAGACCCCCACCTGCAGGGGAGTCGCTTTACAGGGGGTGAAGCAGGTCTTTAGGGGCTCTATCTTTCTCTCCCACTCTGTATTTCCCCTGCTCTCTCCTTTTCTCTCTGTCTGATGCAAGGTCAAAACAACAACAACAACCACAACAATAACCACCACAGTGACCAAGCAACAAGGGCAGCGAAAGGGGAACAAAAGGAGTGCAGGGGCTGTGGATTTTTCGTGGCGCAGGCACTGAGCTGAGGCAATAACCCCTTGAGGCAATCAATCAATCAACGAATAAGTAATACAGGTTACAGAGATGTATATGTCCCTGTGTGTTTCCAGAGTTCATGTAAATGCACTTTTGTTTATTTCTTCACTTATGTATTATCTTGCCACGAAAATTTCTTTTCATTGCTAAAAAAAAGTGTCCCATCAAGGGTACCAGGTGGTGCCACACCCAGTTAAGCACTCATGTTACAATGCAGGGGGACTGGGCTTCAAGACCCTGGTCCCCACCTGCCGGGGGAAATCTTTACAAGTGGTGCAGAAGTGCTGCAGGTGACTCTCTCAGTGTCACAAACCCTCTATCCCTCCCTTCCCTCTCAATTCCTGACTATTTATTCCAATAAATAATCAAGAAAACTGAAAGTAAAAAAAGAAAAAGGAAATATTCCACTACTTCAGTGGGGCTACTCAGGACAATGCTTTCCTTGTTAAGATCCTCACAGCATCATACCATATGCAGAAAGGCAAAGACGCCTTGTATTTTTTAACCCAGTTTTTATATTTATTTATTTATTTATTCATTTAGGTGCTTAATCATTTTTTGTTATTGATGTATTAATGTTTTACATTTGACATAGACTCTGGCTCTGACACCAGCGGTCTCAAGTACACCTAGATGGTACTCTGCCTCTACAAAACCAATCCATTGACCTGTCCATGCATCCATTCATCCACCCATCAATCTATACATCCATCCATCCATCCATCCATGCATCCATGCATCCATCCATCCATGCATCCATCCATCCATCCATCCATCCATCCATCCATCCATCCATCCACCAGTCAACCAAGCTAAGTATAAAAGGAGATCTCTCCTTGAATGGTGAAGACAAACCAGGATGCATAGGTAGGTTGCAAAGGGGCGAGTTCGGCTGAATAGGGCAGAGGGGCTGAACCAGGGAATGTGTTGGGGGGTGTGGGTGTGGGTGGGGTGAGCCGGAGACCTGTGAGTTGGGTCACTTCAGGGGCAGGGAGGGGGTGGAAGGGGTTGCGAACAGCTGTCACTGGAGAACCATCACAAGTGCTGGAGCTGTTGAGCAGGACACCCGGAAGAGAAGACAGACAAAGGAGAGAAGCAAAGTGCAGAGGAGAGGAGAGGGGAGAGGATGGGGAGGGCAGGAGAGGACAGGAGAGTACAGGAGAGGACAGGAGTGGAGGGGACCTGAGAAACCTACCTGGACAAAGGCAGCATACAGACATCCAGCAAGGCAGGCAGGCATGCAAGCAGCTCTGGCCTGGGCTCCCTGGATCCCGGGCACACCTCCACCTGTCTTCTCTTGACTGCCAGCCCTGAGGTCCCTTGTCGGTCAGCACTGGCTTCCCATCCTTCCGTCCCCCTGTGCCAGGGCCCAGGCGTCTGGGCGCTGCTGGCTGACCTAGTGGAAGGGCAGTTGGGCTGCCTAGTGCCAGTGTGGCCAGCACAGAATGCCAGGGGCTAGGACATCACAGAGGGCTCCTGTGGTTGCTAGGCCACGGGGACCCCGCCCATCCAGTTGACCAGCAGCCATGACCCCCACCCTGAACTTGAACTTGAGGGCTGGTGGCCAGCCACCAGAGCCAGAGCCCCAGGCCAAAGCAGGTGCAGGTCGGCCGGGCCAAGGGGCGATGTGCAGATTGGTGTGTGTCTGGGCATGGGGGTGGCATCTGACAGCCCAGGGCTGGGGACCAAGGTCCGCCAGGCCCCTGTCCCACCATTTGCACTGACACACAGTCTTGCTGACTGACTGACAGTCCCCGCCCCAGAGATACCCACACCAGGTCCCTGGGTGCCCTGAGCTGCCCCTGAGGATTGGTGGGTGCCTGCCTGGACACATGCCTCTGTAATGGAGGCCTCTATTAATCCCATTGCCTACTGATAGCTGCCCTCCTGCCCCTACTCCTCCTCCTACTCCTCTTCCTCCTCCTCTTCTTCCTTCTCCTCTTCCTCCTCCTCCTCCTCCTCCTCCTACTCCTCCTCCTCCACCTCCTCCTCCTTCTCTTCCTCATCCTCAGCTGGACTCATTCAGTGCCCTTGGCCTAGGCAATCCAGGGCTGGTGCTCTGGCTGCTGCAGCTTCTATCCAGTGGGTGGGTGCAGGAATCTGTTCCTGTCAATCCCTGGTTACTGGGACCTTCCATGCCTCCAGCTCCCCCCACTCTCTACTCCAAACCCCTGCTCAAGGATGCCCCCTTTCCCCTTGCCCTCTGTCACCCAGCTCCCCAAATAACATCTACTTTGTGCCTCCCTGCACTACTTTCCTGCCACCCTGCTTCTGCGCTTCAGCCCTGGGGGCCCAAAGCCAACGCAGCTGCCATCTCACTATCGAGCAGAGGGACCTGCCCTAACCCCTGCCACCACACACACGAACACAGCCCTGCACACACTCACGGGCTCTCCTGCCTGAAGCCTGCTCTCAAAGAGTCTCCTTCTGCCCCCTAGCCACCTTACAGCCTCTGCCAAGGCCGCCCACAGACACGTGGGCATGAGCAGCGCAGACATGCAACAAGCTCCACTCGCCCCTACTCCATTTGCTCTATGGTTGGTCAAGAACCTATTTTTCATGCTGTAGGGGAGGGAGTTGAGAAAGTCCAATGTCCTGGGGAGCAAGCACTGCAAACAGTCCATCTACAATGTAACATTTGGGTCTCAGGCCGCCCAATCCCTAGTGCGCTGTGCAGACTTTTGACTGGCAAAAACACCCCATCTGAGTGTGAGATCTGGCTGGGCTAGTGGCTCTTTCTGTGGACTAGGACACAGACAGACAGAGTTTTCTGGTTCAAAACCTGTACTTCCCAGATGATGGTCATTCGCTACGGTTAAAAAAAAAAAAAAAAAAAAAAAGGCTTTTTAATTATTTTTTTTCCCCCTGCCTGGGTAACCTGTCTGCTGCTTGTTTCTCAGTGAAAAAAGGGAAAGATCTTTTTTGGAGGGAAAAGGACCAAAATGCAGGCAGGTGGACTCCGTGGACGGTGGATGGGGAGTTGCTCCTGCCCTGGCACTAGAGCCCCAGCTGCTGTTCCAGGTGCTGTCTGATACCAGAGATCTCCGTGTGTCGTGTCATGACGCTGTCTCCAGGACTGACCCTCAGGATAATGAGAATTCAAAATGAGGCAGGTGATATTGCCTTCAAAAGTAAATCCCGGGAGGTTTGGCGGTATGTCAGAGGGTTAAGACCTTGTGGCGCTCATGAAAAGAGGGGACAGGTGGAAGGGTCTGGGGTCTGGCGCCCAGACCCCCACCTGCAGGGGAGTCGCTTTACAGGGGGTGAAGCAGGTCTTTAGGGGCTCTATCTTTCTCTCCCACTCTGTATTTCCCCTGCTCTCTCCTTTTCTCTCTGTCTGATGCAAGGTCAAAACAACAACAACAACCACAACAATAACCACCACAGTGACCAAGCAACAAGGGCAGCGAAAGGGGAACAAAAGGAGTGCAGGGGCTGTGGACTTTTCGTGGCGCAGGCACTGAGCTGAGGCAATAACCCCTTGAGGCAATCAATCAATCAATCAACGAATAAGTAATACAGGTTACAGAGATGTATATGTCCCTGTGTGTTTCCAGAGTTCATGTAAATGCACTTTTGTTTATTTCTTCACTTATGTATTATCTTGCCACGAGAATTTCTTTTCATTGCTAAAAAAAAGTGTCCCATCAAGGGTACCAGGTGGTGCCACACCCAGTTAAGCACTCATGTTACAATGCAGGGGGACTGGGCTTCAAGACCCTGGTCCCCACCTGCCGGGGGAAATCTTTACAAGTGGTGCAGAAGTGCTGCAGGTTACTCTCTCTGTGTCACAAACCCTCTATCCCTCCCTTCCCAATCAATTCCTGACTATTTATTCCAATAAATAATCAAGAAAACTGAAAGTAAAAAAAGAAAAAGGAAATATTCCACTACTTCAGTGGGGCTACTGAGGACAATGCTTTCCTTGTTAAGATCCTCACAGCATCATACCATATGCAGAAAGGCAAAGACGCCATGTATTTTTTAACCCAGTTTTTATATTTATTTATTTATTTATTTATTTAGGTGCTTAATCATTTTTTGTTATTGATGTATTAATGTTTTACATTTGACATAGACTCTGGCTCTGACACCAGCGGTCTCAAGTACCCCTAGATGGTACTCTGCCTCTACAAAACCAATCCATTGACCTGTCCATGCATCCATTCATCCACCCATCAATCTATACATCCATCCATCCATCCATCCATGCATCCATGCATCCATCCATCCATGCATCCATCCATCCATCCATCCATCCATCCATCCATCCATCCATCCATCCACCAGTCAACCAAGCTAAGTATAAAAGGAGATCTCTCCTTGAATGGTGAAGACAAACCAGGATGCATAGGTAGGTTGCAAAGGGGCGAGTTCGGCTGAATAGGGCAGAGGGGCTGAACCAGGGAATGTGATGGGGGGTGTGGGTGTGGGTGGGGTGAGCCGGAGACCTGTGAGTTGGGTCACTTCAGGGGCAGGGAGGGGGTGGAAGGGGTTGCGAACAGCTGTCACTGGAGAACCATCACAAGTGCTGGAGCTGTTGAGCAGGACACCCGGAAGAGAAGACAGACAAAGGAGAGAAGCAAAGTACAGAGGAGAGGAGAGGGGAGAGGATGGGGAGGGCAGGAGAGGACAGGAGAGTACAGGAGAGGACAGGAGTGGAGGGGACCTGAGAAACCTACCTGGACAAAGGCAGCATACAGACATCCAGCAAGGCAGGCAGGCATGCAGGCAGCTCTGGCCTGGGCTCCCTGGATCCCGGGCACACCTCCACCTGTCTTCTCTTGACTGCCAGCCCTGAGGTCCCTTGTCGGTCAGCACTGGCTTCCCATCCTTCCGTCCCCCTGTGCCAGGGCCCAGGCGTCTGGGCGCTGCTGGCTGACCTAGTGGAAGGGCAGTTGGGCTGCCCAGTGCCAGTGTGGCCAGCACAGAATGCCAGGGGCTAGGACATCACAGAGGGCTCCTGTGGTTGCTAGGCCACGGGGACCCCGCCCATCCAGTTGACCAGCAGCCATGACCCCCACCCTGAACTTGACCTTGAGGGCTGGTGGCCAGCCACCAGAGCCAGAGCCCCAGGCCAAAGCAGGTGCAGGTCGGCCGGGCCAAGGGGCGATGTGCAGATTGGTGTGTGTCTGGGCATGGGGGTGGCATCTGACAGCCCAGGGCTGGGGACCAAGGTCCGCCAGGCCCCTGTCCCACCATTTGCACTGACACACAGTCTTGCTGACTGACTGACAGTCCCCGCCCCAGAGATACCCACACCAGGTCCCTGGGTGCCCTGAGCTGCCCCTGAGGATTGGTGGGTGCCTGCCTGGACACATGCCTCTGTAATGGAGGCCTCTATTAATCCCATTGCCTACTGATAGCTGCCCTCCTGCCCCTACTCCTCCTCCTACTCCTCTTCCTCCTCCTCTTCTTCCTTCTCCTCTTCCTCCTCCTCCTCCTCCTCCTAATACTCCTCCTCCTCCACCTCCTCCTCCTTCTCTTCCTCATCCTCAGCTGGACTCATTCAGTGCCCTTGGCCTAGGCAAGCCAGGGCTGGTGCTCTGGCTGCTGCAGCTTCTATCCAGTGGGTGGGTGCAGGAATCTGTTCCTGTCAATCCCTGGTTACTGGGACCTTCCATGCCTCCAGCTCCCCCCACTCTCTACTCCAAACACCTGCTCAAGGATGCCCCCTTTCCCCTTGCCCTCTGTCACCCAGCTCCCCAAATAACATCTACTTTGTGCCTCCATGCACTACTTTCCTGCTACCCTGCTTCTGCGCTTCAGCCCTGGGGGCCCAAAGCCAACCCAGCTGCCATCTCACTATCCATCAGAGGGACCTGCCCTAACCCCTGCCACCACACACACACAAACAGCCCTGCACACACTCACGGGCTCTCCTGCCTGCAGCCTGCTCTCAAAGAGTCTCCTTCTGCCCCCTAGCCCCCTTACAGCCTCTGCCACGGCCCCCCACAGACACGTGGGCATGAGCAGCGCAGACATGCAACAAGCTCCACTCGCCCCTACTCCATTTGCTCTATGGTTGGTCAAGAACCTTTTTTTCATGCTGTAGGGGAGGGAGTTGAGAATGTCCAATGTCCTGGGGAGCAAGCACTGCAAACAGTCCATCTACAATGTAACATTTGGGTCTCAGGCCGCCCAATCCCTAGTGCGCTGTGCAGACTTTTGACTGGCAAAAACACCCCATCTGAGTGTGAGATCTGGCTGGGCTAGTGGCTCTTTCTGTGGACTAGGACACAGACAGACAGAATTTTCTGGTTCAAAACCTGTACTTCCCAGATGATGGTCATTCGCTACGGTTAAAAAAAAAAAAAAAAAGGCTTTTTAATTATTTTTTTTCCCCCTGCCTGGGTAACCTGTCTGCTGCTTGTTTCTCAGTGAAAAAAGGGAAAGATCTTTTTTGGAGGGAAAAGGACCAAAATGCAGGCAGGTGGACTCCGTGGACGGTGGATGGGGAGTTGCTCCTGCCCTGGCACTAGAGCCCCAGCTGCTGTTCCTGGTGCTGTCTGATACCAGAGAACTCCGTGTGTCGTGTCATGACGCTGTCTCCAGGACTGACCCTCAGGATAATGAGAATTCAAAATGAGGCAGGAGATATTGCCTTCAAAAGTAAATCCCGGGAGGTTTGGCGGTATGTCAGAGGGTTAAGACCTTGTGGCGCTCACGAAAAGAGGGGACAGGTGGAAGGGTCTGGGGTCTGGCGCCCAGACCCCCACCTGCAGGGGAGTCGCTTTACAGGGGGTGAAGCAGGTCTTTAGGGGCTCTATCTTTCTCTCCCACTCTGTATTTCCCCTGCTCTCTCCTTTTCTCTCTGTCTGATGCAAGGTCAAAACAACAACAACAACCACAACAATAACCACCACAGTGACCAAGCAACAAGGGCAGCGAAAGGGGAACAAAAGGAGTGCAGGGGCTGTGGATTTTTCGTGGCGCAGGCACTGAGCTGAGGCAATAACCCCTTGAGGCAATCAATCAATCAACGAATAAGTAATACAGGTTACAGAGATGTATATGTCCCTGTGTGTTTCCAGAGTTCATGTAAATGCACTTTTGTTTATTTCTTCACTTATGTATTATCTTGCCACGAAAATTTCTTTTCATTGCTAAAAAAAAGTGTCCCATCAAGGGTACCAGGTGGTGCCACACCCAGTTAAGCACTCATGTTACAATGCAGGGGGACTGGGCTTCAAGACCCTGGTCCCCACCTGCCGGGGGAAATCTTTACAAGTGGTGCAGAAGTGCTGCAGGTGACTCTCTCAGTGTCACAAACCCTCTATCCCTCCCTTCCCTCTCAATTCCTGACTATTTATTCCAATAAATAATCAAGAAAACTGAAAGTAAAAAAAGAAAAAGGAAATATTCCACTACTTCAGTGGGGCTACTCAGGACAATGCTTTCCTTGTTAAGATCCTCACAGCATCATACCATATGCAGAAAGGCAAAGACGCCTTGTATTTTTTAACCCAGTTTTTATATTTATTTATTTATTTATTC
The DNA here is from genome assembly GCF_950295315.1 of Erinaceus europaeus. NCBI lineage: Eukaryota > Metazoa > Chordata > Mammalia > Eulipotyphla > Erinaceidae > Erinaceus > Erinaceus europaeus. Next base: position 178,900 of record NW_026647156.1, on the reverse strand, counting down.
ATTTAGGTGCTTAATCATTTTTTGTTATTGATGTATTAATGTTTTACATTTGACATAGACTCTGGCTCTGACACCAGCGGTCTCAAGTACACCTAGATGGTACTCTGCCTCTACAAAACCAATCCATTGACCTGTCCATGCATCCATTCATCCACCCATCAATCTATACATCCATCCATCCATCCATCCATGCATCCATGCATCCATCCATCCATGCATCCATCCATCCATCCATCCATCCATCCATCCATCCATCCATCCATCCATCCACCAGTCAACCAAGCTAAGTATAAAAGGAGATCTCTCCTTGAATGGTGAAGACAAACCAGGATGCATAGGTAGGTTGCAAAGGGGCGAGTTCGGCTGAATAGGGCAGAGGGGCTGAACCAGGGAATGTGTTGGGGGGTGTGGGTGTGGGTGGGGTGAGCCGGAGACCTGTGAGTTGGGTCACTTCAGGGGCAGGGAGGGGGTGGAAGGGGTTGCGAACAGCTGTCACTGGAGAACCATCACAAGTGCTGGAGCTGTTGAGCAGGACACCCGGAAGAGAAGACAGACAAAGGAGAGAAGCAAAGTGCAGAGGAGAGGAGAGGGGAGAGGATGGGGAGGGCAGGAGAGGACAGGAGAGTACAGGAGAGGACAGGAGTGGAGGGGACCTGAGAAACCTACCTGGACAAAGGCAGCATACAGACATCCAGCAAGGCAGGCAGGCATGCAAGCAGCTCTGGCCTGGGCTCCCTGGATCCCGGGCACACCTCCACCTGTCTTCTCTTGACTGCCAGCCCTGAGGTCCCTTGTCGGTCAGCACTGGCTTCCCATCCTTCCGTCCCCCTGTGCCAGGGCCCAGGCGTCTGGGCGCTGCTGGCTGACCTAGTGGAAGGGCAGTTGGGCTGCCTAGTGCCAGTGTGGCCAGCACAGAATGCCAGGGGCTAGGACATCACAGAGGGCTCCTGTGGTTGCTAGGCCACGGGGACCCCGCCCATCCAGTTGACCAGCAGCCATGACCCCCACCCTGAACTTGAACTTGAGGGCTGGTGGCCAGCCACCAGAGCCAGAGCCCCAGGCCAAAGCAGGTGCAGGTCGGCCGGGCCAAGGGGCGATGTGCAGATTGGTGTGTGTCTGGGCATGGGGGTGGCATCTGACAGCCCAGGGCTGGGGACCAAGGTCCGCCAGGCCCCTGTCCCACCATTTGCACTGACACACAGTCTTGCTGACTGACTGACAGTCCCCGCCCCAGAGATACCCACACCAGGTCCCTGGGTGCCCTGAGCTGCCCCTGAGGATTGGTGGGTGCCTGCCTGGACACATGCCTCTGTAATGGAGGCCTCTATTAATCCCATTGCCTACTGATAGCTGCCCTCCTGCCCCTACTCCTCCTCCTACTCCTCTTCCTCCTCCTCTTCTTCCTTCTCCTCTTCCTCCTCCTCCTCCTCCTCCTCCTACTCCTCCTCCTCCACCTCCTCCTCCTTCTCTTCCTCATCCTCAGCTGGACTCATTCAGTGCGCTTGGCCTAGGCAATCCAGGGCTGGTGCTCTGGCTGCTGCAGCTTCTATCCAGTGGGTGGGTGCAGGAATCTGTTCCTGTCAATCCCTGGTTACTGGGACCTTCCATGCCTCCAGCTCCCCCCACTCTCTACTCCAAACCCCTGCTCAAGGATGCCCCCTTTCCCCTTGCCCTCTGTCACCCAGCTCCCCAAATAACATCTACTTTGTGCCTCCCTGCACTACTTTCCTGCCACCCTGCTTCTGCGCTTCAGCCCTGGGGGCCCAAAGCCAACGCAGCTGCCATCTCACTATCGAGCAGAGGGACCTGCCCTAACCCCTGCCACCACACACACGAACACAGCCCTGCACACACTCACGGGCTCTCCTGCCTGAAGCCTGCTCTCAAAGAGTCTCCTTCTGCCCCCTAGCCACCTTACAGCCTCTGCCAAGGCCGCCCACAGACACGTGGGCATGAGCAGCGCAGACATGCAACAAGCTCCACTCGCCCCTACTCCATTTGCTCTATGGTTGGTCAAGAACCTATTTTTCATGCTGTAGGGGAGGGAGTTGAGAAAGTCCAATGTCCTGGGGAGCAAGCACTGCAAACAGTCCATCTACAATGTAACATTTGGGTCTCAGGCCGCCCAATCCCTAGTGCGCTGTGCAGACTTTTGACTGGCAAAAACACCCCATCTGAGTGTGAGATCTGGCTGGGCTAGTGGCTCTTTCTGTGGACTAGGACACAGACAGACAGAGTTTTCTGGTTCAAAACCTGTACTTCCCAGATGATGGTCATTCGCTACGGTTAAAAAAAAAAAAAAAAAAAAAAAAAAAAGGCTTTTTAATTATTTTTTTTCCCCCTGCCTGGGTAACCTGTCTGCTGCTTGTTTCTCAGTGAAAAAAGGGAAAGATCTTTTTTGGAGGGAAAAGGACCAAAATGCAGGCAGGTGGACTCCGTGGACGGTGGATGGGGAGTTGCTCCTGCCCTGGCACTAGAGCCCCAGCTGCTGTTCCAGGTGCTGTCTGATACCAGAGATCTCCGTGTGTCGTGTCATGACGCTGTCTCCAGGACTGACCCTCAGGATAATGAGAATTCAAAATGAGGCAGGTGATATTGCCTTCAAAAGTAAATCCCGGGAGGTTTGGCGGTATGTCAGAGGGTTAAGACCTTGTGGCGCTCATGAAAAGAGGGGACAGGTGGAAGGGTCTGGGGTCTGGCGCCCAGACCCCCACCTGCAGGGGAGTCGCTTTACAGGGGGTGAAGCAGGTCTTTAGGGGCTCTATCTTTCTCTCCCACTCTGTATTTCCCCTGCTCTCTCCTTTTCTCTCTGTCTGATGCAAGGTCAAAACAACAACAACAACCACAACAATAACCACCACAGTGACCAAGCAACAAGGGCAGCGAAAGGGGAACAAAAGGAGTGCAGGGGCTGTGGACTTTTCGTGGCGCAGGCACTGAGCTGAGGCAATAACCCCTTGAGGCAATCAATCAATCAATCAACGAATAAGTAATACAGGTTACAGAGATGTATATGTCCCTGTGTGTTTCCAGAGTTCATGTAAATGCACTTTTGTTTATTTCTTCACTTATGTATTATCTTGCCACGAGAATTTCTTTTCATTGCTAAAAAAAAGTGTCCCATCAAGGGTACCAGGTGGTGCCACACCCAGTTAAGCACTCATGTTACAATGCAGGGGGACTGGGCTTCAAGACCCTGGTCCCCACCTGCCGGGGGAAATCTTTACAAGTGGTGCAGAAGTGCTGCAGGTTACTCTCTCTGTGTCACAAACCCTCTATCCCTCCCTTCCCAATCAATTCCTGACTATTTATTCCAATAAATAATCAAGAAAACTGAAAGTAAAAAAAGAAAAAGGAAATATTCCACTACTTCAGTGGGGCTACTGAGGACAATGCTTTCCTTGTTAAGATCCTCACAGCATCATACCATATGCAGAAAGGCAAAGACGCCATGTATTTTTTAACCCAGTTTTTATATTTATTTATTTATTTATTTATTTAGGTGCTTAATCATTTTTTGTTATTGATGTATTAATGTTTTACATTTGACATAGACTCTGGCTCTGACACCAGCGGTCTCAAGTACCCCTAGATGGTACTCTGCCTCTACAAAACCAATCCATTGACCTGTCCATGCATCCATTCATCCACCCATCAATCTATACATCCATCCATCCATCCATCCATGCATCCATGCATCCATCCATCCATGCATCCATCCATCCATCCATCCATCCATCCATCCATCCATCCATCCATCCATCCACCAGTCAACCAAGCTAAGTATAAAAGGAGATCTCTCCTTGAATGGTGAAGACAAACCAGGATGCATAGGTAGGTTGCAAAGGGGCGAGTTCGGCTGAATAGGGCAGAGGGGCTGAACCAGGGAATGTGATGGGGGGTGTGGGTGTGGGTGGGGTGAGCCGGAGACCTGTGAGTTGGGTCACTTCAGGGGCAGGGAGGGGGTGGAAGGGGTTGCGAACAGCTGTCACTGGAGAACCATCACAAGTGCTGGAGCTGTTGAGCAGGACACCCGGAAGAGAAGACAGACAAAGGAGAGAAGCAAAGTACAGAGGAGAGGAGAGGGGAGAGGATGGGGAGGGCAGGAGAGGACAGGAGAGTACAGGAGAGGACAGGAGTGGAGGGGACCTGAGAAACCTACCTGGACAAAGGCAGCATACAGACATCCAGCAAGGCAGGCAGGCATGCAGGCAGCTCTGGCCTGGGCTCCCTGGATCCCGGGCACACCTCCACCTGTCTTCTCTTGACTGCCAGCCCTGAGGTCCCTTGTCGGTCAGCACTGGCTTCCCATCCTTCCGTCCCCCTGTGCCAGGGCCCAGGCGTCTGGGCGCTGCTGGCTGACCTAGTGGAAGGGCAGTTGGGCTGCCCAGTGCCAGTGTGGCCAGCACAGAATGCCAGGGGCTAGGACATCACAGAGGGCTCCTGTGGTTGCTAGGCCACGGGGACCCCGCCCATCCAGTTGACCAGCAGCCATGACCCCCACCCTGAACTTGACCTTGAGGGCTGGTGGCCAGCCACCAGAGCCAGAGCCCCAGGCCAAAGCAGGTGCAGGTCGGCCGGGCCAAGGGGCGATGTGCAGATTGGTGTGTGTCTGGGCATGGGGGTGGCATCTGACAGCCCAGGGCTGGGGACCAAGGTCCGCCAGGCCCCTGTCCCACCATTTGCACTGACACACAGTCTTGCTGACTGACTGACAGTCCCCGCCCCAGAGATACCCACACCAGGTCCCTGGGTGCCCTGAGCTGCCCCTGAGGATTGGTGGGTGCCTGCCTGGACACATGCCTCTGTAATGGAGGCCTCTATTAATCCCATTGCCTACTGATAGCTGCCCTCCTGCCCCTACTCCTCCTCCTACTCCTCTTCCTCCTCCTCTTCTTCCTTCTCCTCTTCCTCCTCCTCCTCCTCCTCCTAATACTCCTCCTCCTCCACCTCCTCCTCCTTCTCTTCCTCATCCTCAGCTGGACTCATTCAGTGCCCTTGGCCTAGGCAAGCCAGGGCTGGTGCTCTGGCTGCTGCAGCTTCTATCCAGTGGGTGGGTGCAGGAATCTGTTCCTGTCAATCCCTGGTTACTGGGACCTTCCATGCCTCCAGCTCCCCCCACTCTCTACTCCAAACACCTGCTCAAGGATGCCCCCTTTCCCCTTGCCCTCTGTCACCCAGCTCCCCAAATAACATCTACTTTGTGCCTCCATGCACTACTTTCCTGCTACCCTGCTTCTGCGCTTCAGCCCTGGGGGCCCAAAGCCAACCCAGCTGCCATCTCACTATCCATCAGAGGGACCTGCCCTAACCCCTGCCACCACACACACACAAACAGCCCTGCACACACTCACGGGCTCTCCTGCCTGCAGCCTGCTCTCAAAGAGTCTCCTTCTGCCCCCTAGCCCCCTTACAGCCTCTGCCACGGCCCCCCACAGACACGTGGGCATGAGCAGCGCAGACATGCAACAAGCTCCACTCGCCCCTACTCCATTTGCTCTATGGTTGGTCAAGAACCTTTTTTTCATGCTGTAGGGGAGGGAGTTGAGAATGTCCAATGTCCTGGGGAGCAAGCACTGCAAACAGTCCATCTACAATGTAACATTTGGGTCTCAGGCCGCCCAATCCCTAGTGCGCTGTGCAGACTTTTGACTGGCAAAAACACCCCATCTGAGTGTGAGATCTGGCTGGGCTAGTGGCTCTTTCTGTGGACTAGGACACAGACAGACAGAATTTTCTGGTTCAAAACCTGTACTTCCCAGATGACGGTCATTCGCTACGGTTAAAAAAAAAAAAAAAAAGGCTTTTTAATTATTTTTTTTCCCCCTGCCTGGGTAACCTGTCTGCTGCTTGTTTCTCAGTGAAAAAAGGGAAAGATCTTTTTTGGAGGGAAAAGGACCAAAATGCAGGCAGGTGGACTCCGTGGACGGTGGATGGGGAGTTGCTCCTGCCCTGGCACTAGAGCCCCAGCTGCTGTTCCTGGTGCTGTCTGATACCAGAGAACTCCGTGTGTCGTGTCATGACGCTGTCTCCAGGACTGACCCTCAGGATAATGAGAATTCAAAATGAGGCAGGAGATATTGCCTTCAAAAGTAAATCCCGGGAGGTTTGGCGGTATGTCAGAGGGTTAAGACCTTGTGGCGCTCACGAAAAGAGGGGACAGTTGGAAGGGTCTGGGGTCTGGCGCCCAGACCCCCACCTGCAGGGGAGTCGCTTTACAGGGGGTGAAGCAGGTCTTTAGGGGCTCTATCTTTCTCTCCCACTCTGTATTTCCCCTGCTCTCTCCTTTTCTCTCTGTCTGATGCAAGGTCAAAACAACAACAACAACCACAACAATAACCACCACAGTGACCAAGCAACAAGGGCAGCGAAAGGGGAACAAAAGGAGTGCAGGGGCTGTGGATTTTTCGTGGCGCAGGCACTGAGCTGAGGCAATAACCCCTTGAGGCAATCAATCAATCAACGAATAAGTAATACAGGTTACAGAGATGTATATGTCCCTGTGTGTTTCCAGAGTTCATGTAAATGCACTTTTGTTTATTTCTTCACTTATGTATTATCTTACCACGAAAATTTCTTTTCATTGCTAAAAAAAAGTGTCCCATCAAGGGTACCAGGTGGTGCCACACCCAGTTAAGCACTCATGTTACAATGCAGGGGGACTGGGCTTCAAGACCCTGGTCCCCACCTGCCGGGGGAAATCTTTACAAGTGGTGCAGAAGTGCTGCAGGTGACTCTCTCAGTGTCACAAACCCTCTATCCCTCCCTTCCCTCTCAATTCCTGACTATTTATTCCAATAAATAATCAAGAAAACTGAAAGTAAAAAAAGAAAAAGGAAATATTCCACTACTTCAGTGGGGCTACTCAGGACAATGCTTTCCTTGTTAAGATCCTCACAGCATCATACCATATGCAGAAAGGCAAAGACGCCTTGTATTTTTTAACCCAGTTTTTATATTTATTTATTTATTTATTCATTTAGGTGCTTAATCATTTTTTGTTATTGATGTATTAATGTTTTACATTTGACATAGACTCTGGCTCTGACACCAGCGGTCTCAAGTACACCTAGATGGTACTCTGCCTCTACAAAACCAATCCATTGACCTGTCCATGCATCCATTCATCCACCCATCAATCTATACATCCATCCATCCATCCATCCATGCATCCATGCATCCATCCATCCATGCATCCATCCATCCATCCATCCATCCATCCATCCATCCATCCATCCATCCATCCACCAGTCAACCAAGCTAAGTATAAAAGGAGATCTCTCCTTGAATGGTGAAGACAAACCAGGATGCATAGGTAGGTTGCAAAGGGGCGAGTTCGGCTGAATAGGGCAGAGGGGCTGAACCAGGGAATGTGTTGGGGGGTGTGGGTGTGGGTGGGGTGAGCCGGAGACCTGTGAGTTGGGTCACTTCAGGGGCAGGGAGGGGGTGGAAGGGGTTGCGAACAGCTGTCACTGGAGAACCATCACAAGTGCTGGAGCTGTTGAGCAGGACACCCGGAAGAGAAGACAGACAAAGGAGAGAAGCAAAGTGCAGAGGAGAGGAGAGGGGAGAGGATGGGGAGGGCAGGAGAGGACAGGAGAGTACAGGAGAGGACAGGAGTGGAGGGGACCTGAGAAACCTACCTGGACAAAGGCAGCATACAGACATCCAGCAAGGCAGGCAGGCATGCAAGCAGCTCTGGCCTGGGCTCCCTGGATCCCGGGCACACCTCCACCTGTCTTCTCTTGACTGCCAGCCCTGAGGTCCCTTGTCGGTCAGCACTGGCTTCCCATCCTTCCGTCCCCCTGTGCCAGGGCCCAGGCGTCTGGGCGCTGCTGGCTGACCTAGTGGAAGGGCAGTTGGGCTGCCTAGTGCCAGTGTGGCCAGCACAGAATGCCAGGGGCTAGGACATCACAGAGGGCTCCTGTGGTTGCTAGGCCACGGGGACCCCGCCCATCCAGTTGACCAGCAGCCATGACCCCCACCCTGAACTTGAACTTGAGGGCTGGTGGCCAGCCACCAGAGCCAGAGCCCCAGGCCAAAGCAGGTGCAGGTCGGCCGGGCCAAGGGGCGATGTGCAGATTGGTGTGTGTCTGGGCATGGGGGTGGCATCTGACAGCCCAGGGCTGGGGACCAAGGTCCGCCAGGCCCCTGTCCCACCATTTGCACTGACACACAGTCTTGCTGACTGACTGACAGTCCCCGCCCCAGAGATACCCACACCAGGTCCCTGGGTGCCCTGAGCTGCCCCTGAGGATTGGTGGGTGCCTGCCTGGACACATGCCTCTGTAATGGAGGCCTCTATTAATCCCATTGCCTACTGATAGCTGCCCTCCTGCCCCTACTCCTCCTCCTACTCCTCTTCCTCCTCCTCTTCTTCCTTCTCCTCTTCCTCCTCCTCCTCCTCCTACTCCTCCTCCTCCACCTCCTCCTCCTTCTCTTCCTCATCCTCAGCTGGACTCATTCAGTGCCCTTGGCCTAGGCAATCCAGGGCTGGTGCTCTGGCTGCTGCAGCTTCTATCCAGTGGGTGGGTGCAGGAATCTGTTCCTGTCAATCCCTGGTTACTGGGACCTTCCATGCCTCCAGCTCCCCCCACTCTCTACTCCAAACCCCTGCTCAAGGATGCCCCCTTTCCCCTTGCCCTCTGTCACCCAGCTCCCCAAATAACATCTACTTTGTGCCTCCCTGCACTACTTTCCTGCCACCCTGCTTCTGCGCTTCAGCCCTGGGGGCCCAAAGCCAACGCAGCTGCCATCTCACTATCGAGCAGAGGGACCTGCCCTAACCCCTGCCACCACACACACGAACACAGCCCTGCACACACTCACGGGCTCTCCTGCCTGAAGCCTGCTCTCAAAGAGTCTCCTTCTGCCCCCTAGCCACCTTACAGCCTCTGCCAAGGCCGCCCACAGACACGTGGGCATGAGCAGCGCAGACATGCAACAAGCTCCACTCGCCCCTACTCCATTTGCTCTATGGTTGGTCAAGAACCTATTTTTCATGCTGTAGGGGAGGGAGTTGAGAAAGTCCAATGTCCTGGGGAGCAAGCACTGCAAACAGTCCATCTACAATGTAACATTTGGGTCTCAGGCCGCCCAATCCCTAGTGCGCTGTGCAGACTTTTGACTGGCAAAAACACCCCATCTGAGTGTGAGATCTGGCTGGGCTAGTGGCTCTTTCTGTGGACTAGGACACAGACAGACAGAGTTTTCTGGTTCAAAACCTGTACTTCCCAGATGATGGTCATTCGCTACGGTTAAAAAAAAAAAAAAAAAAAAAAAGGCTTTTTAATTATTTTTTTTCCCCCTGCCTGGGTAACCTGTCTGCTGCTTGTTTCTCAGTGAAAAAAGGGAAAGATCTTTTTTGGAGGGAAAAGGACCAAAATGCAGGCAGGTGGACTCCGTGGACGGTGGATGGGGAGTTGCTCCTGCCCTGGCACTAGAGCCCCAGCTGCTGTTCCAGGTGCTGTCTGATACCAGAGATCTCCGTGTGTCGTGTCATGACGCTGTCTCCAGGACTGACCCTCAGGATAATGAGAATTCAAAATGAGGCAGGTGATATTGCCTTCAAAAGTAAATCCCGGGAGGTTTGGCGGTATGTCAGAGGGTTAAGACCTTGTGGCGCTCATGAAAAGAGGGGACAGGTGGAAGGGTCTGGGGTCTGGCGCCCAGACCCCCACCTGCAGGGGAGTCGCTTTACAGGGGGTGAAGCAGGTCTTTAGGGGCTCTATCTTTCTCTCCCACTCTGTATTTCCCCTGCTCTCTCCTTTTCTCTCTGTCTGATGCAAGGTCAAAACAACAACAACAACCACAACAATAACCACCACAGTGACCAAGCAACAAGGGCAGCGAAAGGGGAACAAAAGGAGTGCAGGGGCTGTGGACTTTTCGTGGCGCAGGCACTGAGCTGAGGCAATAACCCCTTGAGGCAATCAATCAATCAATCAACGAATAAGTAATACAGGTTACAGAGATGTATATGTCCCTGTGTGTTTCCAGAGTTCATGTAAATGCACTTTTGTTTATTTCTTCACTTATGTATTATCTTGCCACGAGAATTTCTTTTCATTGCTAAAAAAAAGTGTCCCATCAAGGGTACCAGGTGGTGCCACACCCAGTTAAGCACTCATGTTACAATGCAGGGGGACTGGGCTTCAAGACCCTGGTCCCCACCTGCCGGGGGAAATCTTTACAAGTGGTGCAGAAGTGCTGCAGGTTACTCTCTCTGTGTCACAAACCCTCTATCCCTCCCTTCCCAATCAATTCCTGACTATTTATTCCAATAAATAATCAAGAAAACTGAAAGTAAAAAAAGAAAAAGGAAATATTCCACTACTTCAGTGGGGCTACTGAGGACAATGCTTTCCTTGTTAAGATCCTCACAGCATCATACCATATGCAGAAAGGCAAAGACGCCATGTATTTTTTAACCCAGTTTTTATATTTATTTATTTATTTATTTATTTAGGTGCTTAATCATTTTTTGTTATTGATGTATTAATGTTTTACATTTGACATAGACTCTGGCTCTGACACCAGCGGTCTCAAGTACCCCTAGATGGTACTCTGCCTCTACAAAACCAATCCATTGACCTGTCCATGCATCCATTCATCCACCCATCAATCTATACATCCATCCATCCATCCATCCATGCATCCATGCATCCATCCATCCATGCATCCATCCATCCATCCATCCATCCATCCATCCATCCATCCATCCACCAGTCAACCAAGCTAAGTATAAAAGGAGATCTCTCCTTGAATGGTGAAGACAAACCAGGATGCATAGGTAGGTTGCAAAGGGGCGAGTTCGGCTGAATAGGGCAGAGGGGCTGAACCAGGGAATGTGATGGGGGGTGTGGGTGTGGGTGGGGTGAGCCGGAGACCTGTGAGTTGGGTCACTTCAGGGGCAGGGAGGGGGTGGAAGGGGTTGCGAACAGCTGTCACTGGAGAACCATCACAAGTGCTGGAGCTGTTGAGCAGGACACCCGGAAGAGAAGACAGACAAAGGAGAGAAGCAAAGTACAGAGGAGAGGAGAGGGGAGAGGATGGGGAGGGCAGGAGAGGACAGGAGAGTACAGGAGAGGACAGGAGTGGAGGGGACCTGAGAAACCTACCTGGACAAAGGCAGCATACAGACATCCAGCAAGGCAGGCAGGCATGCATGCAGCTCTGGCCTGGGCTCCCTGGATCCCGGGCACACCTCCACCTGTCTTCTCTTGACTGCCAGCCCTGAGGTCCCTTGTCGGTCAGCACTGGCTTCCCATCCTTCCGTCCCCCTGTGCCAGGGCCCAGGCGTCTGGGCGCTGCTGGCTGACCTAGTGGAAGGGCAGTTGGGCTGCCCAGTGCCAGTGTGGCCAGCACAGAATGCCAGGGGCTAGGACATCACAGAGGGCTCCTGTGGTTGCTAGGCCACGGGGACCCCGCCCATCCAGTTGACCAGCAGCCATGACCCCCACCCTGAACTTGACCTTGAGGGCTGGTGGCCAGCCACCAGAGCCAGAGCCCCAGGCCAAAGCAGGTGCAGGTCGGCCGGGCCAAGGGGCGATGTGCAGATTGGTGTGTGTCTGGGCATGGGGGTGGCATCTGACAGCCCAGGGCTGGGGACCAAGGTCCGCCAGGCCCCTGTCCCACCATTTGCACTGACACACAGTCTTGCTGACTGACTGACAGTCCCCGCCCCAGAGATACCCACACCAGGTCCCTGGGTGCCCTGAGCTGCCCCTGAGGATTGGTGGGTGCCTGCCTGGACACATGCCTCTGTAATGGAGGCCTCTATTAATCCCATTGCCTACTGATAGCTGCCCTCCTGCCCCTACTCCTCCTCCTACTCCTCTTCCTCCTCCTCTTCTTCCTTCTCCTCTTCCTCCTCCTCCTCCTCCTCCTAATACTCCTCCTCCTCCACCTCCTCCTCCTTCTCTTCCTCATCCTCAGCTGGACTCATTCAGTGCCCTTGGCCTAGGCAAGCCAGGGCTGGTGCTCTGGCTGCTGCAGCTTCTATCCAGTGGGTGGGTGCAGGAATCTGTTCCTGTCAATCCCTGGTTACTGGGACCTTCCATGCCTCCAGCTCCCCCCACTCTCTACTCCAAACACCTGCTCAAGGATGCCCCCTTTCCCCTTGCCCTCTGTCACCCAGCTCCCCAAATAACATCTACTTTGTGCCTCCATGCACTACTTTCCTGCTACCCTGCTTCTGCGCTTCAGCCCTGGGGGCCCAAAGCCAACCCAGCTGCCATCTCACTATCCATCAGAGGGACCTGCCCTAACCCCTGCCACCACACACACACAAACAGCCCTGCACACACTCACGGGCTCTCCTGCCTGCAGCCTGCTCTCAAAGAGTCTCCTTCTGCCCCCTAGCCCCCTTACAGCCTCTGCCACGGCCCCCCACAGACACGTGGGCATGAGCAGCGCAGACATGCAACAAGCTCCACTCGCCCCTACTCCATTTGCTCTATGGTTGGTCAAGAACCTTTTTTTCATGCTGTAGGGGAGGGAGTTGAGAATGTCCAATGTCCTGGGGAGCAAGCACTGCAAACAGTCCATCTACAATGTAACATTTGGGTCTCAGGCCGCCCAATCCCTAGTGCACTGTGCAGACTTTTGACTGGCAAAAACACCCCATCTGAGTGTGAGATCTGGCTGGGCTAGTGGCTCTTTCTGTGGACTAGGACACAGACAGACAGAATTTTCTGGTTCAAAACCTGTACTTCCCAGATGATGGTCATTCGCTACGGTTAAAAAAAAAAAAAAAAAGGCTTTTTAATTATTTTTTTTCCCCCTGCCTGGGTAACCTGTCTGCTGCTTGTTTCTCAGTGAAAAAAGGGAAAGATCTTTTTTGGAGGGAAAAGGACCAAAATGCAGGCAGGTGGACTCCGTGGACGGTGGATGGGGAGTTGCTCCTGCCCTGGCACTAGAGCCCCAGCTGCTGTTCCTGGTGCTGTCTGATACCAGAGAACTCCGTGTGTCGTGTCATGACGCTGTCTCCAGGACTGACCCTCAGGATAATGAGAATTCAAAATGAGGCAGGAGATATTGCCTTCAAAAGTAAATCCCGGGAGGTTTGGCGGTATGTCAGAGGGTTAAGACCTTGTGGCGCTCACGAAAAGAGGGGACAGGTGGAAGGGTCTGGGGTCTGGCGCCCAGACCCCCACCTGCAGGGGAGTCGCTTTACAGGGGGTGAAGCAGGTCTTTAGGGGCTCTATCTTTCTCTCCCACTCTGTATTTCCCCTGCTCTCTCCTTTTCTCTCTGTCTGATGCAAGGTCAAAACAACAACAACAACCACAACAATAACCACCACAGTGACCAAGCAACAAGGGCAGCGAAAGGGGAACAAAAGGAGTGCAGGGGCTGTGGATTTTTCGTGGCGCAGGCACTGAGCTGAGGCAATAACCCCTTGAGGCAATCAATCAATCAACGAATAAGTAATACAGGTTACAGAGATGTATATGTCCCTGTGTGTTTCCAGAGTTCATGTAAATGCACTTTTGTTTATTTCTTCACTTATGTATTATCTTGCCACGAAAATTTCTTTTCATTGCTAAAAAAAAGTGTCCCATCAAGGGTACCAGGTGGTGCCACACCCAGTTAAGCACTCATGTTACAATGCAGGGGGACTGGGCTTCAAGACCCTGGTCCCCACCTGCTGGGGGAAATCTTTACAAGTGGTGCAGAAGTGCTGCAGTTGACTCTCTCAGTGTCACAAACCCTCTATCCCTCCCTTCCCTCTCAATTCCTGACTATTTATTCCAATAAATAATCAAGAAAACTGAAATTAAAAAAAGAAAAAGGAAATATTCCACTACTTCAGTGGGGCTACTCAGGACAATGCTTTCCTTGTTAAGATCCTCACAGCATCATACCATATGCAGAAAGGCAAAGACGCCATGTATTTTTTAACCCAGTTTTTATATTTATTTATTTATTTATTTATTTAGGTGCTTAATCATTTTTTGTTATTGATGTATTAATGTTTTACATTTGACATAGACTCTGGCTCTGACACCAGCGGTCTCAAGTACACCTAGATGGTACTCTGCCTCTATAAAACCAATCCATTGACCTGTCCATGCATCCATTCATCCACCCATCAATCTATACATCCATCCATCCATCCATCCATGCATCCATGCATCCATCCATCCATGCATCCATCCATCCATCCATCCATCCATCCATCCATCCATCCATCCACCAGTCAACCAAGCTAAGTATAAAAGGAGATCTCTCCTTGAATGGTGAAGACAAACCAGGATGCATAGGTAGGTTGCAAAGGGGCGAGTTCGGCTGAATAGGGCAGAGGGGCTGAACCAGGGAATGTGTTGGGGGGTGTGGGTGTGGGTGGGGTGAGCCGGAGACCTGTGAGTTGGGTCACTTCAGGGGCAGGGAGGGGGTGGAAGGGGTTGCGAACAGCTGTCACTGGAGAACCATCACAAGTGCTGGAGCTGTTGAGCAGGACACCCGGAAGAGAAGACAGACAAAGGAGAGAAGCAAAGTGCAGAGGAGAGGAGAGGGGAGAGGATGGGGAGGGCAGGAGAGGACAGGAGAGTACAGGAGAGGACAGGAGTGGAGGGGACCTGAGAAACCTACCTGGACAAAGGCAGCATACAGACATCCAGCAAGGCAGGCAGGCATGCAAGCAGCTCTGGCCTGGGCTCCCTGGATCCCGGGCACACCTCCACCTGTCTTCTCTTGACTGCCAGCCCTGAGGTCCCTTGTCGGTCAGCACTGGCTTCCCATCCTTCCGTCCCCCTGTGCCAGGGCCCAGGCGTCTGGGCGCTGCTGGCTGACCTAGTGGAAGGGCAGTTGGGCTGCCTAGTGCCAGTGTGGCCAGCACAGAATGCCAGGGGCTAGGACATCACAGAGGGCTCCTGTGGTTGCTAGGCCACGGGGACCCCGCCCATCCAGTTGACCAGCAGCCATGACCCCCACCCTGAACTTGAACTTGAGGGCTGGTGGCCAGCCACCAGAGCCAGAGCCCCAGGCCAAAGCAGGTGCAGGTCGGCCGGGCCAAGGGGCGATGTGCAGATTGGTGTGTGTCTGGGCATGGGGGTGGCATCTGACAGCCCAGGGCTGGGGACCAAGGTCCGCCAGGCCCCTGTCCCACCATTTGCACTGACACACAGTCTTGCTGACTGACTGACAGTCCCCGCCCCAGAGATACCCACACCAGGTCCCTGGGTGCCCTGAGCTGCCCCTGAGGATTGGTGGGTGCCTGCCTGGACACATGCCTCTGTAATGGAGGCCTCTATTAATCCCATTGCCTACTGATAGCTGCCCTCCTGCCCCTACTCCTCCTCCTACTCCTCTTCCTCCTCCTCTTCTTCCTTCTCCTCTTCCTCCTCCTCCTCCTCCTCCTCCTACTCCTCCTCCTCCACCTCCTCCTCCTTCTCTTCCTCATCCTCAGCTGGACTCATTCAGTGCCCTTGGCCTAGGCAATCCAGGGCTGGTGCTCTGGCTGCTGCAGCTTCTATCCAGTGGGTGGGTGCAGGAATCTGTTCCTGTCAATCCCTGGTTACTGGGACCTTCCATGCCTCCAGCTCCCCCCACTCTCTACTCCAAACCCCTGCTCAAGGATGCCCCCTTTCCCCTTGCCCTCTGTCACCCAGCTCCCCAAATAACATCTACTTTGTGCCTCCCTGCACTACTTTCCTGCCACCCTGCTTCTGCGCTTCAGCCCTGGGGGCCCAAAGCCAACGCAGCTGCCATCTCACTATCGAGCAGAGGGACCTGCCCTAACCCCTGCCACCACACACACGAACACAGCCCTGCACACACTCACGGGCTCTCCTGCCTGCAGCCTGCTCTCAAAGAGTCTCCTTCTGCCCCCTAGCCCCCTTACAGCCTCCGCCACGGCCCCCCACAGACACGTGGGCATGAGCAGCGCAGACATGCAACAAGCTCCACTCGCCCCTACTCCATTTGCTCTATGGTTGGTCAAGAACCTTTTTTTCATGCTGTAGGGGAGGGAGTTGAGAAAGTCCAATGTCCTGGGGAGCAAGCACTGCAAACAGTCCATCTACAATGTAACATTTGGGTCTCAGGCCGCCCAATCCCTAGTGCGCTGTGCAGACTTTTGACTGGCAAAAACACCCCATCTGAGTGTGAGATCTGGCTGGGCTAGTGGCTCTTTCTGTGGACTAGGACACAGACAGACAGAGTTTTCTGGTTCAAAACCTGTACTTCCCAGATGATGGTCATTCGCTACGGTTAAAAAAAAAAAAAAAAAAAAAAGGCTTTTTAATTATTTTTTTTCCCCCTGCCTGGGTAACCTGTCTGCTGCTTGTTTCTCAGTGAAAAAAGGGAAAGATCTTTTTTGGAGGGAAAAGGACCAAAATGCAGGCAGGTGGACTCCGTGGACGGTGGATGGGGAGTTGCTCCTGCCCTGGCACTAGAGCCCCAGCTGCTGTTCCAGGTGCTGTCTGATACCAGAGATCTCCGTGTGTCGTGTCATGACGCTGTCTCCAGGACTGACCCTCAGGATAATGAGAATTCAAAATGAGGCAGGTGATATTGCCTTCAAAAGTAAATCCCGGGAGGTTTGGCGGTATGTCAGAGGGTTAAGACCTTGTGGCGCTCATGAAAAGAGGGGACAGGTGGAAGGGTCTGGGGTCTGGCGCCCAGACCCCCACCTGCAGGGGAGTCGCTTTACAGGGGGTGAAGCAGGTCTTTAGGGGCTCTATCTTTCTCTCCCACTCTGTATTTCCCCTGCTCTCTCCTTTTCTCTCTGTCTGATGCAAGGTCAAAACAACAACAACAACCACAACAATAACCACCACAGTGACCAAGCAACAAGGGCAGCGAAAGGGGAACAAAAGGAGTGCAGGGGCTGTGGACTTTTCGTGGCGCAGGCACTGAGCTGAGGCAATAACCCCTTGAGGCAATCAATCAATCAATCAACGAATAAGTAATACAGGTTACAGAGATGTATATGTCCCTGTGTGTTTCCAGAGTTCATGTAAATGCACTTTTGTTTATTTCTTCACTTATGTATTATCTTGCCACGAGAATTTCTTTTCATTGCTAAAAAAAAGTGTCCCATCAAGGGTACCAGGTGGTGCCACACCCAGTTAAGCACTCATGTTACAATGCAGGGGGACTGGGCTTCAAGACCCTGGTCCCCACCTGCCGGGGGAAATCTTTACAAGTGGTGCAGAAGTGCTGCAGGTTACTCTCTCTGTGTCACAAACCCTCTATCCCTCCCTTCCCAATCAATTCCTGACTATTTATTCCAATAAATAATCAAGAAAACTGAAAGTAAAAAAAGAAAAAGGAAATATTCCACTACTTCAGTGGGGCTACTGAGGACAATGCTTTCCTTGTTAAGATCCTCACAGCATCATACCATATGCAGAAAGGCAAAGACGCCATGTATTTTTTAACCCAGTTTTTATATTTATTTATTTATTTATTTATTTAGGTGCTTAATCATTTTTTGTTATTGATGTATTAATGTTTTACATTTGACATAGACTCTGGCTCTGACACCAGCGGTCTCAAGTACCCCTAGATGGTACTCTGCCTCTACAAAACCAATCCATTGACCTGTCCATGCATCCATTCATCCACCCATCAATCTATACATCCATCCATCCATCCATCCATCCATCCATCCATCCATGCATCCATGCATCCATCCATCCATGCATCCATCCATCCATCCATCCATCCATCCACCAGTCAACCAAGCTAAGTATAAAAGGAGATCTCTCCTTGAATGGTGAAGACAAACCAGGATGCATAGGTAGGTTGCAAAGGGGCGAGTTCGGCTGAATAGGGCAGAGGGGCTGAACCAGGGAATGTGTTGGGGGGTGTGGGTGTGGGTGGGGTGAGCCGGAGACCTGTGAGTTGGGTCACTTCAGGGGCAGGGAGGGGGTGGAAGGGGTTGCGAACAGCTGTCACTGGAGAACCATCACAAGTGCTGGAGCTGTTGAGCAGGACACCCGGAAGAGAAGACAGACAAAGGAGAGAAGCAAAGTGCAGAGGAGAGGAGAGGGGAGAGGATGGGGAGGGCAGGAGAGGACAGGAGAGTACAGGAGAGGACAGGAGTGGAGGGGACCTGAGAAACCTACCTGGACAAAGGCAGCATACAGACATCCAGCAAGGCAGGCAGGCATGCAGGCAGCTCTGGCCTGGGCTCCTTGGATCCCGGGCACACCTCCACCTGTCTTCTCTTGACTGCCAGCCCTGAGGTCCCTTGTCGGTCAGCACTGGCTTCCCATCCTTCCGTCCCCCTGTGCCAGGGCCCAGGCGTCTGGGCGCTGCTGGCTGACCTAGTGGAAGGGCAGTTGGGCTGCCTAGTGCCAGTGTGGCCAGCACAGAATGCCAGGGGCTAGGACATCACAGAGGGCTCCTGTGGTTGCTAGGCCACGGGGACCCCGCCCATCCAGTTGACCAGCAGCCATGACCCCCACCCTGAACTTGACCTTGAGGGCTGGTGGCCAGCCACCAGAGCCAGAGCCCCAGGCCAAAGCAGGTGCAGGTCGGCCGGGCCAAGGGGCGATGTGCAGATTGGTGTGTGTCTGGGCATGGGGGTGGCATCTGACAGCCCAGGGCTGGGGACCAAGGTCCGCCAGGCCCCTGTCCCACCATTTGCACTGACACACAGTCTTGCTGACTGACTGACAGTCCCCGCCCCAGAGATACCCACACCAGGTCCCTGGGTGCCCTGAGCTGCCCCTGAGGATTGGTGGGTGCCTGCCTGGACACATGCCTCTGTAATGGAGGCCTCTATTAATCCCATTGCCTACTGATAGCTGCCCTCCTGCCCCTACTCCTCCTCCTACTCCTCTTCCTCCTCCTCTTCTTCCTTCTCCTCTTCCTCCTCCTCCTCCTCCTCCTCCTCCTCCTCCACCTCCTCCTCCTTCTCTTCCTCATCCTCAGCTGGACTCATTCAGTGCCCTTGGCCTAGGCAAGCCAGGGCTGGTGCTCTGGCTGCTGCAGCTTCTATCCAGTGGGTGGGTGCAGGAATCTGTTCCTGTCAATCCCTGGTTACTGGGACCTTCCATGCCTCCAGCTCCCCCCACTCTCTACTCCAAACCCCTGCTCAAGGATGCCCCCTTTCCCCTTGCCCTCTGTCACCCAGCTCCCCAAATAACATCTACTTTGTGCCTCCATGCACTACTTTCCTGCCACCCTGCTTCTGCGCTTCAGCCCTGGGGGCCCAAAGCCAACCCAGCTGCCATCTCACTATCGAGCAGAGGGACCTGCCCTAACCCCTGACACCACACACACACACACAGCCCTGCACACACTCACGGGCTCTCCTGCCTGCAGCCTGCTCTCAAAGAGTCTCCTTCTGCCCCCTAGCCCCCTTACAGCCTCCGCCACGGCCCCCCACAGACACGTGGGCATGAGCAGCGCAGACATGCAACAAGCTCCACTCGCCCCTACTCCATTTGCTCTATGGTTGGTCAAGAACCTTTTTTTCATGCTGTAGGGGAGGGAGTTGAGAAAGTCCAATGTCCTGGGGAGCAAGCACTGCAAACAGTCCATCTACAATGTAACATTTGGGTCTCAGGCCGCCCAATCCCTAGTGCGCTGTGCAGACTTTTGACTGGCAAAAACACCCCATCTGAGTGTGAGATCTGGCTGGGCTAGTGGCTCTTTCTGTGGACTAGGACACAGACAGACAGAGTTTTCTGGTTCAAAACCTGTACTTCCCAGATGATGGTCATTCGCTACGGTTAAAAAAAAAAAAAAAAAAAAAAAGGCTTTTTAATTATTTTTTTTCCCCCTGCCTGGGTAACCTGTCTGCTGCTTGTTTCTCAGTGAAAAAAGGGAAAGATCTTTTTTGGAGGGAAAAGGACCAAAATGCAGGCAGGTGGACTCCGTGGACGGTGGATGGGGAGTTGCTCCTGCCCTGGCACTAGAGCCCCAGCTGCTGTTCCTGGTGCTGTCTGATACCAGAGATCTCCGTGTGTCGTGTCATGACGCTGTCTCCAGGACTGACCCTCAGGATAATGAGAATTCAAAATGAGGCAGGTGATATTGCCTTCAAAAGTAAATCCCGGGAGGTTTGGCAGTATGTCAGAGGGTTAAGGCCTTGTGGCGCTCACGAAAAGAGGGGACAGGTGGAAGGGTCTGGGGTCTGGCGCCCAGACCCCGACCTGCAGGGGAGTCGCTTTACAGGGGGTGAAGCAGGTCTTTAGGGGCTCTATCTTTCTCTCCCACTCTGTATTTCCCCTGCTCTCTCCTTTTCTCTCTGTCTGATGCAAGGTCAAAACAACAACAACAACCACAACAATAACCACCACAGTGACCAAGCAACAAGGGCAGCGAAAGGGGAACAAAAGGAGTGCAGGGGCTGTGGATTTTTCGTGGCGCAGGCACTGAGCTGAGGCAATAACCCCTTGAGGCAATCAATCAATCAACGAATAAGTAATACAGGTTACAGAGATGTATATGTCCCTGTGTGTTTCCAGAGTTCATGTAAATGCACTTTTGTTTATTTCTTCACTTATTTATTATCTTGCCACGAGAATTTCTTTTCATTGCTAAAAAAAAGTGTCCCATCAAGGGTACCAGGTGGTGCCACACCCAGTTAAGCACTCATGTTACAATGCAGGGGGACTGGGCTTCAAGACCCTGGTCCCCACCTGCCGGGGGAAATCTTTACAAGTGGTTCAGAAGTGCTGCAGGTGACTCTCTCTGTGTCACAAACCCTCTATCCCTCCCTTCCCTCTCAATTCCTGACTATTTATTCCAATAAATAATCAAGAAAACTGAAAGTAAAAAAAGAAAAAGGAAATATTCCACTACTTCAGTGGGGCTACTCAGGACAATGCTTTCCTTGTTAAGATCCTCATAGCATCATACCATATGCAGAAAGGCAAAGACGCCATGTATTTTTTAACCCAGTTTTTATATTTATTTATTTATTTATTTATTTAGGTGCTTAATCATTTTTTGTTATTGATGTATTAATGTTTTACATTTGACATAGACTCTGGCTCTGACAGCAGCGGTCTCAAGTACCCCTAGATGGTACTCTGCCTCTACAAAACCAATCCATTGACCTGTCCATGCATCCATTCATCCACCCATCAATCTATACATCCATCCATCCATCCATCCATCCATCCATGCATCCATGCATCCATCCATCCATGCATCCATCCATCCATCCATCCATCCATCCACCAGTCAACCAAGCTAAGTATAAAAGGAGATCTCTCCTTGAATGGTGAAGACAAACCAGGATGCATAGGTAGGTTGCAAAGGGGCGAGTTCGGCTGAATAGGGCAGAGGGGCTGAACCAGGGAATGTGTTGGGGGGTGTGGGTGTGGGTGGGGTGAGCCGGAGACCTGTGAGTTGGGTCACTTCAGGGGCAGGGAGGGGGTGGAAGGGGTTGCGAACAGCTGTCACTGGAGAACCATCACAAGTGCTGGAGCTGTTGAGCAGGACACCCGGAAGAGAAGACAGACAAAGGAGAGAAGCAAAGTGCAGAGGAGAGGAGAGGGGAGAGGATGGGGAGGGCAGGAGAGGACAGGAGAGTACAGGAGAGGACAGGAGTGGAGGGGACCTGAGAAACCTACCTGGACAAAGGCAGCATACAGACATCCAGCAAGGCAGGCAGGCATGCAGGCAGCTCTGGCCTGGGCTCCCTGGATCCCGGGCACACCTCCACCTGTCTTCTCTTGACTGCCAGCCCTGAGGTCCCTTGTCGGTCAGCACTGGCTTCCCATCCTTCCGTTCCCCTGTGCCAGGGCCCAGGCGTCTGGGCGCTGCTGGCTGACCTAGTGGAAGGGCAGTTGGGCTGCCTAGTGCCAGTGTGGCCAGCACAGAATGCCAGGGGCTAGGACATCACAGAGGGCTCCTGTGGTTGCTAGGCCACGGGGACCCCGCCCATCCAGTTGACCAGCAGCCATGACCCCCACCCTGAACTTGACCTTGAGGCCTGGTGGCCAGCCACCAGAGCCAGAGCCCCAGGCCAAAGCAGGTGCAGGTCGGCCGGGCCAAGGGGCGATGTGCAGATTGGTGTGTGTCTGGGCATGGGGGTGGCATCTGACAGCCCAGGGCTGGGGACCAAGGTCCGCCAGGCCCCTGTCCCACCATTTGCACTGACACACAGTCTTGCTGACTGACTGACAGTCCCCGCCCCAGAGATACCCACACCAGGTCCCTGGGTGCCCTGAGCTGCCCCTGAGGATTGGTGGGTGCCTGCCTGGACACATGCCTCTGTAATGGAGGCCTCTATTAATCCCATTGCCTACTGATAGCTGCCCTCCTGCCCCTACTCCTCCTCCTACTCCTCTTCCTCCTCCTCTTCTTCCTTCTCCTCTTCCTCCTCCTCCTCCTCCTCCTCCTCCTCCTCCACCTCCTCCTCCTTCTCTTCCTCATCCTCAGCTGGACTCATTCAGTGCCCTTGGCCTAGGCAAGCCAGGGCTGGTGCTCTGGCTGCTGCAGCTTCTATCCAGTGGGTGGGTGCAGGAATCTGTTCCTGTCAATCCCTGGTTACTGGGACCTTCCATGCCTCCAGCTCCCCCCACTCTCTACTCCAAACCCCTGCTCAAGGATGCCCCCTTTCCCCTTGCCCTCTGTCACCCAGCTCCCCAAATAACATCTACTTTGTGCCTCCATGCACTACTTTCCTGCTACCCTGCTTCTGCGCTTCAGCCCTGGGGGCCCAAAGCCAACCCAGCTGCCATCTCACTATCCATCAGAGGGACCTGCCCTAACCCCTGCCACCACACACACACAAACAGCCCTGCACACACTCACGGGCTCTCCTGCCTGCAGCCTGCTCTCAAAGAGTCTCCTTCTGCCCCCTAGCCCCCTTACAGCCTCTGCCACGGCCCCCCACAGACACGTGGGCATGAGCAGCGCAGACATGCAACAAGCTCCACTCGCCCCTACTCCATTTGCTCTATGGTTGGTCAAGAACCTTTTTTTCATGCTGTAGGGGAGGGAGTTGAGAATGTCCAATGTCCTGGGGAGCAAGCACTGCAAACAGTCCATCTACAATGTAACATTTGGGTCTCAGGCCGCCCAATCCCTAGTGCGCTGTGCAGACTTTTGACTGGCAAAAACACCCCATCTGAGTGTGAGATCTGGCTGGGCTAGTGGCTCTTTGTGGACTAGGACACAGACAGACAGAGTTTTCTGGTTCAAAACCTGTACTTCCCAGATGATGGTCATTCGCTACGGTTAAAAAAAAAAAAAAAAAAGGCTTTTTAATTATTTTTTTTCCCCCTGCCTGGGTAACCTGTCTGCTGCTTGTTTCTCAGTGAAAAAAGGGAAAGATCTTTTTTGGAGGGAAAAGGACCAAAATGCAGGCAGGTGGACTCCGTGGACGGTGGATGGGGAGTTGCTCCTGCCCTGGCACTAGAGCCCCAGCTGCTGTTCCTGGTGCTGTCTGATACCAGAGAACTCCGTGTGTCGTGTCATGACGCTGTCTCCAGGACTGACCCTCAGGATAATGAGAATTCAAAATGAGGCAGGAGATATTGCCTTCAAAAGTAAATCCCGGGAGGTTTGGCGGTATGTCAGAGGGTTAAGACCTTGTGGCGCTCACGAAAAGAGGGGACAGGTGGAAGGGTCTGGGGTCTGGCGCCCAGACCCCCACCTGCAGGGGAGTCGCTTTACAGGGGGTGAAGCAGGTCTTTAGGGGCTCTATCTTTCTCTCCCACTCTGTATTTCCCCTGCTCTCTCCTTTTCTCTCTGTCTGATGCAAGGTCAAAACAACAACAACAACCACAACAATAACCACCACAGTGACCAAGCAACAAGGGCAGCGAAAGGGGAACAAAAGGAGTGCAGGGGCTGTGGATTTTTCGTGGCGCAGGCACTGAGCTGAGGCAATAACCCCTTGAGGCAATCAATCAATCAACGAATAAGTAATACAGGTTACAGAGATGTATATGTCCCTGTGTGTTTCCAGAGTTCATGTAAATGCACTTTTGTTTATTTCTTCACTTATGTATTATCTTGCCACGAAAATTTCTTTTCATTGCTAAAAAAAAGTGTCCCATCAAGGGTACCAGGTGGTGCCACACCCAGTTAAGCACTCATGTTACAATGCAGGGGGACTGGGCTTCAAGACCCTGGTCCCCACCTGCCGGGGGAAATCTTTACAAGTGGTGCAGAAGTGCTACAGGTGACTCTCTCAGTGTCACAAACCCTCTATCCCTCCCTTCCCTCTCAATTCCTGACTATTTATTCCAATAAATAATCAAGAAAACTGAAAGTAAAAAAAGAAAAAGGAAATATTCCACTACTTCAGTGGGGCTACTCAGGACAATGCTTTCCTTGTTAAGATCCTCACAGCATCATACCATATGCAGAAAGGCAAAGACGCCTTGTATTTTTTAACCCAGTTTTTATATTTATTTATTTATTTATTTATTTAGGTGCTTAATCATTTTTTGTTATTGATGTATTAATGTTTTACATTTGACATAGACTCTGGCTCTGACACCAGCGGTCTCAAGTACCCCTAGATGGTACTCTGCCTCTACAAAACCAATCCATTGACCTGTCCATGCATCCATTCATCCACCCATCAATCTATACATCCATCCATCCATCCATCCATGCATCCATGCATCCATCCATCCATGCATCCATCCATCCATCCATCCATCCATCCATCCATCCATCCATCCACCAGTCAACCAAGCTAAGTATAAAAGGAGATCTCTCCTTGAATGGTGAAGATAAACCAGGATGCATAGGTAGGTTGCAAAGGGGCGAGTTCGGCTGAATAGGGCAGAGGGGCTGAACCAGGGAATGTGTTGGGGGGTGTGGGTGTGGGTGGGGTGAGCCGGAGACCTGTGAGTTGGGTCACTTCAGGGGCAGGGAGGGGGTGGAAGGGGTTGCGAACAGCTGTCACTGGAGAACCATCACAAGTGCTGGAGCTGTTGAGCAGGACACCCGGAAGAGAAGACAGACAAAGGAGAGAAGCAAAGTGCAGAGGAGAGGAGAGGGGAGAGGATGGGGAGGGCAGGAGAGGACAGGAGAGTACAGGAGAGGACAGGAGTGGAGGGGACCTGAGAAACCTACCTGGACAAAGGCAGCATACAGACATCCAGCAAGGCAGGCAGGCATGCAGGCAGCTCTGGCCTGGGCTCCCTGGATCCCGGGCACACCTCCACCTGTCTTCTCTTGACTGCCAGCCCTGAGGTCCCTTGTCGGTCAGCACTGGCTTCCCAT
This sequence comes from Erinaceus europaeus, assembly GCF_950295315.1. Classification (NCBI taxonomy): domain Eukaryota; kingdom Metazoa; phylum Chordata; class Mammalia; order Eulipotyphla; family Erinaceidae; genus Erinaceus; species Erinaceus europaeus. The sequence goes on along the minus strand of NW_026647156.1, from coordinate 153,744 downwards.
CCTTCCGTCCCCCTGTGCCAGGGCCCAGGCGTCTGGGCGCTGCTGGCTGACCTAGTGGAAGGGCAGTTGGGCTGCCTAGTGCCAGTGTGGCCAGCACAGAATGCCAGGGGCTAGGACATCACAGAGGGCTCCTGTGGTTGCTAGGCCACGGGGACCCCGCCCATCCAGTTGACCAGCAGCCATGACCCCCACCCTGAACTTGAACTTGAGGGCTGGTGGCCAGCCACCAGAGCCAGAGCCCCAGGCCAAAGCAGGTGCAGGTCGGCCGGGCCAAGGGGCGATGTGCAGATTGGTGTGTGTCTGGGCATGGGGGTGGCATCTGACAGCCCAGGGCTGGGGACCAAGGTCCGCCAGGCCCCTGTACCACCATTTGCACTGACACACAGTCTTGCTGACTGACTGACAGTCCCCGCCCCAGAGATACCCACACCAGGTCCCTGGGTGCCCTGAGCTGCCCCTGAGGATTGGTGGGTGCCTGCCTGGACACATGCCTCTGTAATGGAGGCCTCTATTAATCCCATTGCCTACTGATAGCTGCCCTCCTGCCCCTACTCCTCCTCCTACTCCTCTTCCTCCTCCTCTTCTTCCTTCTCCTCTTCCTCCTCCTCCTCCTCCTCCTCCTACTCCTCCTCCTCCACCTCCTCCTCCTTCTCTTCCTCATCCTCAGCTGGACTCATTCAGTGCCCTTGGCCTAGGCAATCCAGGGCTGGTGCTCTGGCTGCTGCAGCTTCTATCCAGTGGGTGGGTGCAGGAATCTGTTCCTGTCAATCCCTGGTTACTGGGACCTTCCATGCCTCCAGCTCCCCCCACTCTCTACTCCAAACCCCTGCTCAAGGATGCCCCCTTTCCCCTTGCCCTCTGTCACCCAGCTCCCCAAATAACATCTACTTTGTGCCTCCATGCACTACTTTCCTGCCACCCTGCTTCTGCGCTTCAGCCCTGGGGGCCCAAAGCCAACCCAGCTGCCATCTCACTATCCAGCAGAGGGACCTGCCCTAACCCCTGCCACCACACACACACACACAGCCCTGCACACACTCACGGGCTCTCCTGCCTGCAGCCTGCTCTCAAAGAGTCTCCTTCTGCCCCCTAGCCCCCTTACAGCCTCTGCCACGGCCCCCCACAGACACGTGGGCATGAGCAGCGCAGACATGCAACAAGCTCCACTCGCCCCTACTCCATTTGCTCTATGGTTGGTCAAGAACCTTTTTTTCATGCTGTAGGGGAGGCAGTTGAGAAAGTCCAATGTCCTGGGGAGCAAGCACTGCAAACAGTCCATCTACAATGTAACATTTGGGTCTCAGGCCGCCCAATCCCTAGTGCACTGTGCAGACTTTTGACTGGCAAAAACACCCCATCTGAGTGTGAGATCTGGCTGGGCTAGTGGCTCTTTCTGTGGACTAGGACACAGACAGACAGAGTTTTCTGGTTCAAAACCTGTACTTCCCAGATGATGGTCATTCGCTACGGTTAAAAAAAAAAAAAAAGGCTTTTTAATTATTTTTTTTCCCCCTGCCTGGGCAACCTGTCTGCTGCTTGTTTCTCAGTGAAAAAAGGGAAAGATTTTTTTGGAGGGAAAAGGACCAAAATGCAGGCAGGTGGACTCCGTGGACGGTGGATGGGGAGTTGCTCCTGCCCTGGCACTAGAGCCCCAGCTGCTTTTCCTGGTGCTGTCTGATACCAGAGATCTCCGTGTGTCGTGTCATGACGCTGTCTCCAGGACTGACCCTCAGGATAATGAGAATTCAAAATGAGGCAGGTGATATTGCCTTCAAAAGTAAATCCCGGGAGGTTTGGCGGTATGTCAGAGGGTTAAGGCCTTGTGGCGCTCACGAAAAGAGGGGACAGGTGGAAGGGTCTGGGGTCTGGCGCCCAGACCCCCACCTGCAGGGGAGTCGCTTTACAGGGGGTGAAGCAGGTCTTTAGGGGCTCTATCTTTCTCTCCCACTCTGTATTTCCCCTGCTCTCTCCTTTTCTCTCTGTCTGATGCAAGGTCAAAACAACAACAACAACCACAACAATAACCACCACAGTGACCAAGCAACAAGGGCAGCGAAAGGGGAACAAAAGGAGTGCAGGGGCTGTGGATTTTTCATGGAGCAGGCACTGAGCTGAGGCAATAACCCCTTGAGGCAATCAATCAATCAACGAATAAGTAATACAGGTTACAGAGATGTATATGTCCCTGTGTGTTTCCAGAGTTCATGTAAATGCACTTTTGTTTATTTCTTCATTTATTTATTATCTTGCCACGAGAATTTCTTTTCATTGCTAAAAAAAAGTGTCCCATCAAGGGTACCAGGTGGTGCCACACCCAGTTAAGCACTCATGTTACAATGCAGGGGGACTGGGCTTCAAGACCCTGGTCCCCACCTGCCGGGGGAAATCTTTACAAGTGGTGCAGAAGTGCTGCAGGTGACTCTCTCTGTGTCACAAACCCTCTATCCCTCCCTTCCCTCTCAATTCCTGACTATTTATTCCAATAAATAATCAAGAAAACTGAAAGTAAAAAAAGAAAAAGGAAATATTCCACTACTTCAGTGGGGCTACTCAGGACAATGCTTTCCTTGTTAAGATCCTCACAGCATCATACCATATGCAGAAAGGCAAAGACGCCATGTATTTTTTAACCCAGTTTTTATATTTATTTATTTATTTATTTATTTATTTATTTAGGTGCTTAATCATTTTTTGTTATTGATGTATTAATGTTTTACATTTGACATAGACTCTGGCTCTGACACCAGCGGTCTCAAGTACCCCTAGATGGTACTCTGCCTCTACAAAACCAATCCATTGACCTGTCCATGCATCCATTCATCCACCCATCAATCTATACATCCATCCATCCATCCATCCATCCATGCATCCATGCATCCATCCATCCATGCATCCATCCATCCATCCATCCATCCATCCACCAGTCAACCAAGCTAAGTATAAAAGGAGATCTCTCCTTGAATGGTGAAGACAAACCAGGATGCATAGGTAGGTTGCAAAGGGGCGAGTTCGGCTGAATAGGGCAGAGGGGCTGAACCAGGGAATGTGTTGGGGGGTGTGGGTGTGGGTGGGGTGAGCCGGAGACCTGTGAGTTGGGTCACTTCAGGGGCAGGGAGGGGGTGGAAGGGGTTGCGAACAGCTGTCACTGGAGAACCATCACAAGTGCTGGAGCTGTTGAGCAGGACACCCGGAAGAGAAGACAGACAAAGGAGAGAAGCAAAGTGCAGAGGAGAGGAGAGGGGAGAGGATGGGGAGGGCAGGAGAGGACAGGAGAGTACAGGAGAGGACAGGAGTGGAGGGGACCTGAGAAACCTACCTGGACAAAGGCAGCATACAGACATCCAGCAAGGCAGGCAGGCATGCAGGCAGCTCTGGCCTGGGCTCCCTGGATCCCGGGCACACCTCCACCTGTCTTCTCTTGACTGCCAGCCCTGAGGTCCCTTGTCGGTCAGCACTGGCTTCCCATCCTTCCGTCCCCCTGTGCCAGGGCCAAGGCGTCTGGGCGCTGCTGGCTGACCTAGTGGAAGGGCAGTTGGGCTGCCTAGTGCCAGTGTGGCCAGCACAGAATGCCAGGGGCTAGGACATCACAGAGGGCTCCTGTGGTTGCTAGGCCACGGGGACCCCGCCCATCCAGTTGACCAGCAGCCATGACCCCCACCCTGAACTTGACCTTGAGGCCTGGTGGCCAGCCACCAGAGCCAGAGCCCCAGGCCAAAGCAGGTGCAGGTCGGCCGGGCCAAGAGGCCATGTGCAGATTGGTGTGTGTCTGGGCATGGGGGTGGCATCTGACAGCCCAGGGCTGGGGACCAAGGTCCGCCAGGCCCCTGTACCACCATTTGCACTGACACACAGTCTTGCTGACTGACTGACAGTCCCCGCCCCAGAGATACCCACACCAGGTCCCTGGGTGCCCTGAGCTGCCCCTGAGGATTGGTGGGTGCCTGCCTGGACACATGCCTCTGTAATGGAGGCCTCTATTAATCCCATTGCCTACTGATAGCTGCCCTCCTGCCCCTACTCCTCCTCCTACTCCTCTTCCTCCTCCTCTTCTTCCTTCTCCTCTTCCTCCTCCTCCTCCTCCTCCTCCTACTCCTCCTCCTCCACCTCCTCCTCCTTCTCTTCCTCATCCTCAGCTGGACTCATTCAGTGCCCTTGGCCTAGGCAATCCAGGGCTGGTGCTCTGGCTGCTGCAGCTTCTATCCAGTGGGTGGGTGCAGGAATCTGTTCCTGTCAATCCCTGGTTACTGGGACCTTCAATGCCTCCAGCTCCCCCCACTCTCTACTCCAAACCCCTGCTCAAGGATGCCCCCTTTCCCCTTGCCCTCTGTCACCCAGCTCCCCAAATAACATCTACTTTGTGCCTCCATGCACTACTTTCCTGCCACCCTGCTTCTGCGCTTCAGCCCTGGGGGCCCAAAGCCAACCCAGCTGCCATCTCACTATCGAGCAGAGGGACCTGCCCTAACCCCTGACACCACACACACACACACACACAGCCCTGCACACACTCACGGGCTCTCCTGCCTGCAGCCTGCTCTCAAAGAGTCTCCTTCTGCCCCCTAGCCCCCTTACAGCCTCCGCCACGGCCCCCCACAGACACGTGGGCATGAGCAGCTCAGACATGCAACAAGCTCCACTCGCCCCTACTCCATTTGCTCTATGGTTGGTCAAGAACCTTTTTTTCATGCTGTAGGGGAGGCAGTTGAGAAAGTCCAATGTCCTGGGGAGCAAGCACTGCAAACAGTCCATCTACAATGTAACATTTGGGTCTCAGGCCGCCCAATCCCTAGTGCACTGTGCAGACTTTTGACTGGCAAAAACACCCCATCTGAGTGTGAGATCTGGCTGGGCTAGTGGCTCTTTCTGTGGACTAGGACACAGACAGACAGAGTTTTCTGGTTCAAAACCTGTACTTCCCAGATGATGGTCATTCGCTACGGTTAAAAAAAAAAAAAAAGGCTTTTTAATTATTTTTTTTCCCCCTGCCTGGGCAACCTGTCTGCTGCTTGTTTCTCAGTGAAAAAAGGGAAAGATTTTTTTGGAGGGAAAAGGACCAAAATGCAGGCAGGTGGACTCCGTGGACGGTGGATGGGGAGTTGCTCCTGCCCTGGCACTAGAGCCCCAGCTGCTTTTCCTGGTGCTGTCTGATACCAGAGATCTCCGTGTGTCGTGTCATGACGCTGTCTCCAGGACTGACCCTCAGGATAATGAGAATTCAAAATGAGGCAGGTGATATTGCCTTCAAAAGTAAATCCCGGGAGGTTTGGCGGTATGTCAGAGGGTTAAGGCCTTGTGGCGCTCACGAAAAGAGGGGACAGGTGGAAGGGTCTGGGGTCTGGCGCCCAGACCCCCACCTGCAGGGGAGTCGCTTTACAGGGGGTGAAGCAGGTCTTTAGGGGCTCTATCTTTCTCTCCCACTCTGTATTTCCCCTGCTCTCTCCTTTTCTCTCTGTCTGATGCAAGGTCAAAACAACAACAACAACCACAACAATAACCACCACAGTGACCAAGCAACAAGGGCAGCGAAAGGGGAACAAAAGGAGTGCAGGGGCTGTGGATTTTTCATGGAGCAGGCACTGAGCTGAGGCAATAACCCCTTGAGGCAATCAATCAATCAACGAATAAGTAATACAGGTTACAGAGATGTATATGTCCCTGTGTGTTTCCAGAGTTCATGTAAATGCACTTTTGTTTATTTCTTCATTTATTTATTATCTTGCCACGAGAATTTCTTTTCATTGCTAAAAAAAAGTGTCCCATCAAGGGTACCAGGTGGTGCCACACCCAGTTAAGCACTCATGTTACAATGCAGGGGGACTGGGCTTCAAGACCCTGGTCCCCACCTGCCGGGGGAAATCTTTACAAGTGGTGCAGAAGTGCTGCAGGTGACTCTCTCTGTGTCACAAACCCTCTATCCCTCCCTTCCCTCTCAATTCCTGACTATTTATTCCAATAAATAATCAAGAAAACTGAAAGTAAAAAAAGAAAAAGGAAATATTCCACTACTTCAGTGGGGCTACTCAGGACAATGCTTTCCTTGTTAAGATCCTCACAGCATCATACCATATGCAGAAAGGCAAAGACGCCATGTATTTTTTAACCCAGTTTTTATATTTATTTATTTATTTATTTATTTATTTATTTAGGTGCTTAATCATTTTTTGTTATTGATGTATTAATGTTTTACATTTGACATAGACTCTGGCTCTGACACCAGCGGTCTCAAGTACCCCTAGATGGTACTCTGCCTCTACAAAACCAATCCATTGACCTGTCCATGCATCCATTCATCCACCCATCAATCTATACATCCATCCATCCATCCATCCATCCATGCATCCATGCATCCATCCATCCATGCATCCATCCATCCATCCATCCATCCATCCACCAGTCAACCAAGCTAAGTATAAAAGGAGATCTCTCCTTGAATGGTGAAGACAAACCAGGATGCATAGGTAGGTTGCAAAGGGGCGAGTTCGGCTGAATAGGGCAGAGGGGCTGAACCAGGGAATGTGTTGGGGGGTGTGGGTGTGGGTGGGGTGAGCCGGAGACCTGTGAGTTGGGTCACTTCAGGGGCAGGGAGGGGGTGGAAGGGGTTGCGAACAGCTGTCACTGGAGAACCATCACAAGTGCTGGAGCTGTTGAGCAGGACACCCGGAAGAGAAGACAGACAAAGGAGAGAAGCAAAGTGCAGAGGAGAGGAGAGGGGAGAGGATGGGGAGGGCAGGAGAGGACAGGAGAGTACAGGAGAGGACAGGAGTGGAGGGGACCTGAGAAACCTACCTGGACAAAGGCAGCATACAGACATCCAGCAAGGCAGGCAGGCATGCAGGCAGCTCTGGCCTGGGCTCCCTGGATCCCGGGCACACCTCCACCTGTCTTCTCTTGACTGCCAGCCCTGAGGTCCCTTGTCGGTCAGCACTGGCTTCCCATCCTTCCGTCCCCCTGTGCCAGGGCCAAGGCGTCTGGGCGCTGCTGGCTGACCTAGTGGAAGGGCAGTTGGGCTGCCTAGTGCCAGTGTGGCCAGCACAGAATGCCAGGGGCTAGGACATCACAGAGGGCTCCTGTGGTTGCTAGGCCACGGGGACCCCGCCCATCCAGTTGACCAGCAGCCATGACCCCCACCCTGAACTTGACCTTGAGGCCTGGTGGCCAGCCACCAGAGCCAGAGCCCCAGGCCAAAGCAGGTGCAGGTCGGCCGGGCCAAGAGGCCATGTGCAGATTGGTGTGTGTCTGGGCATGGGGGTGGCATCTGACAGCCCAGGGCTGGGGACCAAGGTCCGCCAGGCCCCTGTACCACCATTTGCACTGACACACAGTCTTGCTGACTGACTGACAGTCCCCGCCCCAGAGATACCCACACCAGGTCCCTGGGTGCCCTGAGCTGCCCCTGAGGATTGGTGGGTGCCTGCCTGGACACATGCCTCTGTAATGGAGGCCTCTATTAATCCCATTGCCTACTGATAGCTGCCCTCCTGCCCCTACTCCTCCTCCTACTCCTCTTCCTCCTCCTCTTCTTCCTTCTCCTCTTCCTCCTCCTCCTCCTCCTCCTCCTCCTCCTCCTCCTCCTCCACCTCCTCCTCCTTCTCTTCCTCATCCTCAGCTGGACTCATTCAGTGCCCTTGGCCTAGGCAATCCAGGGCTGGTGCTCTGGCTGCTGCAGCTTCTATCCAGTGGGTGGGTGCAGGAATCTGTTCCTGTCAATCCCTGGTTACTGGGACCTTCCATGCCTCCAGCTCCCCCACTCTCTACTCCAAACCCCTGCTCAAGGATGCCCCCTTTCCCCTTGCCCTCTGTCACCCAGCTCCCCAAATAACATCTACTTTGTGCCTCCATGCACTACTTTCCTGCCACCCTGCTTCTGCGCTTCAGCCCTGGGGGCCCAAAGCCAACCCAGCTGCCATCTCACTATCGAGCAGAGGGACCTGCCCTAACCCCTGACACCACACACACACACACAGCCCTGCACACACTCACGGGCTCTCCTGCCTGCAGCCTGCTCTCAAAGAGTCTCCTTCTGCCCCCTAGACCCCTTACAGCCTCTGCCACGGCCCCCCACAGACACGTGGGCATGAGCAGCGCAGACATGCAACAAGCTCCACTCGCCCCTACTCCATTTGCTCTATGGTTGGTCAAGAACCTTTTTTTCATGCTGTAGGGGAGGGAGTTGAGAAAGTCCAATGTCCTGGGGAGCAAGCACTGCAAACAGTCCATCTACAATGTAACATTTGGGTCTCAGGCCGCCCAATCCCTAGTGCGCTGTGCAGACTTTTGACTGGCAAAAACACCCCATCTGAGTGTGAGATCTGGCTGGGCTAGTGGCTCTTTCTGTGGACTAGGACACAGACAGACAGAGTTTTCTGGTTCAAAACCTGTACTTCCCAGATGATGGTCATTCGCTACGGTTAAAAAAAAAAAAAAAAAAAAAAAAAAAAAAAGGCTTTTTAATTATTTTTTTTCCCCCTGCCTGGGTAACCTGTCTGCTGCTTGTTTCTCAGTGAAAAAAGGGAAAGATCTTTTTTGGAGGGAAAAGGACCAAAATGCAGGCAGGTGGACTCCGTGGACGGTGGATGGGGAGTTGCTCCTGCCCTGGCACTAGAGCCCCAGCTGCTGTTCCTGGTGCTGTCTGATACCAGAGATCTCCGTGTGTCGTGTCATGACGCTGTCTCCAGGACTGACCCTCAGGATAATGAGAATTCAAAATGAGGCAGGTGATATTGCCTTCAAAAGTAAATCCCGGGAGGTTTGGCAGTATGTCAGAGGGTTAAGGCCTTGTGGCGCTCACGAAAAGAGGGGACAGGTGGAAGGGTCTGGGGTCTGGCGCCCAGACCCCCACCTGCAGGGGAGTCGCTTTACAGGGGGTGAAGCAGGTCTTTAGGGGCTCTATCTTTCTCTCCCACTCTGTATTTCCCCTGCTCTCTCCTTTTCTCTCTGTCTGATGCAAGGTCAAAACAACAACAACAACCACAACAATAACCACCACAGTGACCAAGCAACAAGGGCAGCGAAAGGGGAACAAAAGGAGTGCAGGGGCTGTGGATTTTTCGTGGCGCAGGCACTGAGCTGAGGCAATAACCCCTTGAGGCAATCAATCAATCAACGAATAAGTAATACAGGTTACAGAGATGTATATGTCCCTGTGTGTTTCCAGAGTTCATGTAAATGCACTTTTGTTTATTTCTTCACTTATTTATTATCTTGCCACGAGAATTTCTTTTCATTGCTAAAAAAAAGTGTCCCATCAAGGGTACCAGGTGGTGCCACACCCAGTTAAGCACTCATGTTACAATGCAGGGGGACTGGGCTTCAAGACCCTGGTCCCCACCTGCCGGGGGAAATCTTTACAAGTGGTGCAGAAGTGCTGCAGGTGACTCTCTCTGTGTCACAAACCCTCTATCCCTCCCTTCCCTCTCAATTCCTGACTATTTATTCCAATAAATAATCAAGAAAACTGAAAGTAAAAAAAGAAAAAGGAAATATTCCACTACTTCAGTGGGGCTACTCAGGACAATGCTTTCCTTGTTAAGATCCTCACAGCATCATACCATATGCAGAAAGGCAAAGACGCCATGTATTTTTTAACCCAGTTTTTATATTTATTTATTTATTTATTTATTTAGGTGCTTAATCATTTTTTGTTATTGATGTATTAATGTTTTACATTTGACATAGACTCTGGCTCTGACACCAGCGGTCTCAAGTACCCCTAGATGGTACTCTGCCTCTACAAAACCAATCCATTGACCTGTCCATGCATCCATTCATCCACCCATCAATCTATACATCCATCCATCCATCCATCCATGCATCCATGCATCCATCCATCCATGCATCCATCCATCCATCCATCCATCCATCCATCCATCCATCCACCAGTCAACCAAGCTAAGTATAAAAGGAGATCTCTCCTTGAATGGTGAAGACAAACCAGGATGCATAGGTAGGTTGCAAAGGGGCGAGTTCGGCTGAATAGGGCAGAGGGGCTGAACCAGGGAATGTGTTGGGGGGTGTGGGTGTGGGTGGGGTGAGCCGGAGACCTGTGAGTTGGGTCACTTCAGGGGCAGGGAGGGGGTGGAAGGGGTTGCGAACAGCTGTCACTGGAGAACCATCACAAGTGCTGGAGCTGTTGAGCAGGACACCCGGAAGAGAAGACAGACAAAGGAGAGAAGCAAAGTGCAGAGGAGAGGAGAGGGGAGAGGATGGGGAGGGCAGGAGAGGACAGGAGAGTACAGGAGAGGACAGGAGTGGAGGGGACCTGAGAAACCTACCTGGACAAAGGCAGCATACAGACATCCAGCAAGGCAGGCAGGCATGCAGGCAGCTCTGGCCTGGGCTCCCTGGATCCCGGGCACACCTCCACCTGTCTTCTCTTGACTGCCAGCCCTGAGGTCCCTTGTCGGTCAGCACTGGCTTCCCATCCTTCCGTCCCCCTGTGCCAGGGCCCAGGCGTCTGGGCGCTGCTGGCTGACCTAGTGGAAGGGCAGTTGGGCTGCCTAGTGCCAGTGTGGCCAGCACAGAATGCCAGGGGCTAGGACATCACAGAGGGCTCCTGTGGTTGCTAGGCCACGGGGACCCCGCCCATCCAGTTGACCAGCAGCCATGACCCCCACCCTGAACTTGACCTTAACGGCTGGTGGCCAGCCACCAGAGCCAGAGCCCCAGGCCAAAGCAGGTGCAGGTCGGCCGGGCCAAGGGGCGATGTGCAGATTGGTGTGTGTCTAGGCATGGGGGTGGCATCTGACAGCCCAGGGCTGGGGACCAAGGTCCGCCAGGCCCCTGTCCCACCATTTGCACTGACACACAGTCTTGCTGACTGACTGACAGTCCCCGCCCCAGAGATACCCACACCAGGTCCCTGGGTGCCCTGAGCTGCCCCTGAGGATTGGTGGGTGCCTGCCTGGACACATGCCTCTGTAATGGAGGCCTCTATTAATCCCATTGCCTACTGATAGCTGCCCTCCTGCCCCTACTCCTCCTCCTACTCCTCTTCCTCCTCCTCTTCTTCCTTCTCCTCTTCCTACTCCTCCTCCTCCTACTCCTCCTCCTCCACCTCCTCCTCCTTCTCTTCCTCATCCTCAGCTGGACTCATTCAGTGCCCTTGGCCTAGGCAATCCAGGGCTGGTGCTCTGGCTGCTGCAGCTTCTATCCAGTGGGTGGGTGCAGGAATCTGTTCCTGTCAATCCCTGGTTACTGGGACCTTCCATGCCTCCAGCTCCCCCACTCTCTACTCCAAACCCCTGCTCAAGGATGCCCCCTTTCCCCTTGCCCTCTGTCACCCAGCTCCCCAAATAACATCTACTTTGTGCCTCCATGCACTACTTTCCTGCCACCCTGCTTCTGCGCTTCAGCCCTGGGGGCCCAAAGCCAACCCAGCTGCCATCTCACTATCGAGCAGAGGGACCTGCCCTAACCCCTGACACCACACACACACACACAGCCCTGCACACACTCACGGGCTCTCCTGCCTGCAGCCTGCTCTCAAAGAGTCTCCTTCTGCCCCCTAGACCCCTTACAGCCTCTGCCACGGCCCCCCACAGACACGTGGGCATGAGCAGCGCAGACATGCAACAAGCTCCACTCGCCCCTACTCCATTTGCTCTATGGTTGGTCAAGAACCTTTTTTTCATGCTGTAGGGGAGGCAGTTGAGAAAGTCCAATGTCCTGGGGAGCAAGCACTGCAAACAGTCCATCTACAATGTAACATTTGGGTCTCAGGCCGCCCAATCCCTAGTGCGCTGTGCAGACTTTTGACTGGCAAAAACACCCCATCTGAGTGTGAGATCTGGCTGGGCTAGTGGCTCTTTCTGTGGACTAGGACACAGACAGACAGAGTTTTCTGGTTCAAAACCTGTACTTCCCAGATGATGGTCATTCGCTACGGTTAAAAAAAAAAAAAAAAAAAAAAAAAAAAAAAGGCTTTTTAATTATTTTTTTTCCCCCTGCCTGGGTAACCTGTCTGCTGCTTGTTTCTCAGTGAAAAAAGGGAAAGATCTTTTTTGGAGGGAAAAGGACCAAAATGCAGGCAGGTGGACTCCGTGGACGGTGGATGGGGAGTTGCTCCTGCCCTGGCACTAGAGCCCCAGCTGCTGTTCCTGGTGCTGTCTGATACCAGAGATCTCCGTGTGTCGTGTCATGACGCTGTCTCCAGGACTGACCCTCAGGATAATGAGAATTCAAAATGAGGCAGGTGATATTGCCTTCAAAAGTAAATCCCGGGAGGTTTGGCAGTATGTCAGAGGGTTAAGGCCTTGTGGCGCTCACGAAAAGAGGGGACAGGTGGAAGGGTCTGGGGTCTGGCGCCCAGACCCCCACCTGCAGGGGAGTCGCTTTACAGGGGGTGAAGCAGGTCTTTAGGGGCTCTATCTTTCTCTCCCACTCTGTATTTCCCCTGCTCTCTCCTTTTCTCTCTGTCTGATGCAAGGTCAAAACAACAACAACAACCACAACAATAACCACCACAGTGACCAAGCAACAAGGGCAGCGAAAGGGGAACAAAAGGAGTGCAGGGGCTGTGGATTTTTCGTGGCGCAGGCACTGAGCTGAGGCAATAACCCCTTGAGGCAATCAATCAATCAACGAATAAGTAATACAGGTTACAGAGATGTATATGTCCCTGTGTGTTTCCAGAGTTCATGTAAATGCACTTTTGTTTATTTCTTCACTTATTTATTATCTTGCCACGAGAATTTCTTTTCATTGCTAAAAAAAAGTGTCCCATCAAGGGTACCAGGTGGTGCCACACCCAGTTAAGCACTCATGTTACAATGCAGGGGGACTGGGCTTCAAGACCCTGGTCCCCACCTGCCGGGGGAAATCTTTACAAGTGGTGCAGAAGTGCTGCAGGTGACTCTCTCTGTGTCACAAACCCTCTATCCCTCCCTTCCCTCTCAATTCCTGACTATTTATTCCAATAAATAATCAAGAAAACTGAAAGTAAAAAAAGAAAAAGGAAATATTCCACTACTTCAGTGGGGCTACTCAGGACAATGCTTTCCTTGTTAAGATCCTCACAGCATCATACCATATGCAGAAAGGCAAAGACGCCATGTATTTTTTAACCCAGTTTTTATATTTATTTATTTATTTATTTATTTAGGTGCTTAATCATTTTTTGTTATTGATGTATTAATGTTTTACATTTGACATAGACTCTGGCTCTGACACCAGCGGTCTCAAGTACCCCTAGATGGTACTCTGCCTCTACAAAACCAATCCATTGACCTGTCCATGCATCCATTCATCCACCCATCAATCTATACATCCATCCATCCATCCATCCATGCATCCATGCATCCATCCATCCATGCATCCATCCATCCATCCATCCATCCATCCATCCATCCATCCACCAGTCAACCAAGCTAAGTATAAAAGGAGATCTCTCCTTGAATGGTGAAGACAAACCAGGATGCATAGGTAGGTTGCAAAGGGGCGAGTTCGGCTGAATAGGGCAGAGGGGCTGAACCAGGGAATGTGTTGGGGGGTGTGGGTGTGGGTGGGGTGAGCCGGAGACCTGTGAGTTGGGTCACTTCAGGGGCAGGGAGGGGGTGGAAGGGGTTGCGAACAGCTGTCACTGGAGAACCATCACAAGTGCTGGAGCTGTTGAGCAGGACACCCGGAAGAGAAGACAGACAAAGGAGAGAAGCAAAGTGCAGAGGAGAGGAGAGGGGAGAGGATGGGGAGGGCAGGAGAGGACAGGAGAGTACAGGAGAGGACAGGAGTGGAGGGGACCTGAGAAACCTACCTGGACAAAGGCAGCATACAGACATCCAGCAAGGCAGGCAGGCATGCAGGCAGCTCTGGCCTGGGCTCCCTGGATCCCGGGCACACCTCCACCTGTCTTCTCTTGACTGCCAGCCCTGAGGTCCCTTGTCGGTCAGCACTGGCTTCCCATCCTTCCGTCCCCCTGTGCCAGGGCCCAGGCGTCTGGGCGCTGCTGGCTGACCTAGTGGAAGGGCAGTTGGGCTGCCTAGTGCCAGTGTGGCCAGCACAGAATGCCAGGGGCTAGGACATCACAGAGGGCTCCTGTGGTTGCTAGGCCACGGGGACCCCGCCCATCCAGTTGACCAGCAGCCATGACCCCCACCCTGAACTTGACCTTAAGGGCTGGTGGCCAGCCACCAGAGCCAGAGCCCCAGGCCAAAGCAGGTGCAGGTCGGCCGGGCCAAGGGGCGATGTGCAGATTGGTGTGTGTCTGGGCATGGGGGTGGCATCTGACAGCCCAGGGCTGGGGACCAAGGTCCGCCAGGCCCCTGTCCCACCATTTGCACTGACACACAGTCTTGCTGACTGACTGACAGTCCCCGCCCCAGAGATACCCACACCAGGTCCCTGGGTGCCCTGAGCTGCCCCTGAGGATTGGTGGGTGCCTGCCTGGACACATGCCTCTGTAATGGAGGCCTCTATTAATCCCATTGCCTACTGATAGCTGCCCTCCTGCCCCTACTCCTCCTCCTACTCCTCTTCCTCCTCCTCTTCTTCCTTCTCCTCTTCCTACTCCTCCTCCTCCTCCTCCTACTCCTCCTCCTCCACCTCCTCCTCCTTCTCTTCCTCATCCTCAGCTGGACTCATTCAGTGCCCTTGGCCTAGGCAATCCAGGGCTGGTGCTCTGGCTGCTGCAGCTTCTATCCAGTGGGTGGGTGCAGGAATCTGTTCCTGTCAATCCCTGGTTACTGGGACCTTCCATGCCTCCAGCTCCCCCACTCTCTACTCCAAACCCCTGCTCAAGGATGCCCCCTTTCCCCTTGCCCTCTGTCACCCAGCTCCCCAAATAACATCTACTTTGTGCCTCCATGCACTACTTTCCTGCCACCCTGCTTCTGCGCTTCAGCCCTGGGGGCCCAAAGCCAACCCAGCTGCCATCTCACTATCGAGCAGAGGGACCTGCCCTAACCCCTGACACCACACACACACACACAGCCCTGCACACACTCACGGGCTCTCCTGCCTGCAGCCTGCTCTCAAAGAGTCTCCTTCTGCCCCCTAGACCCCTTACAGCCTCTGCCACGGCCCCCCACAGACACGTGGGCATGAGCAGCGCAGACATGCAACAAGCTCCACTCGCCCCTACTCCATTTGCTCTATGGTTGGTCAAGAACCTTTTTTTCATGCTGTAGGGGAGGGAGTTGAGAAAGTCCAATGTCCTGGGGAGCAAGCACTGCAAACAGTCCATCTACAATGTAACATTTGGGTCTCAGGCCGCCCAATCCCTAGTGCGCTGTGCAGACTTTTGACTGGCAAAAACACCCCATCTGAGTGTGAGATCTGGCTGGGCTAGTGGCTCTTTCTGTGGACTAGGACACAGACAGACAGAGTTTTCTGGTTCAAAACCTGTACTTCCCAGATGATGGTCATTCGCTACGGTTAAAAAAAAAAAAAAAAAAAAAAAAAGGCTTTTTAATTATTTTTTTTCCCCCTGCCTGGGTAACCTGTCTGCTGCTTGTTTCTCAGTGAAAAAAGGGAAAGATCTTTTTTGGAGGGAAAAGGACCAAAATGCAGGCAGGTGGACTCCGTGGACGGTGGATGGGGAGTTGCTCCTGCCCTGGCACTAGAGCCCCAGCTGCTGTTCCTGGTGCTGTCTGATACCAGAGATCTCCGTGTGTCGTGTCATGACGCTGTCTCCAGGACTGACCCTCAGGATAATGAGAATTCAAAATGAGGCAGGTGATATTGCCTTCAAAAGTAAATCCCGGGAGGTTTGGCAGTATGTCAGAGGGTTAAGGCCTTGTGGCGCTCACGAAAAGAGGGGACAGGTGGAAGGGTCTGGGGTCTGGCGCCCAGACCCCCACCTGCAGGGGAGTCGCTTTACAGGGGGTGAAGCAGGTCTTTAGGGGCTCTATCTTTCTCTCCCACTCTGTATTTCCCCTGCTCTCTCCTTTTCTCTCTGTCTGATGCAAGGTCAAAACAACAACAACAACCACAACAATAACCACCACAGTGACCAAGCAACAAGGGCAGCGAAAGGGGAACAAAAGGAGTGCAGGGGCTGTGGATTTTTCGTGGCGCAGGCACTGAGCTGAGGCAATAACCCCTTGAGGCAATCAATCAATCAACGAATAAGTAATACAGGTTACAGAGATGTATATGTCCCTGTGTGTTTCCAGAGTTCATGTAAATGCACTTTTGTTTATTTCTTCACTTATTTATTATCTTGCCACGAGAATTTCTTTTCATTGCTAAAAAAAAGTGTCCCATCAAGGGTACCAGGTGGTGCCACACCCAGTTAAGCACTCATGTTACAATGCAGGGGGACTGGGCTTCAAGACCCTGGTCCCCACCTGCCGGGGGAAATCTTTACAAGTGGTGCAGAAGTGCTGCAGGTGACTCTCTCTGTGTCACAAACCCTCTATCCCTCCCTTCCCTCTCAATTCCTGACTATTTATTCCAATAAATAATCAAGAAAACTGAAAGTAAAAAAAGAAAAAGGAAATATTCCACTACTTCAGTGGGGCTACTCAGGACAATGCTTTCCTTGTTAAGATCCTCACAGCATCATACCATATGCAGAAAGGCAAAGACGCCATGTATTTTTTAACCCAGTTTTTATATTTATTTATTTATTTATTTATTTAGGTGCTTAATCATTTTTTGTTATTGATGTATTAATGTTTTACATTTGACATAGACTCTGGCTCTGACACCAGCGGTCTCAAGTACCCCTAGATGGTACTCTGCCTCTACAAAACCAATCCATTGACCTGTCCATGCATCCATTCATCCACCCATCAATCTATACATCCATCCATCCATGCATCCATGCATCCATGCATCCATCCATCCATGCATCCATCCATCCATCCATCCATCCATCCATCCATCCATCCATCCATCCACCAGTCAACCAAGCTAAGTATAAAAGGAGATCTCTCCTTGAATGGTGAAGACAAACCAGGATGCATAGGTAGGTTGCAAAGGGGCGAGTTCGGCTGAATAGGGCAGAGGGGCTGAACCAGGGAATGTGTTGGGGGGTGTGGGTGTGGGTGGGGTGAGCCGGAGACCTGTGAGTTGGGTCACTTCAGGGGCAGGGAGGGGGTGGAAGGGGTTGCGAACAGCTGTCACTGGAGAACCATCACAAGTGCTGGAGCTGTTGAGCAGGACACCCGGAAGAGAAGACAGACAAAGGAGAGAAGCAAAGTGCAGAGGAGAGGAGAGGGGAGAGGATGGGGAGGGCAGGAGAGGACAGGAGAGTACAGGAGAGGACAGGAGTGGAGGGGACCTGAGAAACCTACCTGGACAAAGGCAGCATACAGACATCCAGCAAGGCAGGCAGGCATGCAGGCAGCTCTGGCCTGGGCTCCCTGGATCCCGGGCACACCTCCACCTGTCTTCTCTTGACTGCCAGCCCTGAGGTCCCTTGTCGGTCAGCACTGGCTTCCCATCCTTCCGTCCCCCTGTGCCAGGGCCCAGGCGTCTGGGCGCTGCTGGCTGACCTAGTGGAAGGGCAGTTGGGCTGCCTAGTGCCAGTGTGGCCAGCACAGAATGCCAGGGGCTAGGACATCACAGAGGGCTCCTGTGGTTGCTAGGCCACGGGGACCCCGCCCATCCAGTTGACCAGCAGCCATGACCCCCACCCTGAACTTGACCTTGAGGCCTGGTGGCCAGCCACCAGAGCCAGAGCCCCAGGCCAAAGCAGGTGCAGGTCGGCCGGGCCAAGAGGCCATGTGCAGATTGGTGTGTGTCTGGGCATGGGGGTGGCATCTGACAGCCCAGGGCTGGGGACCAAGGTCCGCCAGGCCCCTGTCCCACCATTTGCACTGACACACAGTCTTGCTGACTGACTGACAGTCCCCGCCCCAGAGATACCCACACCAGGTCCCTGGGTGCCCTGAGCTGCCCCTGAGGATTGGTGGGTGCCTGCCTGGACACATGCCTCTGTAATGGAGGCCTCTATTAATCCCATTGCCTACTGATAGCTGCCCTCCTGCCCCTACTCCTCCTCCTACTCCTCTTCCTCCTCCTCTTCTTCCTTCTCCTCTTCCTCCTCCTCCTCCTCCTCCTCCTCCTCCTCCTCCTCCTCCTCCACCTCCTCCTCCTTCTCTTCCTCATCCTCAGCTGGACTCATTCAGTGCCCTTGGCCTAGGCAATCCAGGGCTGGTGCTCTGGCTGCTGCAGCTTCTATCCAGTGGGTGGGTGCAGGAATCTGTTCCTGTCAATCCCTGGTTACTGGGACCTTCCATGCCTCCAGCTCCCCCACTCTCTACTCCAAACCCCTGCTCAAGGATGCCCCCTTTCCCCTTGCCCTCTGTCACCCAGCTCCCCAAATAACATCTACTTTGTGCCTCCATGCACTACTTTCCTGCCACCCTGCTTCTGCGCTTCAGCCCTGGGGGCCCAAAGCCAACCCAGCTGCCATCTCACTATCGAGCAGAGGGACCTGCCCTAACCCCTGACACCACACACACACACACAGCCCTGCACACACTCACGGGCTCTCCTGCCTGCAGCCTGCTCTCAAAGAGTCTCCTTCTGCCCCCTAGACCCCTTACAGCCTCTGCCACGGCCCCCCACAGACACGTGGGCATGAGCAGCGCAGACATGCAACAAGCTCCACTCGCCCCTACTCCATTTGCTCTATGGTTGGTCAAGAACCTTTTTTTCATGCTGTAGGGGAGGGAGTTGAGAAAGTCCAATGTCCTGGGGAGCAAGCACTGCAAACAGTCCATCTACAATGTAACATTTGGGTCTCAGGCCGCCCAATCCCTAGTGCGCTGTGCAGACTTTTGACTGGCAAAAACACCCCATCTGAGTGTGAGATCTGGCTGGGCTAGTGGCTCTTTCTGTGGACTAGGACACAGACAGACAGAGTTTTCTGGTTCAAAACCTGTACTTCCCAGATGATGGTCATTCGCTACGGTTAAAAAAAAAAAAAAAAAAAAAAAAAAAAAAAGGCTTTTTAATTATTTTTTTTCCCCCTGCCTGGGTAACCTGTCTGCTGCTTGTTTCTCAGTGAAAAAAGGGAAAGATCTTTTTTGGAGGGAAAAGGACCAAAATGCAGGCAGGTGGACTCCGTGGACGGTGGATGGGGAGTTGCTCCTGCCCTGGCACTAGAGCCCCAGCTGCTGTTCCTGGTGCTGTCTGATACCAGAGATCTCCGTGTGTCGTGTCATGACGCTGTCTCCAGGACTGACCCTCAGGATAATGAGAATTCAAAATGAGGCAGGTGATATTGCCTTCAAAAGTAAATCCCGGGAGGTTTGGCAGTATGTCAGAGGGTTAAGGCCTTGTGGCGCTCACGAAAAGAGGGGACAGGTGGAAGGGTCTGGGGTCTGGCGCCCAGACCCCCACCTGCAGGGGAGTCGCTTTACAGGGGGTGAAGCAGGTCTTTAGGGGCTCTATCTTTCTCTCCCACTCTGTATTTCCCCTGCTCTCTCCTTTTCTCTCTGTCTGATGCAAGGTCAAAACAACAACAACAACCACAACAATAACCACCACAGTGACCAAGCAACAAGGGCAGCGAAAGGGGAACAAAAGGAGTGCAGGGGCTGTGGATTTTTCGTGGCGCAGGCACTGAGCTGAGGCAATAACCCCTTGAGGCAATCAATCAATCAACGAATAAGTAATACAGGTTACAGAGATGTATATGTCCCTGTGTGTTTCCAGAGTTCATGTAAATGCACTTTTGTTTATTTCTTCACTTATTTATTATCTTGCCACGAGAATTTCTTTTCATTGCTAAAAAAAAGTGTCCCATCAAGGGTACCAGGTGGTGCCACACCCAGTTAAGCACTCATGTTACAATGCAGGGGGACTGGGCTTCAAGACCCTGGTCCCCACCTGCCGGGGGAAATCTTTACAAGTGGTGCAGAAGTGCTGCAGGTGACTCTCTCTGTGTCACAAACCCTCTATCCCTCCCTTCCCTCTCAATTCCTGACTATTTATTCCAATAAATAATCAAGAAAACTGAAAGTAAAAAAAGAAAAAGGAAATATTCCACTACTTCAGTGGGGCTACTCAGGACAATGCTTTCCTTGTTAAGATCCTCACAGCATCATACCATATGCAGAAAGGCAAAGACGCCATGTATTTTTTAACCCAGTTTTTATATTTATTTATTTATTTATTTATTTAGGTGCTTAATCATTTTTTGTTATTGATGTATTAATGTTTTACATTTGACATAGACTCTGGCTCTGACACCAGCGGTCTCAAGTACCCCTAGATGGTACTCTGCCTCTACAAAACCAATCCATTGACCTGTCCATGCATCCATTCATCCACCCATCAATCTATACATCCATCCATCCATGCATCCATGCATCCATGCATCCATCCATCCATGCATCCATCCATCCATCCATCCATCCATCCATCCATCCATCCATCCACCAGTCAACCAAGCTAAGTATAAAAGGAGATCTCTCCTTGAATGGTGAAGACAAACCAGGATGCATAGGTAGGTTGCAAAGGGGCGAGTTCGGCTGAATAGGGCAGAGGGGCTGAACCAGGGAATGTGTTGGGGGGTGTGGGTGTGGGTGGGGTGAGCCGGAGACCTGTGAGTTGGGTCACTTCAGGGGCAGGGAGGGGGTGGAAGGGGTTGCGAACAGCTGTCACTGGAGAACCATCACAAGTGCTGGAGCTGTTGAGCAGGACACCCGGAAGAGAAGACAGACAAAGGAGAGAAGCAAAGTGCAGAGGAGAGGAGAGGGGAGAGGATGGGGAGGGCAGGAGAGGACAGGAGAGTACAGGAGAGGACAGGAGTGGAGGGGACCTGAGAAACCTACCTGGACAAAGGCAGCATACAGACATCCAGCAAGGCAGGCAGGCATGCAGGCAGCTCTGGCCTGGGCTCCCTGGATCCCGGGCACACCTCCACCTGTCTTCTCTTGACTGCCAGCCCTGAGGTCCCTTGTCGGTCAGCACTGGCTTCCCATCCTTCCGTCCCCCTGTGCCAGGGCCCAGGCGTCTGGGCGCTGCTGGCTGACCTAGTGGAAGGGCAGTTGGGCTGCCTAGTGCCAGTGTGGCCAGCACAGAATGCCAGGGGCTAGGACATCACAGAGGGCTCCTGTGGTTGCTAGGCCACGGGGACCCCGCCCATCCAGTTGACCAGCAGCCATGACCCCCACCCTGAACTTGACCTTAACGGCTGGTGGCCAGCCACCAGAGCCAGAGCCCCAGGCCAAAGCAGGTGCAGGTCGGCCGGGCCAAGGGGCGATGTGCAGATTGGTGTGTGTCTAGGCATGGGGGTGGCATCTGACAGCCCAGGGCTGGGGACCAAGGTCCGCCAGGCCCCTGTCCCACCATTTGCACTGACACACAGTCTTGCTGACTGACTGACAGTCCCCGCCCCAGAGATACCCACACCAGGTCCCTGGGTGCCCTGAGCTGCCCCTGAGGATTGGTGGGTGCCTGCCTGGACACATGCCTCTGTAATGGAGGCCTCTATTAATCCCATTGCCTACTGATAGCTGCCCTCCTGCCCCTACTCCTCCTCCTACTCCTCTTCCTCCTCCTCTTCTTCCTTCTCCTCTTCCTACTCCTCCTCCTCCTACTCCTCCTCCTCCACCTCCTCCTCCTTCTCTTCCTCATCCTCAGCTGGACTCATTCAGTGCCCTTGGCCTAGGCAATCCAGGGCTGGTGCTCTGGCTGCTGCAGCTTCTATCCAGTGGGTGGGTGCAGGAATCTGTTCCTGTCAATCCCTGGTTACTGGGACCTTCCATGCCTCCAGCTCCCCCACTCTCTACTCCAAACCCCTGCTCAAGGATGCCCCCTTTCCCCTTGCCCTCTGTCACCCAGCTCCCCAAATAACATCTACTTTGTGCCTCCATGCACTACTTTCCTGCCACCCTGCTTCTGCGCTTCAGCCCTGGGGGCCCAAAGCCAACCCAGCTGCCATCTCACTATCGAGCAGAGGGACCTGCCCTAACCCCTGACACCACACACACACACACAGCCCTGCACACACTCACGGGCTCTCCTGCCTGCAGCCTGCTCTCAAAGAGTCTCCTTCTGCCCCCTAGACCCCTTACAGCCTCTGCCACGGCCCCCCACAGACACGTGGGCATGAGCAGCGCAGACATGCAACAAGCTCCACTCGCCCCTACTCCATTTGCTCTATGGTTGGTCAAGAACCTTTTTTTCATGCTGTAGGGGAGGCAGTTGAGAAAGTCCAATGTCCTGGGGAGCAAGCACTGCAAACAGTCCATCTACAATGTAACATTTGGGTCTCAGGCCGCCCAATCCCTAGTGCGCTGTGCAGACTTTTGACTGGCAAAAACACCCCATCTGAGTGTGAGATCTGGCTGGGCTAGTGGCTCTTTCTGTGGACTAGGACACAGACAGACAGAGTTTTCTGGTTCAAAACCTGTACTTCCCAGATGATGGTCATTCGCTACGGTTAAAAAAAAAAAAAAAAAAAAAAAAAAAAAAGGCTTTTTAATTATTTTTTTTCCCCCTGCCTGGGTAACCTGTCTGCTGCTTGTTTCTCAGTGAAAAAAGGGAAAGATCTTTTTTGGAGGGAAAAGGACCAAAATGCAGGCAGGTGGACTCCGTGGACGGTGGATGGGGAGTTGCTCCTGCCCTGGCACTAGAGCCCCAGCTGCTGTTCCTGGTGCTGTCTGATACCAGAGATCTCCGTGTGTCGTGTCATGACGCTGTCTCCAGGACTGACCCTCAGGATAATGAGAATTCAAAATGAGGCAGGTGATATTGCCTTCAAAAGTAAATCCCGGGAGGTTTGGCAGTATGTCAGAGGGTTAAGGCCTTGTGGCGCTCACGAAAAGAGGGGACAGGTGGAAGGGTCTGGGGTCTGGCGCCCAGACCCCCACCTGCAGGGGAGTCGCTTTACAGGGGGTGAAGCAGGTCTTTAGGGGCTCTATCTTTCTCTCCCACTCTGTATTTCCCCTGCTCTCTCCTTTTCTCTCTGTCTGATGCAAGGTCAAAACAACAACAACAACCACAACAATAACCACCACAGTGACCAAGCAACAAGGGCAGCGAAAGGGGAACAAAAGGAGTGCAGGGGCTGTGGATTTTTCGTGGCGCAGGCACTGAGCTGAGGCAATAACCCCTTGAGGCAATCAATCAATCAACGAATAAGTAATACAGGTTACAGAGATGTATATGTCCCTGTGTGTTTCCAGAGTTCATGTAAATGCACTTTTGTTTATTTCTTCACTTATTTATTATCTTGCCACGAGAATTTCTTTTCATTGCTAAAAAAAAGTGTCCCATCAAGGGTACCAGGTGGTGCCACACCCAGTTAAGCACTCATGTTACAATGCAGGGGGACTGGGCTTCAAGACCCTGGTCCCCACCTGCCGGGGGAAATCTTTACAAGTGGTGCAGAAGTGCTGCAGGTGACTCTCTCTGTGTCACAAACCCTCTATCCCTCCCTTCCCTCTCAATTCCTGACTATTTATTCCAATAAATAATCAAGAAAACTGAAAGTAAAAAAAGAAAAAGGAAATATTCCACTACTTCAGTGGGGCTACTCAGGACAATGCTTTCCTTGTTAAGATCCTCACAGCATCATACCATATGCAGAAAGGCAAAGACGCCATGTATTTTTTAACCCAGTTTTTATATTTATTTATTTATTTATTTATTTAGGTGCTTAATCATTTTTTGTTATTGATGTATTAATGTTTTACATTTGACATAGACTCTGGCTCTGACACCAGCGGTCTCAAGTACCCCTAGATGGTACTCTGCCTCTACAAAACCAATCCATTGACCTGTCCATGCATCCATTCATCCACCCATCAATCTATACATCCATCCATCCATCCATCCATGCATCCATGCATCCATCCATCCATGCATCCATCCATCCATCCATCCATCCATCCATCCATCCACCAGTCAACCAAGCTAAGTATAAAAGGAGATCTCTCCTTGAATGGTGAAGACAAACCAGGATGCATAGGTAGGTTGCAAAGGGGCGAGTTCGGCTGAATAGGGCAGAGGGGCTGAACCAGGGAATGTGTTGGGGGGTGTGGGTGTGGGTGGGGTGAGCCGGAGACCTGTGAGTTGGGTCACTTCAGGGGCAGGGAGGGGGTGGAAGGGGTTGCGAACAGCTGTCACTGGAGAACCATCACAAGTGCTGGAGCTGTTGAGCAGGACACCCGGAAGAGAAGACAGACAAAGGAGAGAAGCAAAGTGCAGAGGAGAGGAGAGGGGAGAGGATGGGGAGGGCAGGAGAGGACAGGAGAGTACAGGAGAGGACAGGAGTGGAGGGGACCTGAGAAACCTACCTGGACAAAGGCAGCATACAGACATCCAGCAAGGCAGGCAGGCATGCAGGCAGCTCTGGCCTGGGCTCCCTGGATCCCGGGCACACCTCCACCTGTCTTCTCTTGACTGCCAGCCCTGAGGTCCCTTGTCGGTCAGCACTGGCTTCCCATCCTTCCGTCCCCCTGTGCCAGGGCCCAGGCGTCTGGGCGCTGCTGGCTGACCTAGTGGAAGGGCAGTTGGGCTGCCTAGTGCCAGTGTGGCCAGCACAGAATGCCAGGGGCTAGGACATCACAGAGGGCTCCTGTGGTTGCTAGGCCACGGGGACCCCGCCCATCCAGTTGACCAGCAGCCATGACCCCCACCCTGAACTTGACCTTAAGGGCTGGTGGCCAGCCACCAGAGCCAGAGCCCCAGGCCAAAGCAGGTGCAGGTCGGCCGGGCCAAGGGGCGATGTGCAGATTGGTGTGTGTCTGGGCATGGGGGTGGCATCTGACAGCCCAGGGCTGGGGACCAAGGTCCGCCAGGCCCCTGTCCCACCATTTGCACTGACACACAGTCTTGCTGACTGACTGACAGTCCCCGCCCCAGAGATACCCACACCAGGTCCCTGGGTGCCCTGAGCTGCCCCTGAGGATTGGTGGGTGCCTGCCTGGACACATGCCTCTGTAATGGAGGCCTCTATTAATCCCATTGCCTACTGATAGCTGCCCTCCTGCCCCTACTCCTCCTCCTACTCCTCTTCCTCCTCCTCTTCTTCCTTCTCCTCTTCCTACTCCTCCTCCTCCTCCTCCTACTCCTCCTCCTCCACCTCCTCCTCCTTCTCTTCCTCATCCTCAGCTGGACTCATTCAGTGCCCTTGGCCTAGGCAATCCAGGGCTGGTGCTCTGGCTGCTGCAGCTTCTATCCAGTGGGTGGGTGCAGGAATCTGTTCCTGTCAATCCCTGGTTACTGGGACCTTCCATGCCTCCAGCTCCCCCACTCTCTACTCCAAACCCCTGCTCAAGGATGCCCCCTTTCCCCTTGCCCTCTGTCACCCAGCTCCCCAAATAACATCTACTTTGTGCCTCCATGCACTACTTTCCTGCCACCCTGCTTCTGCGCTTCAGCCCTGGGGGCCCAAAGCCAACCCAGCTGCCATCTCACTATCGAGCAGAGGGACCTGCCCTAACCCCTGACACCACACACACACACACAGCCCTGCACACACTCACGGGCTCTCCTGCCTGCAGCCTGCTCTCAAAGAGTCTCCTTCTGCCCCCTAGACCCCTTACAGCCTCTGCCACGGCCCCCCACAGACACGTGGGCATGAGCAGCGCAGACATGCAACAAGCTCCACTCGCCCCTACTCCATTTGCTCTATGGTTGGTCAAGAACCTTTTTTTCATGCTGTAGGGGAGGGAGTTGAGAAAGTCCAATGTCCTGGGGAGCAAGCACTGCAAACAGTCCATCTACAATGTAACATTTGGGTCTCAGGCCGCCCAATCCCTAGTGCGCTGTGCAGACTTTTGACTGGCAAAAACACCCCATCTGAGTGTGAGATCTGGCTGGGCTAGTGGCTCTTTCTGTGTACTAGGACACAGACAGACAGAGTTTTCTGGTTCAAAACCTGTACTTCCCAGATGATGGTCATTCGCTACGGTTAAAAAAAAAAAAAAAAAAAAAAAAAGGCTTTTTAATTATTTTTTTTCCCCCTGCCTGGGTAACCTGTCTGCTGCTTGTTTCTCAGTGAAAAAAGGGAAAGATCTTTTTTGGAGGGAAAAGGACCAAAATGCAGGCAGGTGGACTCCGTGGACGGTTGATGGGGAGTTGCTCCTGCCCTGGCACTAGAGCCCCAGCTGCTGTTCCTGGTGCTGTCTGATACCAGAGATCTCCGTGTGTCGTGTCATGACGCTGTCTCCAGGACTGACCCTCAGGATAATGAGAATTCAAAATGAGGCAGGTGATATTGCCTTCAAAAGTAAATCCCGGGAGGTTTGGCAGTATGTCAGAGGGTTAAGGCCTTGTGGCGCTCACGAAAAGAGGGGACAGGTGGAAGGGTCTGGGGTCTGGCGCCCAGACCCCCACCTGCAGGGGAGTCGCTTTACAGGGGGTGAAGCAGGTCTTTAGGGGCTCTATCTTTCTCTCCCACTCTGTATTTCCCCTGCTCTCTCCTTTTCTCTCTGTCTGATGCAAGGTCAAAACAACAACAACAACCACAACAATAACCACCACAGTGACCAAGCAACAAGGGCAGCGAAAGGGGAACAAAAGGAGTGCAGGGGCTGTGGATTTTTCGTGGCGCAGGCACTGAGCTGAGGCAATAACCCCTTGAGGCAATCAATCAATCAACGAATAAGTAATACAGGTTACAGAGATGTATATGTCCCTGTGTGTTTCCAGAGTTCATGTAAATGCACTTTTGTTTATTTCTTCACTTATTTATTATCTTGCCACGAGAATTTCTTTTCATTGCTAAAAAAAAGTGTCCCATCAAGGGTACCAGGTGGTGCCACACCCAGTTAAGCACTCATGTTACAATGCAGGGGGACTGGGCTTCAAGACCCTGGTCCCCACCTGCCGGGGGAAATCTTTACAAGTGGTGCAGAAGTGCTGCAGGTGACTCTCTCTGTGTCACAAACCCTCTATCCCTCCCTTCCCTCTCAATTCCTGACTATTTATTCCAATAAATAATCAAGAAAACTGAAAGTAAAAAAAGAAAAAGGAAATATTCCACTACTTCAGTGGGGCTACTCAGGACAATGCTTTCCTTGTTAAGATCCTCACAGCATCATACCATATGCAGAAAGGCAAAGACGCCATGTATTTTTTAACCCAGTTTTTATATTTATTTATTTATTTATTTATTTAGGTGCTTAATCATTTTTTGTTATTGATGTATTAATGTTTTACATTTGACATAGACTCTGGCTCTGACACCAGCGGTCTCAAGTACCCCTAGATGGTACTCTGCCTCTACAAAACCAATCCATTGACCTGTCCATGCATCCATTCATCCACCCATCAATCTATACATCCATCCATCCATCCATCCATGCATCCATGCATCCATCCATCCATGCATCCATCCATCCATCCATCCATCCATCCATCCATCCACCAGTCAACCAAGCTAAGTATAAAAGGAGATCTCTCCTTGAATGGTGAAGACAAACCAGGATGCATAGGTAGGTTGCAAAGGGGCGAGTTCGGCTGAATAGGGCAGAGGGGCTGAACCAGGGAATGTGTTGGGGGGTGTGGGTGTGGGTGGGGTGAGCCGGAGACCTGTGAGTTGGGTCACTTCAGGGGCAGGGAGGGGGTGGAAGGGGTTGCGAACAGCTGTCACTGGAGAACCATCACAAGTGCTGGAGCTGTTGAGCAGGACACCCGGAAGAGAAGACAGACAAAGGAGAGAAGCAAAGTGCAGAGGAGAGGAGAGGGGAGAGGATGGGGAGGGCAGGAGAGGACAGGAGAGTACAGGAGAGGACAGGAGTGGAGGGGACCTGAGAAACCTACCTGGACAAAGGCAGCATACAGACATCCAGCAAGGCAGGCAGGCATGCAGGCAGCTCTGGCCTGGGCTCCCTGGATCCCGGGCACACCTCCACCTGTCTTCTCTTGACTGCCAGCCCTGAGGTCCCTTGTCGGTCAGCACTGGCTTCCCATCCTTCCGTCCCCCTGTGCCAGGGCCCAGGCGTCTGGGCGCTGCTGGCTGACCTAGTGGAAGGGCAGTTGGGCTGCCTAGTGCCAGTGTGGCCAGCACAGAATGCCAGGGGCTAGGACATCACAGAGGGCTCCTGTGGTTGCTAGGCCACGGGGACCCCGCCCATCCAGTTGACCAGCAGCCATGACCCCCACCCTGAACTTGACCTTAAGGGCTGGTGGCCAGCCACCAGAGCCAGAGCCCCAGGCCAAAGCAGGTGCAGGTCGGCCGGGCCAAGGGGCGATGTGCAGATTGGTGTGTGTCTGGGCATGGGGGTGGCATCTGACAGCCCAGGGCTGGGGACCAAGGTCCGCCAGGCCCCTGTCCCACCATTTGCACTGACACACAGTCTTGCTGACTGACTGACAGTCCCCGCCCCAGAGATACCCACACCAGGTCCCTGGGTGCCCTGAGCTGCCCCTGAGGATTGGTGGGTGCCTGCCTGGACACATGCCTCTGTAATGGAGGCCTCTATTAATCCCATTGCCTACTGATAGCTGCCCTCCTGCCCCTACTCCTCCTCCTACTCCTCTTCCTCCTCCTCTTCTTCCTTCTCCTCTTCCTACTCCTCCTCCTCCTCCTCCTACTCCTCCTCCTCCACCTCCTCCTCCTTCTCTTCCTCATCCTCAGCTGGACTCATTCAGTGCCCTTGGCCTAGGCAATCCAGGGCTGGTGCTCTGGCTGCTGCAGCTTCTATCCAGTGGGTGGGTGCAGGAATCTGTTCCTGTCAATCCCTGGTTACTGGGACCTTCCATGCCTCCAGCTCCCCCACTCTCTACTCCAAACCCCTGCTCAAGGATGCCCCCTTTCCCCTTGCCCTCTGTCACCCAGCTCCCCAAATAACATCTACTTTGTGCCTCCATGCACTACTTTCCTGCCACCCTGCTTCTGCGCTTCAGCCCTGGGGGCCCAAAGCCAACCCAGCTGCCATCTCACTATCGAGCAGAGGGACCTGCCCTAACCCCTGACACCACACACACACACACAGCCCTGCACACACTCACGGGCTCTCCTGCCTGCAGCCTGCTCTCAAAGAGTCTCCTTCTGCCCCCTAGACCCCTTACAGCCTCTGCCACGGCCCCCCACAGACACGTGGGCATGAGCAGCGCAGACATGCAACAAGCTCCACTCGCCCCTACTCCATTTGCTCTATGGTTGGTCAAGAACCTTTTTTTCATGCTGTAGGGGAGGGAGTTGAGAAAGTCCAATGTCCTGGGGAGCAAGCACTGCAAACAGTCCATCTACAATGTAACATTTGGGTCTCAGGCCGCCCAATCCCTAGTGCGCTGTGCAGACTTTTGACTGGCAAAAACACCCCATCTGAGTGTGAGATCTGGCTGGGCTAGTGGCTCTTTCTGTGTACTAGGACACAGACAGACAGAGTTTTCTGGTTCAAAACCTGTACTTCCCAGATGATGGTCATTCGCTACGGTTAAAAAAAAAAAAAAAAAAAAAAAAAGGCTTTTTAATTATTTTTTTTCCCCCTGCCTGGGTAACCTGTCTGCTGCTTGTTTCTCAGTGAAAAAAGGGAAAGATCTTTTTTGGAGGGAAAAGGACCAAAATGCAGGCAGGTGGACTCCGTGGACGGTTGATGGGGAGTTGCTCCTGCCCTGGCACTAGAGCCCCAGCTGCTGTTCCTGGTGCTGTCTGATACCAGAGATCTCCGTGTGTCGTGTCATGACGCTGTCTCCAGGACTGACCCTCAGGATAATGAGAATTCAAAATGAGGCAGGTGATATTGCCTTCAAAAGTAAATCCCGGGAGGTTTGGCAGTATGTCAGAGGGTTAAGGCCTTGTGGCGCTCACGAAAAGAGGGGACAGGTGGAAGGGTCTGGGGTCTGGCGCCCAGACCCCGACCTGCAGGGGAGTCGCTTTACAGGGGGTGAAGCAGGTCTTTAGGGGCTCTATCTTTCTCTCCCACTCTGTATTTCCCCTGCTCTCTCCTTTTCTCTCTGTCTGATGCAAGGTCAAAACAACAACAACAACCACAACAATAACCACCACAGTGACCAAGCAACAAGGGCAGCGAAAGGGGAACAAAAGGAGTGCAGGGGCTGTGGATTTTTCGTGGCGCAGGCACTGAGCTGAGGCAATAACCCCTTGAGGCAATCAATCAATCAACGAATAAGTAATACAGGTTACAGAGATGTATATGTCCCTGTGTGTTTCCAGAGTTCATGTAAATGCACTTTTGTTTATTTCTTCACTTATTTATTATCTTGCCACGAGAATTTCTTTTCATTGCTAAAAAAAAGTGTCCCATCAAGGGTACCAGGTGGTGCCACACCCAGTTAAGCACTCATGTTACAATGCAGGGGGACTGGGCTTCAAGACCCTGGTCCCCACCTGCCGGGGGAAATCTTTACAAGTGGTGCAGAAGTGCTGCAGGTGACTCTCTCTGTGTCACAAACCCTCTATCCCTCCCTTCCCTCTCAATTCCTGACTATTTATTCCAATAAATAATCAAGAAAACTGAAAGTAAAAAAAGAAAAAGGAAATATTCCACTACTTCAGTGGGGCTACTGAGGACAATGCTTTCCTTGTTAAGATCCTCACAGCATCATACCATATGCAGAAAGGCAAAGACGCCATGTATTTTTTAACCCAGTTTTTATATTTATTTATTTATTTATTTATTTAGGTGCTTAATCATTTTTTGTTATTGATGTATTAATGTTTTACATTTGACATAGACTCTGGCTCTGACACCAGCGGTCTCAAGTACCCCTAGATGGTACTCTGCCTCTACAAAACCAATCCATTGACCTGTCCATGCATCCATTCATCCACCCATCAATCTATACATCCATCCATCCATGCATCCATGCATCCATGCATCCATCCATCCATGCATCCATCCATCCATCCATCCATCCATCCATCCATCCATCCATCCATCCACCAGTCAACCAAGCTAAGTATAAAAGGAGATCTCTCCTTGAATGGTGAAGACAAACCAGGATGCATAGGTAGGTTGCAAAGGGGCGAGTTCGGCTGAATAGGGCAGAGGGGCTGAACCAGGGAATGTGTTGGGGGGTGTGGGTGTGGGTGGGGTGAGCCGGACACCTGTGAGTTGGGTCACTTCAGGGGCAGGGAGGGGGTGGAAGGGGTTGCGAACAGCTGTCACTGGAGAACCATCACAAGTGCTGGAGCTGTTGAGCAGGACACCCGGAAGAGAAGACAGACAAAGGAGAGAAGCAAAGTGCAGAGGAGAGGAGAGGGGAGAGGATGGGGAGGGCAGGAGAGGACAGGAGAGTACAGGAGAGGACAGGAGTGGAGGGGACCTGAGAAACCTACCTGGACAAAGGCAGCATACAGACATCCAGCAAGGCAGGCAGGCATGCAGGCAGCTCTGGCCTGGGCTCCCTGGATCCCGGGCACACCTCCACCTGTCTTCTCTTGACTGCCAGCCCTGAGGTCCCTTGTCGGTCAGCACTGGCTTCCCATCCTTCCGTCCCCCTGTGCCAGGGCCCAGGCGTCTGGGCGCTGCTGGCTGACCTAGTGGAAGGGCAGTTGGGCTGCCTAGTGCCAGTGTGGCCAGCACAGAATGCCAGGGGCTAGGACATCACAGAGGGCTCCTGTGGTTGCTAGGCCACGGGGACCCCGCCCATCCAGTTGACCAGCAGCCATGACCCCCACCCTGAACTTGACCTTAACGGCTGGTGGCCAGCCACCAGAGCCAGAGCCCCAGGCCAAAGCAGGTGCAGGTCGGCCGGGCCAAGGGGCGATGTGCAGATTGGTGTGTGTCTGGGCATGGGGGTGGCATCTGACAGCCCAGGGCTGGGGACCAAGGTCCGCCAGGCCCCTGTCCCACCATTTGCACTGACACACAGTCTTGCTGACTGACTGACAGTCCCCGCCCCAGAGATACCCACACCAGGTCCCTGGGTGCCCTGAGCTGCCCCTGAGGATTGGTGGGTGCCTGCCTGGACACATGCCTCTGTAATGGAGGCCTCTATTAATCCCATTGCCTACTGATAGCTGCCCTCCTGCCCCTACTCCTCCTCCTACTCCTCTTCCTCCTCCTCTTCTTCCTTCTCCTCTTCCTACTCCTCCTCCTCCTCCTCCTACTCCTCCTCCTCCACCTCCTCCTCCTTCTCTTCCTCATCCTCAGCTGGACTCATTCAGTGCCCTTGGCCTAGGCAATCCAGGGCTGGTGCTCTGGCTGCTGCAGCTTCTATCCAGTGGGTGGGTGCAGGAATCTGTTCCTGTCAATCCCTGGTTACTGGGACCTTCCATGCCTCCAGCTCCCCCACTCTCTACTCCAAACCCCTGCTCAAGGATGCCCCCTTTCCCCTTGCCCTCTGTCACCCAGCTCCCCAAATAACATCTACTTTGTGCCTCCATGCACTACTTTCCTGCCACCCTGCTTCTGCGCTTCAGCCCTGGGGGCCCAAAGCCAACCCAGCTGCCATCTCACTATCGAGCAGAGGGACCTGCCCTAACCCCTGACACCACACACACACACACAGCCCTGCACACACTCACGGGCTCTCCTGCCTGCAGCCTGCTCTCAAAGAGTCTCCTTCTGCCCCCTAGACCCCTTACAGCCTCTGCCACGGCCCCCCACAGACACGTGGGCATGAGCAGCGCAGACATGCAACAAGCTCCACTCGCCCCTACTCCATTTGCTCTATGGTTGGTCAAGAACCTTTTTTTCATGCTGTAGGGGAGGGAGTTGAGAAAGTCCAATGTCCTGGGGAGCAAGCACTGCAAACAGTCCATCTACAATGTAACATTTGGGTCTCAGGCCGCCCAATCCCTAGTGCGCTGTGCAGACTTTTGACTGGCAAAAACACCCCATCTGAGTGTGAGATCTGGCTGGGCTAGTGGCTCTTTCTGTGGACTAGGACACAGACAGACAGAGTTTTCTGGTTCAAAACCTGTACTTCCCAGATGATGGTCATTCGCTACGGTTAAAAAAAAAAAGGCTTTTTAATTATTTTTTTTCCCCCTGCCTGGGTAACCTGTCTGCTGCTTGTTTCTCAGTGAAAAAAGGGAAAGATCTTTTTTGGAGGGAAAAGGACCAAAATGCAGGCAGGTGGACTCCGTGGACGGTGGATGGGGAGTTGCTCCTGCCCTGGCACTAGAGCCCCAGCTGCTGTTCCTGGTGCTGTCTGATACCAGAGATCTCCGTGTGTCGTGTCATGACGCTGTCTCCAGGACTGACCCTCAGGATAATGAGAATTCAAAATGAGGCAGGTGATATTGCCTTCAAAAGTAAATCCCGGGAGGTTTGGCAGTATGTCAGAGGGTTAAGGCCTTGTGGCGCTCACGAAAAGAGGGGACAGGTGGAAGGGTCTGGGGTCTGGCGCCCAGACCCCCACCTGCAGGGGAGTCGCTTTACAGGGGGTGAAGCAGGTCTTTAGGGGCTCTATCTTTCTCTCCCACTCTGTATTTCCCCTGCTCTCTCCTTTTCTCTCTGTCTGATGCAAGGTCAAAACAACAACAACAACCACAACAATAACCACCACAGTGACCAAGCAACAAGGGCAGCGAAAGGGGAACAAAAGGAGTGCAGGGGCTGTGGATTTTTCGTGGCGCAGGCACTGAGCTGAGGCAATAACCCCTTGAGGCAATCAATCAATCAACGAATAAGTAATACAGGTTACAGAGATGTATATGTCCCTGTGTGTTTCCAGAGTTCATGTAAATGCACTTTTGTTTATTTCTTCACTTATTTATTATCTTGCCACGAGAATTTCTTTTCATTGCTAAAAAAAAGTGTCCCATCAAGGGTACCAGGTGGTGCCACACCCAGTTAAGCACTCATGTTACAATGCAGGGGGACTGGGCTTCAAGACCCTGGTCCCCACCTGCCGGGGGAAATCTTTACAAGTGGTGCAGAAGTGCTGCAGGTGACTCTCTCTGTGTCACAAACCCTCTATCCCTCCCTTCCCTCTCAATTCCTGACTATTTATTCCAATAAATAATCAAGAAAACTGAAAGTAAAAAAAGAAAAAGGAAATATTCCACTACTTCAGTGGGGCTACTCAGGACAATGCTTTCCTTGTTAAGATCCTCACAGCATCATACCATATGCAGAAAGGCAAAGACGCCATGTATTTTTTAACCCAGTTTTTATATTTATTTATTTATTTATTTATTTAGGTGCTTAATCATTTTTTGTTATTGATGTATTAATGTTTTACATTTGACATAGACTCTGGCTCTGACACCAGCGGTCTCAAGTACCCCTAGATGGTACTCTGCCTCTACAAAACCAATCCATTGACCTGTCCATGCATCCATTCATCCACCCATCAATCTATACATCCATCCATCCATGCATCCATGCATCCATGCATCCATCCATCCATGCATCCATCCATCCATCCATCCATCCATCCATCCATCCATCCACCAGTCAACCAAGCTAAGTATAAAAGGAGATCTCTCCTTGAATGGTGAAGACAAACCAGGATGCATAGGTAGGTTGCAAAGGGGCGAGTTCGGCTGAATAGGGCAGAGGGGCTGAACCAGGGAATGTGTTGGGGGGTGTGGGTGTGGGTGGGGTGAGCCGGAGACCTGTGAGTTGGGTCACTTCAGGGGCAGGGAGGGGGTGGAAGGGGTTGCGAACAGCTGTCACTGGAGAACCATCACAAGTGCTGGAGCTGTTGAGCAGGACACCCGGAAGAGAAGACAGACAAAGGAGAGAAGCAAAGTGCAGAGGAGAGGAGAGGGGAGAGGATGGGGAGGGCAGGAGAGGACAGGAGAGTACAGGAGAGGACAGGAGTGGAGGGGACCTGAGAAACCTACCTGGACAAAGGCAGCATACAGACATCCAGCAAGGCAGGCAGGCATGCAGGCAGCTCTGGCCTGGGCTCCCTGGATCCCGGGCACACCTCCACCTGTCTTCTCTTGACTGCCAGCCCTGAGGTCCCTTGTCGGTCAGCACTGGCTTCCCATCCTTCCGTCCCCCTGTGCCAGGGCCCAGGCGTCTGGGCGCTGCTGGCTGACCTAGTGGAAGGGCAGTTGGGCTGCCTAGTGCCAGTGTGGCCAGCACAGAATGCCAGGGGCTAGGACATCACAGAGGGCTCCTGTGGTTGCTAGGCCACGGGGACCCCGCCCATCCAGTTGACCAGCAGCCATGACCCCCACCCTGAACTTGACCTTAACGGCTGGTGGCCAGCCACCAGAGCCAGAGCCCCAGGCCAAAGCAGGTGCAGGTCGGCCGGGCCAAGGGGCGATGTGCAGATTGGTGTGTGTCTGGGCATGGGGGTGGCATCTGACAGCCCAGGGCTGGGGACCAAGGTCCGCCAGGCCCCTGTCCCACCATTTGCACTGACACACAGTCTTGCTGACTGACTGACAGTCCCCGCCCCAGAGATACCCACACCAGGTCCCTGGGTGCCCTGAGCTGCCCCTGAGGATTGGTGGGTGCCTGCCTGGACACATGCCTCTGTAATGGAGGCCTCTATTAATCCCATTGCCTACTGATAGCTGCCCTCCTGCCCCTACTCCTCCTCCTACTCCTCTTCCTCCTCCTCTTCTTCCTTCTCCTCTTCCTCCTCCTCCTCCTCCTCCTCCTCCTCCTCCACCTCCTCCTCCTTCTCTTCCTCATCCTCAGCTGGACTCATTCAGTGCCCTTGGCCTAGGCAATCCAGGGCTGGTGCTCTGGCTGCTGCAGCTTCTATCCAGTGGGTGGGTGCAGGAATCTGTTCCTGTCAATCCCTGGTTACTGGGACCTTCCATGCCTCCAGCTCCCCCACTCTCTACTCCAAACCCCTGCTCAAGGATGCCCCCTTTCCCCTTGCCCTCTGTCACCCAGCTCCCCAAATAACATCTACTTTGTGCCTCCATGCACTACTTTCCTGCCACCCTGCTTCTGCGCTTCAGCCCTGGGGGCCCAAAGCCAACCCAGCTGCCATCTCACTATCGAGCAGAGGGACCTGCCCTAACCCCTGACACCACACACACACACACAGCCCTGCACACACTCACGGGCTCTCCTGCCTGCAGCCTGCTCTCAAAGAGTCTCCTTCTGCCCCCTAGACCCCTTACAGCCTCTGCCACGGCCCCCCACAGACACGTGGGCATGAGCAGCGCAGACATGCAACAAGCTCCACTCGCCCCTACTCCATTTGCTCTATGGTTGGTCAAGAACCTTTTTTTCATGCTGTAGGGGAGGGAGTTGAGAAAGTCCAATGTCCTGGGGAGCAAGCACTGCAAACAGTCCATCTACAATGTAACATTTGGGTCTCAGGCCGCCCAATCCCTAGTGCGCTGTGCAGACTTTTGACTGGCAAAAACACCCCATCTGAGTGTGAGATCTGGCTGGGCTAGTGGCTCTTTCTGTGGACTAGGACACAGACAGACAGAGTTTTCTGGTTCAAAACCTGTACTTCCCAGATGATGGTCATTCGCTACGGTTAAAAAAAAAAAAAAAAAAAAAAAAAGGCTTTTTAATTATTTTTTTTCCCCCTGCCTGGGTAACCTGTCTGCTGCTTGTTTCTCAGTGAAAAAAGGGAAAGATCTTTTTTGGAGGGAAAAGGACCAAAATGCAGGCAGGTGGACTCCGTGGACGGTTGATGGGGAGTTGCTCCTGCCCTGGCACTAGAGCCCCAGCTGCTGTTCCTGGTGCTGTCTGATACCAGAGATCTCCGTGTGTCGTGTCATGACGCTGTCTCCAGGACTGACCCTCAGGATAATGAGAATTCAAAATGAGGCAGGTGATATTGCCTTCAAAAGTAAATCCCGGGAGGTTTGGCAGTATGTCAGAGGGTTAAGGCCTTGTGGCGCTCACGAAAAGAGGGGACAGGTGGAAGGGTCTGGGGTCTGGCGCCCAGACCCCGACCTGCAGGGGAGTCGCTTTACAGGGGGTGAAGCAGGTCTTTAGGGGCTCTATCTTTCTCTCCCACTCTGTATTTCCCCTGCTCTCTCCTTTTCTCTCTGTCTGATGCAAGGTCAAAACAACAACAACAACCACAACAATAACCACCACAGTGACCAAGCAACAAGGGCAGCGAAAGGGGAACAAAAGGAGTGCAGGGGCTGTGGATTTTTCGTGGCGCAGGCACTGAGCTGAGGCAATAACCCCTTGAGGCAATCAATCAATCAACGAATAAGTAATACAGGTTACAGAGATGTATATGTCCCTGTGTGTTTCCAGAGTTCATGTAAATGCACTTTTGTTTATTTCTTCACTTATTTATTATCTTGCCACGAGAATTTCTTTTCATTGCTAAAAAAAAGTGTCCCATCAAGGGTACCAGGTGGTGCCACACCCAGTTAAGCACTCATGTTACAATGCAGGGGGACTGGGCTTCAAGACCCTGGTCCCCACCTGCCGGGGGAAATCTTTACAAGTGGTGCAGAAGTGCTGCAGGTGACTCTCTCTGTGTCACAAACCCTCTATCCCTCCCTTCCCTCTCAATTCCTGACTATTTATTCCAATAAATAATCAAGAAAACTGAAAGTAAAAAAAGAAAAAGGAAATATTCCACTACTTCAGTGGGGCTACTCAGGACAATGCTTTCCTTGTTAAGATCCTCACAGCATCATACCATATGCAGAAAGGCAAAGACGCCATGTATTTTTTAACCCAGTTTTTATATTTATTTATTTATTTATTTATTTATTTATTTAGGTGCTTAATCATTTTTTGTTATTGATGTATTAATGTTTTACATTTGACATAGACTCTGGCTCTGACACCAGCGGTCTCAAGTACCCCTAGATGGTACTCTGCCTCTACAAAACCAATCCATTGACCTGTCCATGCATCCATTCATCCACCCATCAATCTATACATCCATCCATCCATGCATCCATGCATCCATGCATCCATCCATCCATGCATCCATCCATCCATCCATCCATCCATCCATCCATCCATCCACCAGTCAACCAAGCTAAGTATAAAAGGAGATCTCTCCTTGAATGGTGAAGACAAACCAGGATGCATAGGTAGGTTGCAAAGGGGCGAGTTCGGCTGAATAGGGCAGAGGGGCTGAACCAGGGAATGTGTTGGGGGGTGTGGGTGTGGGTGGGGTGAGCCGGACACCTGTGAGTTGGGTCACTTCAGGGGCAGGGAGGGGGTGGAAGGGGTTGCGAACAGCTGTCACTGGAGAAACATCACAAGTGCTGGAGCTGTTGAGCAGGACACCCGGAAGAGAAGACAGACAAAGGAGAGAAGCAAAGTGCAGAGGAGAGGAGAGGGGAGAGGATGGGGAGGGCAGGAGAGGACAGGAGAGTACAGGAGAGGACAGGAGTGGAGGGGACCTGAGAAACCTACCTGGACAAAGGCAGCATACAGACATCCAGCAAGGCAGGCAGGCATGCAGGCAGCTCTGGCCTGGGCTCCCTGGATCCCGGGCACACCTCCACCTGTCTTCTCTTGACTGCCAGCCCTGAGGTCCCTTGTCGGTCAGCACTGGCTTCCCATCCTTCCGTCCCCCTGTGCCAGGGCCCAGGCGTCTGGGCGCTGCTGGCTGACCTAGTGGAAGGGCAGTTGGGCTGCCTAGTGCCAGTGTGGCCAGCACAGAATGCCAGGGGCTAGGACATCACAGAGGGCTCCTGTGGTTGCTAGGCCACGGGGACCCCGCCCATCCAGTTGACCAGCAGCCATGACCCCCACCCTGAACTTGACCTTAACGGCTGGTGGCCAGCCACCAGAGCCAGAGCCCCAGGCCAAAGCAGGTGCAGGTCGGCCGGGCCAAGGGGCGATGTGCAGATTGGTGTGTGTCTGGGCATGGGGGTGGCATCTGACAGCCCAGGGCTGGGGACCAAGGTCCGCCAGGCCCCTGTCCCACCATTTGCACTGACACACAGTCTTGCTGACTGACTGACAGTCCCCGCCCCAGAGATACCCACACCAGGTCCCTGGGTGCCCTGAGCTGCCCCTGAGGATTGGTGGGTGCCTGCCTGGACACATGCCTCTGTAATGGAGGCCTCTATTAATCCCATTGCCTACTGATAGCTGCCCTCCTGCCCCTACTCCTCCTCCTACTCCTCTTCCTCCTCCTCTTCTTCCTTCTCCTCTTCCTACTCCTCCTCCTCCTCCTCCTACTCCTCCTCCTCCACCTCCTCCTCCTTCTCTTCCTCATCCTCAGCTGGACTCATTCAGTGCCCTTGGCCTAGGCAATCCAGGGCTGGTGCTCTGGCTGCTGCAGCTTCTATCCAGTGGGTGGGTGCAGGAATCTGTTCCTGTCAATCCCTGGTTACTGGGACCTTCCATGCCTCCAGCTCCCCCACTCTCTACTCCAAACCCCTGCTCAAGGATGCCCCCTTTCCCCTTGCCCTCTGTCACCCAGCTCCCCAAATAACATCTACTTTGTGCCTCCATGCACTACTTTCCTGCCACCCTGCTTCTGCGCTTCAGCCCTGGGGGCCCAAAGCCAACCCAGCTGCCATCTCACTATCGAGCAGAGGGACCTGCCCTAACCCCTGACACCACACACACACACACAGCCCTGCACACACTCACGGGCTCTCCTGCCTGCAGCCTGCTCTCAAAGAGTCTCCTTCTGCCCCCTAGACCCCTTACAGCCTCTGCCACGGCCCCCCACAGACACGTGGGCATGAGCAGCGCAGACATGCAACAAGCTCCACTCGCCCCTACTCCATTTGCTCTATGGTTGGTCAAGAACCTTTTTTTCATGCTGTAGGGGAGGGAGTTGAGAAAGTCCAATGTCCTGGGGAGCAAGCACTGCAAACAGTCCATCTACAATGTAACATTTGGGTCTCAGGCCGCCCAATCCCTAGTGCGCTGTGCAGACTTTTGACTGGCAAAAACACCCCATCTGAGTGTGAGATCTGGCTGGGCTAGTGGCTCTTTCTGTGGACTAGGACACAGACAGACAGAGTTTTCTGGTTCAAAACCTGTACTTCCCAGATGATGGTCATTCGCTACGGTTAAAAAAAAAAAGGCTTTTTAATTATTTTTTTTCCCCCTGCCTGGGTAACCTGTCTGCTGC
Organism: Erinaceus europaeus; assembly: GCF_950295315.1. Classification (NCBI taxonomy): domain Eukaryota; kingdom Metazoa; phylum Chordata; class Mammalia; order Eulipotyphla; family Erinaceidae; genus Erinaceus; species Erinaceus europaeus. Next base: position 113,973 of record NW_026647156.1, on the reverse strand, counting down.
TTGTTTCTCAGTGAAAAAAGGGAAAGATCTTTTTTGGAGGGAAAAGGACCAAAATGCAGGCAGGTGGACTCCGTGGACGGTGGATGGGGAGTTGCTCCTGCCCTGGCACTAGAGCCCCAGCTGCTGTTCCTGGTGCTGTCTGATACCAGAGATCTCCGTGTGTCGTGTCATGACGCTGTCTCCAGGACTGACCCTCAGGATAATGAGAATTCAAAATGAGGCAGGTGATATTGCCTTCAAAAGTAAATCCCGGGAGGTTTGGCAGTATGTCAGAGGGTTAAGGCCTTGTGGCGCTCACGAAAAGAGGGGACAGGTGGAAGGGTCTGGGGTCTGGCGCCCAGACCCCCACCTGCAGGGGAGTCGCTTTACAGGGGGTGAAGCAGGTCTTTAGGGGCTCTATCTTTCTCTCCCACTCTGTATTTCCCCTGCTCTCTCCTTTTCTCTCTGTCTGATGCAAGGTCAAAACAACAACAACAACCACAACAATAACCACCACAGTGACCAAGCAACAAGGGCAGCGAAAGGGGAACAAAAGGAGTGCAGGGGCTGTGGATTTTTCGTGGCGCAGGCACTGAGCTGAGGCAATAACCCCTTGAGGCAATCAATCAATCAACGAATAAGTAATACAGGTTACAGAGATGTATATGTCCCTGTGTGTTTCCAGAGTTCATGTAAATGCACTTTTGTTTATTTCTTCACTTATTTATTATCTTGCCACGAGAATTTCTTTTCATTGCTAAAAAAAAGTGTCCCATCAAGGGTACCAGGTGGTGCCACACCCAGTTAAGCACTCATGTTACAATGCAGGGGGACTGGGCTTCAAGACCCTGGTCCCCACCTGCCGGGGGAAATCTTTACAAGTGGTGCAGAAGTGCTGCAGGTGACTCTCTCTGTGTCACAAACCCTCTATCCCTCCCTTCCCTCTCAATTCCTGACTATTTATTCCAATAAATAATCAAGAAAACTGAAAGTAAAAAAAGAAAAAGGAAATATTCCACTACTTCAGTGGGGCTACTCAGGACAATGCTTTCCTTGTTAAGATCCTCACAGCATCATACCATATGCAGAAAGGCAAAGACGCCATGTATTTTTTAACCCAGTTTTTATATTTATTTATTTATTTATTTATTTAGGTGCTTAATCATTTTTTGTTATTGATGTATTAATGTTTTACATTTGACATAGACTCTGGCTCTGACACCAGCGGTCTCAAGTACCCCTAGATGGTACTCTGCCTCTACAAAACCAATCCATTGACCTGTCCATGCATCCATTCATCCACCCATCAATCTATACATCCATCCATCCATGCATCCATGCATCCATGCATCCATCCATCCATGCATCCATCCATCCATCCATCCATCCATCCATCCATCCATCCATCCATCCACCAGTCAACCAAGCTAAGTATAAAAGGAGATCTCTCCTTGAATGGTGAAGACAAACCAGGATGCATAGGTAGGTTGCAAAGGGGCGAGTTCGGCTGAATAGGGCAGAGGGGCTGAACCAGGGAATGTGTTGGGGGGTGTGGGTGTGGGTGGGGTGAGCCGGAGACCTGTGAGTTGGGTCACTTCAGGGGCAGGGAGGGGGTGGAAGGGGTTGCGAACAGCTGTCACTGGAGAACCATCACAAGTGCTGGAGCTGTTGAGCAGGACACCCGGAAGAGAAGACAGACAAAGGAGAGAAGCAAAGTGCAGAGGAGAGGAGAGGGGAGAGGATGGGGAGGGCAGGAGAGGACAGGAGAGTACAGGAGAGGACAGGAGTGGAGGGGACCTGAGAAACCTACCTGGACAAAGGCAGCATACAGACATCCAGCAAGGCAGGCAGGCATGCAGGCAGCTCTGGCCTGGGCTCCCTGGATCCCGGGCACACCTCCACCTGTCTTCTCTTGACTGCCAGCCCTGAGGTCCCTTGTCGGTCAGCACTGGCTTCCCATCCTTCCGTCCCCCTGTGCCAGGGCCCAGGCGTCTGGGCGCTGCTGGCTGACCTAGTGGAAGGGCAGTTGGGCTGCCTAGTGCCAGTGTGGCCAGCACAGAATGCCAGGGGCTAGGACATCACAGAGGGCTCCTGTGGTTGCTAGGCCACGGGGACCCCGCCCATCCAGTTGACCAGCAGCCATGACCCCCACCCTGAACTTGACCTTAACGGCTGGTGGCCAGCCACCAGAGCCAGAGCCCCAGGCCAAAGCAGGTGCAGGTCGGCCGGGCCAAGGGGCGATGTGCAGATTGGTGTGTGTCTAGGCATGGGGGTGGCATCTGACAGCCCAGGGCTGGGGACCAAGGTCCGCCAGGCCCCTGTCCCACCATTTGCACTGACACACAGTCTTGCTGACTGACTGACAGTCCCCGCCCCAGAGATACCCACACCAGGTCCCTGGGTGCCCTGAGCTGCCCCTGAGGATTGGTGGGTGCCTGCCTGGACACATGCCTCTGTAATGGAGGCCTCTATTAATCCCATTGCCTACTGATAGCTGCCCTCCTGCCCCTACTCCTCCTCCTACTCCTCTTCCTCCTCCTCTTCTTCCTTCTCCTCTTCCTACTCCTCCTCCTCCTCCTCCTACTCCTCCTCCTCCACCTCCTCCTCCTTCTCTTCCTCATCCTCAGCTGGACTCATTCAGTGCCCTTGGCCTAGGCAATCCAGGGCTGGTGCTCTGGCTGCTGCAGCTTCTATCCAGTGGGTGGGTGCAGGAATCTGTTCCTGTCAATCCCTGGTTACTGGGACCTTCCATGCCTCCAGCTCCCCCACTCTCTACTCCAAACCCCTGCTCAAGGATGCCCCCTTTCCCCTTGCCCTCTGTCACCCAGCTCCCCAAATAACATCTACTTTGTGCCTCCATGCACTACTTTCCTGCCACCCTGCTTCTGCGCTTCAGCCCTGGGGGCCCAAAGCCAACCCAGCTGCCATCTCACTATCGAGCAGAGGGACCTGCCCTAACCCCTGACACCACACACACACACACAGCCCTGCACACACTCACGGGCTCTCCTGCCTGCAGCCTGCTCTCAAAGAGTCTCCTTCTGCCCCCTAGACCCCTTACAGCCTCTGCCACGGCCCCCCACAGACACGTGGGCATGAGCAGCGCAGACATGCAACAAGCTCCACTCGCCCCTACTCCATTTGCTCTATGGTTGGTCAAGAACCTTTTTTTCATGCTGTAGGGGAGGGAGTTGAGAAAGTCCAATGTCCTGGGGAGCAAGCACTGCAAACAGTCCATCTACAATGTAACATTTGGGTCTCAGGCCGCCCAATCCCTAGTGCGCTGTGCAGACTTTTGACTGGCAAAAACACCCCATCTGAGTGTGAGATCTGGCTGGGCTAGTGGCTCTTTCTGTGGACTAGGACACAGACAGACAGAGTTTTCTGGTTCAAAACCTGTACTTCCCAGATGATGGTCATTCGCTACGGTTAAAAAAAAAAAGGCTTTTTAATTATTTTTTTTCCCCCTGCCTGGGTAACCTGTCTGCTGCTTGTTTCTCAGTGAAAAAAGGGAAAGATCTTTTTTGGAGGGAAAAGGACCAAAATGCAGGCAGGTGGACTCCGTGGACGGTGGATGGGGAGTTGCTCCTGCCCTGGCACTAGAGCCCCAGCTGCTGTTCCTGGTGCTGTCTGATACCAGAGATCTCCGTGTGTCGTGTCATGACGCTGTCTCCAGGACTGACCCTCAGGATAATGAGAATTCAAAATGAGGCAGGTGATATTGCCTTCAAAAGTAAATCCCGGGAGGTTTGGCAGTATGTCAGAGGGTTAAGGCCTTGTGGCGCTCACGAAAAGAGGGGACAGGTGGAAGGGTCTGGGGTCTGGCGCCCAGACCCCCACCTGCAGGGGAGTCGCTTTACAGGGGGTGAAGCAGGTCTTTAGGGGCTCTATCTTTCTCTCCCACTCTGTATTTCCCCTGCTCTCTCCTTTTCTCTCTGTCTGATGCAAGGTCAAAACAACAACAACAACCACAACAATAACCACCACAGTGACCAAGCAACAAGGGCAGCGAAAGGGGAACAAAAGGAGTGCAGGGGCTGTGGATTTTTCGTGGCGCAGGCACTGAGCTGAGGCAATAACCCCTTGAGGCAATCAATCAATCAACGAATAAGTAATACAGGTTACAGAGATGTATATGTCCCTGTGTGTTTCCAGAGTTCATGTAAATGCACTTTTGTTTATTTCTTCACTTATTTATTATCTTGCCACGAGAATTTCTTTTCATTGCTAAAAAAAAGTGTCCCATCAAGGGTACCAGGTGGTGCCACACCCAGTTAAGCACTCATGTTACAATGCAGGGGGACTGGGCTTCAAGACCCTGGTCCCCACCTGCCGGGGGAAATCTTTACAAGTGGTGCCGAAGTGCTGCAGGTGACTCTCTCTGTGTCACAAACCCTCTATCCCTCCCTTCCCTCTCAATTCCTGACTATTTATTCCAATAAATAATCAAGAAAACTGAAAGTAAAAAAAGAAAAAGGAAATATTCCACTACTTCAGTGGGGCTACTCAGGACAATGCTTTCCTTGTTAAGATCCTCACAGCATCATACCATATGCAGAAAGGCAAAGACGCCATGTATTTTTTAACCCAGTTTTTATATTTATTTATTTATTTATTTATTTAGGTGCTTAATCATTTTTTGTTATTGATGTATTAATGTTTTACATTTGACATAGACTCTGGCTCTGACACCAGCGGTCTCAAGTACCCCTAGATGGTACTCTGCCTCTACAAAACCAATCCATTGACCTGTCCATGCATCCATTCATCCACCCATCAATCTATACATCCATCCATCCATGCATCCATGCATCCATGCATCCATCCATCCATGCATCCATCCATCCATCCATCCATCCATCCATCCATCCATCCATCCATCCACCAGTCAACCAAGCTAAGTATAAAAGGAGATCTCTCCTTGAATGGTGAAGACAAACCAGGATGCATAGGTAGGTTGCAAAGGGGCGAGTTCGGCTGAATAGGGCAGAGGGGCTGAACCAGGGAATGTGTTGGGGGGTGTGGGTGTGGGTGGGGTGAGCCGGAGACCTGTGAGTTGGGTCACTTCAGGGGCAGGGAGGGGGTGGAAGGGGTTGCGAACAGCTGTCACTGGAGAACCATCACAAGTGCTGGAGCTGTTGAGCAGGACACCCGGAAGAGAAGACAGACAAAGGAGAGAAGCAAAGTGCAGAGGAGAGGAGAGGGGAGAGGATGGGGAGGGCAGGAGAGGACAGGAGAGTACAGGAGAGGACAGGAGTGGAGGGGACCTGAGAAACCTACCTGGACAAAGGCAGCATACAGACATCCAGCAAGGCAGGCAGGCATGCAGGCAGCTCTGGCCTGGGCTCCCTGGATCCCGGGCACACCTCCACCTGTCTTCTCTTGACTGCCAGCCCTGAGGTCCCTTGTCGGTCAGCACTGGCTTCCCATCCTTCCGTCCCCCTGTGCCAGGGCCCAGGCGTCTGGGCGCTGCTGGCTGACCTAGTGGAAGGGCAGTTGGGCTGCCTAGTGCCAGTGTGGCCAGCACAGAATGCCAGGGGCTAGGACATCACAGAGGGCTCCTGTGGTTGCTAGGCCACGGGGACCCCGCCCATCCAGTTGACCAGCAGCCATGACCCCCACCCTGAACTTGACCTTAACGGCTGGTGGCCAGCCACCAGAGCCAGAGCCCCAGGCCAAAGCAGGTGCAGGTCGGCCGGGCCAAGGGGCGATGTGCAGATTGGTGTGTGTCTGGGCATGGGGGTGGCATCTGACAGCCCAGGGCTGGGGACCAAGGTCCGCCAGGCCCCTGTCCCACCATTTGCACTGACACACAGTCTTGCTGACTGACTGACAGTCCCCGCCCCAGAGATACCCACACCAGGTCCCTGGGTGCCCTGAGCTGCCCCTGAGGATTGGTGGGTGCCTGCCTGGACACATGCCTCTGTAATGGAGGCCTCTATTAATCCCATTGCCTACTGATAGCTGCCCTCCTGCCCCTACTCCTCCTCCTACTCCTCTTCCTCCTCCTCTTCTTCCTTCTCCTCTTCCTACTCCTCCTCCTCCTCCTCCTACTCCTCCTCCTCCACCTCCTCCTCCTTCTCTTCCTCATCCTCAGCTGGACTCATTCAGTGCCCTTGGCCTAGGCAATCCAGGGCTGGTGCTCTGGCTGCTGCAGCTTCTATCCAGTGGGTGGGTGCAGGAATCTGTTCCTGTCAATCCCTGGTTACTGGGACCTTCCATGCCTCCAGCTCCCCCACTCTCTACTCCAAACCCCTGCTCAAGGATGCCCCCTTTCCCCTTGCCCTCTGTCACCCAGCTCCCCAAATAACATCTACTTTGTGCCTCCATGCCTACTTTCCTGCCACCCTGCTTCTGCGCTTCAGCCCTGGGGGCCCAAAGCCAACCCAGCTGCCATCTCACTATCGAGCAGAGGGACCTGCCCTAACCCCTGACACCACACACACACACACAGCCCTGCACACACTCACGGGCTCTCCTGCCTGCAGCCTGCTCTCAAAGAGTCTCCTTCTGCCCCCTAGACCCCTTACAGCCTCTGCCACGGCCCCCCACAGACACGTGGGCATGAGCAGCGCAGACATGCAACAAGCTCCACTCGCCCCTACTCCATTTGCTCTATGGTTGGTCAAGAACCTTTTTTTCATGCTGTAGGGGAGGGAGTTGAGAAAGTCCAATGTCCTGGGGAGCAAGCACTGCAAACAGTCCATCTACAATGTAACATTTGGGTCTCAGGCCGCCCAATCCCTAGTGCGCTGTGCAGACTTTTGACTGGCAAAAACACCCCATCTGAGTGTGAGATCTGGCTGGGCTAGTGGCTCTTTCTGTGGACTAGGACACAGACAGACAGAGTTTTCTGGTTCAAAACCTGTACTTCCCAGATGATGGTCATTCGCTATGGTTAAAAAAAAAAAAAAAAGGCTTTTTAATTATTTTTTTTCCCCCTGCCTGGGTAACCTGTCTGCTGCTTGTTTCTCAGTGAAAAAAGGGAAAGATCTTTTTTGGAGGGAAAAGGACCAAAATGCAGGCAGGTGGACTCCGTGGACGGTGGATGGGGAGTTGCTCCTGCCCTGGCACTAGAGCCCCAGCTGCTGTTCCTGGTGCTGTCTGATACCAGAGATCTCCGTGTGTCTTGTCATGACGCTGTCTCCAGGACTGACCCTCAGGATAATGAGAATTCAAAATGAGGCAGGTGATATTGCCTTCAAAAGTAAATCCCGGGAGGTTTGGCGGTATGTCAGAGGGTTAAGGCCTTGTGGCGCTCACGAAAAGAGGGGACAGGTGGAAGGGTCTGGGGTCTGGCGCCCAGACCCCCACCTGCAGGGGAGTCGCTTTACAGGGGGTGAAGCAGGTCTTTAGGGGCTCTATCTTTCTCTCCCACTCTGTATTTCCCCTGCTCTCTCCTTTTCTCTCTGTCTGATGCAAGGTCAAAACAACAACAACAACCACAACAATAACCACCACAGTGACCAAGCAACAAGGGCAGCGAAAGGGGAACAAAAGGAGTGCAGGGGCTGTGGATTTTTCGTGGCGCAGGCACTGAGCTGAGGCAATAACCCCTTGAGGCAATCAATCAATCAATCAACGAATAAGTAATACAGGTTACAGAGATGTATATGTCCCTGTGTGTTTCCAGAGTTCATGTAAATGCACTTTTGTTTATTTCTTCACTTATTTATTATCTTGCCACGAGAATTTCTTTTCATTGCTAAAAAAAAGTGTCCCATCAAGGGTACCAGGTGGTGCCACACCCAGTTAAGCACTCATGTTACAATGCAGGGGGACTGGGCTTCAAGACCCTGGTCCCCACCTGCCGGGGGAAATCTTTACAAGTGGTGCCGAAGTGCTGCAGGTGACTCTCTCTGTGTCACAAACCCTCTATCCCTCCCTTCCCTCTCAATTCCTGACTATTTATTCCAATAAATAATCAAGAAAACTGAAAGTAAAAAAAGAAAAAGGAAATATTCCACTACTTCAGTGGGGCTACTCAGGACAATGCTTTCCTTGTTAAGATCCTCACAGCATCATACCATATGCAGAAAGGCAAAGACGCCATGTATTTTTTAACCCAGTTTTTATATTTATTTATTTATTTATTTATTTATTTAGGTGCTTAATCATTTTTTGTTATTGATGTATTAATGTTTTACATTTGACATAGACTCTGGCTCTGACACCAGCGGTCTCAAGTACCCCTAGATGGTACTCTGCCTCTACAAAACCAATCCATTGACCTGTCCATGCATCCATTCATCCACCCATCAATCTATACATCCATCCATCCATCCATCCATGCATCCATGCATCCATCCATCCATGCATCCATCCATCCATCCATCCATCCATCCATCCATCCACCAGTCAACCAAGCTAAGTATAAAAGGAGATCTCTCCTTGAATGGTGAAGACAAACCAGGATGCATAGGTAGGTTGCAAAGGGGCGAGTTCGGCTGAATAGGGCAGAGGGGCTGAACCAGGGAATGTGTTGGGGGGTGTGGGTGTGGGTGGGGTGAGCCGGAGACCTGTGAGTTGGGTCACTTCAGGGGCAGGGAGGGGGTGGAAGGGGTTGCGAACAGCTGTCACTGGAGAACCATCACAAGTGCTGGAGCTGTTGAGCAGGACACCCGGAAGAGAAGACAGACAAAGGAGAGAAGCAAAGTGCAGAGGAGAGGAGAGGGGAGAGGATGGGGAGGGCAGGAGAGGACAGGAGAGTACAGGAGAGGACAGGAGTGGAGGGGACCTGAGAAACCTACCTGGACAAAGGCAGCATACAGACATCCAGCAAGGCAGGCAGGCATGCAGGCAGCTCTGGCCTGGGCTCCCTGGATCCCGGGCACACCTCCACCTGTCTTCTCTTGACTGCCAGCCCTGAGGTCCCTTGTCGGTCAGCACTGGCTTCCCATCCTTCCGTCCCCCTGTGCCAGGGCCCAGGCGTCTGGGCGCTGCTGGCTGACCTAGTGGAAGGGCAGTTGGGCTGCCTAGTGCCAGTGTGGCCAGCACAGAATGCCAGGGGCTAGGACATCACAGAGGGCTCCTGTGGTTGCTAGGCCACGGGGACCCCGCCCATCCAGTTGACCAGCAGCCATGACCCCCACCCTGAACTTGACCTTAACGGCTGGTGGCCAGCCACCAGAGCCAGAGCCCCAGGCCAAAGCAGGTGCAGGTCGGCCGGGCCAAGGGGCGATGTGCAGATTGGTGTGTGTCTGGGCATGGGGGTGGCATCTGACAGCCCAGGGCTGGGGACCAAGGTCCGCCAGGCCCCTGTCCCACCATTTGCACTGACACACAGTCTTGCTGACTGACTGACAGTCCCCGCCCCAGAGATACCCACACCAGGTCCCTGGGTGCCCTGAGCTGCCCCTGAGGATTGGTGGGTGCCTGCCTGGACACATGCCTCTGTAATGGAGGCCTCTATTAATCCCATTGCCTACTGATAGCTGCCCTCCTGCCACTACTCCTCCTCCTACTCCTCTTCATTCCTCCTCTTCTTCCTTCTCCTCTTCCTACTCCTCCTCCTCCTCCTCCTACTCCTCCTCCTCCACCTCCTCCTCCTTCTCTTCCTCATCCTCAGCTGGACTCATTCAGTGCCCTTGGCCTAGGCAATCCAGGGCTGGTGCTCTGGCTGCTGCAGCTTCTATCCAGTGGGTGGGTGCAGGAATCTGTTCCTGTCAATCCCTGGTTACTGGGACCTTCCATGCCTCCAGCTCCCCCACTCTCTACTCCAAACCCCTGCTCAAGGATGCCCCCTTTCCCCTTGCCCTCTGTCACCCAGCTCCCCAAATAACATCTACTTTGTGCCTCCATGCACTACTTTCCTGCCACCCTGCTTCTGCGCTTCAGCCCTGGGGGCCCAAAGCCAACCCAGCTGCCATCTCACTATCGAGCAGAGGGACCTGCCCTAACCCCTGACACCACACACACACACACAGCCCTGCACACACTCACGGGCTCTCCTGCCTGCAGCCTGCTCTCAAAGAGTCTCCTTCTGCCCCCTAGACCCCTTACAGCCTCTGCCACGGCCCCCCACAGACACGTGGGCATGAGCAGCGCAGACATGCAACAAGCTCCACTCGCCCCTACTCCATTTGCTCTATGGTTGGTCAAGAACCTTTTTTTCATGCTGTAGGGGAGGGAGTTGAGAAAGTCCAATGTCCTGGGGAGCAAGCACTGCAAACAGTCCATCTACAATGTAACATTTGGGTCTCAGGCCGCCCAATCCCTAGTGCGCTGTGCAGACTTTTGACTGGCAAAAACACCCCATCTGAGTGTGAGATCTGGCTGGGCTAGTGGCTCTTTCTGTGGACTAGGACACAGACAGATAGAGTTTTCTGGTTCAAAACCTGTACTTCCCAGATGATGGTCATTCGCTACGGTTAAAAAAAAAAAAAAAAAAAGGCTTTCTAATTATTTTTTTCCCCCTGCCTGGGTAACCTGTCTGCTGCTTGTTTCTCAGTGAAAAAAGGGAAAGATCTTTTTTGGAGGGAAAAGGACCAAAATGCAGGCAGGTGGACTCCGTGGACGGTGGATGGGGAGTTGCTCCTGCCCTGGCACTAGAGCCCCAGCTGCTGTTCCTGGTGCTGTCTGATACCAGAGATCTCCGTGTGTCTTGTCATGACGCTGTCTCCAGGACTGACCCTCAGGATAATGAGAATTCAAAATGAGGCAGGTGATATTGCCTTCAAAAGTAAATCCCGGGAGGTTTGGCGGTATGTCAGAGGGTTAAGGCCTTGTGGCGCTCACAAAAAGAGGGGACAGGTGGAAGGGTCTGGGGTCTGGCGCCCAGACCCCCACCTGCAGGGGAGTCGCTTTACAGGGGGTGAAGCAGGTCTTTAGGGGCTCTATCTTTCTCTCCCACTCTGTATTTCCCCTGCTCTCTCCTTTTCTCTCTGTCTGATGCAAGGTCAAAACAACAACAACAACCACAACAATAACCACCACAGTGACCAAGCAACAAGGGCAGCGAAAGGGGAACAAAAGGAGTGCAGGGGCTGTGGATTTTTCGTGGCGCAGGCACTGAGCTGAGGCAATAACCCCTTGAGGCAATCAATCAATCAATCAACGAATAAGTAATACAGGTTACAGAGATGTATATGTCCCTGTGTGTTTCCAGAGTTCATGTAAATGCACTTTTGTTTATTTCTTCACTTATTTATTATCTTGCCACGAGAATTTCTTTTCATTGCTAAAAAAAAGTGTCCCATCAAGGGTACCAGGTGGTGCCACACCCAGTTAAGCACTCATGTTACAATGCAGGGGGACTGGGCTTCAAGACCCTGGTCCCCACCTGCCGGGGGAAATCTTTACAAGTGGTGCCGAAGTGCTGCAGGTGACTCTCTCTGTGTCACAAACCCTCTATCCCTCCCTTCCCTCTCAATTCCTGACTATTTATTCCAATAAATAATCAAGAAAACTGAAAGTAAAAAAAGAAAAAGGAAATATTCCACTACTTCAGTGGGGCTACTCAGGACAATGCTTTCCTTGTTAAGATCCTCACAGCATCATACCATATGCAGAAAGGCAAAGACGCCATGTATTTTTTAACCCAGTTTTTATATTTATTTATTTATTTATTTATTTATTTAGGTGCTTAATCATTTTTTGTTATTGATGTATTAATGTTTTACATTTGACATAGACTCTGGCTCTGACACCAGCGGTCTCAAGTACCCCTAGATGGTACTCTGCCTCTACAAAACCAATCCATTGACCTGTCCATGCATCCATTCATCCACCCATCAATCTATACATCCATCCATCCATCCATCCATGCATCCATGCATCCATCCATCCATGCATCCATCCATCCATCCATCCATCCATCCATCCATCCACCAGTCAACCAAGCTAAGTATAAAAGGAGATCTCTCCTTGAATGGTGAAGACAAACCAGGATGCATAGGTAGGTTGCAAAGGGGCGAGTTCGGCTGAATAGGGCAGAGGGGCTGAACCAGGGAATGTGTTGGGGGGTGTGGGTGTGGGTGGGGTGAGCCGGAGACCTGTGAGTTGGGTCACTTCAGGGGCAGGGAGGGGGTGGAAGGGGTTGCGAACAGCTGTCACTGGAGAACCATCACAAGTGCTGGAGCTGTTGAGCAGGACACCCGGAAGAGAAGACAGACAAAGGAGAGAAGCAAAGTGCAGAGGAGAGGAGAGGGGAGAGGATGGGGAGGGCAGGAGAGGACAGGAGAGTACAGGAGAGGACAGGAGTGGAGGGGACCTGAGAAACCTACCTGGACAAAGGCAGCATACAGACATCCAGCAAGGCAGGCAGGCATGCAGGCAGCTCTGGCCTGGGCTCCCTGGATCCCGGGCACACCTCCACCTGTCTTCTCTTGACTGCCAGCCCTGAGGTCCCTTGTCGGTCAGCACTGGCTTCCCATCCTTCCGTCCCCCTGTGCCAGGGCCCAGGCGTCTGGGCGCTGCTGGCTGACCTAGTGGAAGGGCAGTTGGGCTGCCTAGTGCCAGTGTGGCCAGCACAGAATGCCAGGGGCTAGGACATCACAGAGGGCTCCTGTGGTTGCTAGGCCACGGGGACCCCGCCCATCCAGTTGACCAGCAGCCATGACCCCCACCCTGAACTTGACCTTAACGGCTGGTGGCCAGCCACCAGAGCCAGAGCCCCAGGCCAAAGCAGGTGCAGGTCGGCCGGGCCAAGGGGCGATGTGCAGATTGGTGTGTGTCTGGGCATGGGGGTGGCATCTGACAGCCCAGGGCTGGGGACCAAGGTCCGCCAGGCCCCTGTCCCACCATTTGCACTGACACACAGTCTTGCTGACTGACTGACAGTCCCCGCCCCAGAGATACCCACACCAGGTCCCTGGGTGCCCTGAGCTGCCCCTGAGGATTGGTGGGTGCCTGCCTGGACACATGCCTCTGTAATGGAGGCCTCTATTAATCCCATTGCCTACTGATAGCTGCCCTCCTGCCACTACTCCTCCTCCTACTCCTCTTCATTCCTCCTCTTCTTCCTTCTCCTCTTCCTACTCCTCCTCCTCCTCCTCCTACTCCTCCTCCTCCACCTCCTCCTCCTTCTCTTCCTCATCCTCAGCTGGACTCATTCAGTGCCCTTGGCCTAGGCAATCCAGGGCTGGTGCTCTGGCTGCTGCAGCTTCTATCCAGTGGGTGGGTGCAGGAATCTGTTCCTGTCAATCCCTGGTTACTGGGACCTTCCATGCCTCCAGCTCCCCCACTCTCTACTCCAAACCCCTGCTCAAGGATGCCCCCTTTCCCCTTGCCCTCTGTCACCCAGCTCCCCAAATAACATCTACTTTGTGCCTCCATGCACTACTTTCCTGCCACCCTGCTTCTGCGCTTCAGCCCTGGGGGCCCAAAGCCAACCCAGCTGCCATCTCACTATCGAGCAGAGGGACCTGCCCTAACCCCTGACACCACACACACACACACAGCCCTGCACACACTCACGGGCTCTCCTGCCTGCAGCCTGCTCTCAAAGAGTCTCCTTCTGCCCCCTAGACCCCTTACAGCCTCTGCCACGGCCCCCCACAGACACGTGGGCATGAGCAGCGCAGACATGCAACAAGCTCCACTCGCCCCTACTCCATTTGCTCTATGGTTGGTCAAGAACCTTTTTTTCATGCTGTAGGGGAGGGAGTTGAGAAAGTCCAATGTCCTGGGGAGCAAGCACTGCAAACAGTCCATCTACAATGTAACATTTGGGTCTCAGGCCGCCCAATCCCTAGTGCGCTGTGCAGACTTTTGACTGGCAAAAACACCCCATCTGAGTGTGAGATCTGGCTGGGCTAGTGGCTCTTTCTGTGGACTAGGACACAGACAGATAGAGTTTTCTGGTTCAAAACCTGTACTTCCCAGATGATGGTCATTCGCTACGGTTAAAAAAAAAAAAAAAAAAAGGCTTTTTAATTATTTTTTTCCCCCTGCCTGGGTAACCTGTCTGCTGCTTGTTTCTCAGTGAAAAAAGGGAAAGATCTTTTTTGGAGGGAAAAGGACCAAAATGCAGGCAGGTGGACTCCGTGGACGGTGGATGGGGAGTTGCTCCTGCCCTGGCACTAGAGCCCCAGCTGCTGTTCCTGGTGCTGTCTGATACCAGAGATCTCCGTGTGTCTTGTCATGACGCTGTCTCCAGGACTGACCCTCAGGATAATGAGAATTCAAAATGAGGCAGGTGATATTGCCTTCAAAAGTAAATCCCGGGAGGTTTGGCGGTATGTCAGAGGGTTAAGGCCTTGTGGCGCTCACGAAAAGAGGGGACAGGTGGAAGGGTCTGGGGTCTGGCGCCCAGACCCCCACCTGCAGGGGAGTCGCTTTACAGGGGGTGAAGCAGGTCTTTAGGGGCTCTATCTTTCTCTCCCACTCTGTATTTCCCCTGCTCTCTCCTTTTCTCTCTGTCTGATGCAAGGTCAAAACAACAACAACAACCACAACAATAACCACCACAGTGACCAAGCAACAAGGGCAGCGAAAGGGGAACAAAAGGAGTGCAGGGGCTGTGGATTTTTCGTGGCGCAGGCACTGAGCTGAGGCAATAACCCCTTGAGGCAATCAATCAATCAATCAACGAATAAGTAATACAGGTTACAGAGATGTATATGTCCCTGTGTGTTTCCAGAGTTCATGTAAATGCACTTTTGTTTATTTCTTCACTTATTTATTATCTTGCCACGAGAATTTCTTTTCATTGCTAAAAAAAAGTGTCCCATCAAGGGTACCAGGTGGTGCCACACCCAGTTAAGCACTCATGTTACAATGCAGGGGGACTGGGCTTCAAGACCCTGGTCCCCACCTGCCGGGGGAAATCTTTACAAGTGGTGCCGAAGTGCTGCAGGTGACTCTCTCTGTGTCACAAACCCTCTATCCCTCCCTTCCCTCTCAATTCCTGACTATTTATTCCAATAAATAATCAAGAAAACTGAAAGTAAAAAAAGAAAAAGGAAATATTCCACTACTTCAGTGGGGCTACTCAGGACAATGCTTTCCTTGTTAAGATCCTCACAGCATCATACCATATGCAGAAAGGCAAAGACGCCATGTATTTTTTAACCCAGTTTTTATATTTATTTATTTATTTATTTATTTATTTAGGTGCTTAATCATTTTTTGTTATTGATGTATTAATGTTTTACATTTGACATAGACTCTGGCTCTGACACCAGCGGTCTCAAGTACCCCTAGATGGTACTCTGCCTCTACAAAACCAATCCATTGACCTGTCCATGCATCCATTCATCCACCCATCAATCTATACATCCATCCATCCATCCATCCATCCATCCATGCATCCATCCATCCATGCATCCATCCATCCATCCATCCATCCATCCATCCATCCATCCACCAGTCAACCAAGCTAAGTATAAAAGGAGATCTCTCCTTGAATGGTGAAGACAAACCAGGATGCATAGGTAGGTTGCAAAGGGGCGAGTTCGGCTGAATAGGGCAGAGGGGCTGAACCAGGGAATGTGTTGGGGGGTGTGGGTGTGGGTGGGGTGAGCCGGAGACCTGTGAGTTGGGTCACTTCAGGGGCAGGGAGGGGGTGGAAGGGGTTGCGAACAGCTGTCACTGGAGAACCATCACAAGTGCTGGAGCTGTTGAGCAGGACACCCGGAAGAGAAGACAGACAAAGGAGAGAAGCAAAGTGCAGAGGAGAGGAGAGGGGAGAGGATGGGGAGGGCAGGAGAGGACAGGAGAGTACAGGAGAGGACAGGAGTGGAGGGGACCTGAGAAACCTACCTGGACAAAGGCAGCATACAGACATCCAGCAAGGCAGGCAGGCATGCAGGCAGCTCTGGCCTGGGCTCCCTGGATCCCGGGCACACCTCCACCTGTCTTCTCTTGACTGCCAGCCCTGAGGTCCCTTGTCGGTCAGCACTGGCTTCCCATCCTTCCGTCCCCCTGTGCCAGGGCCCAGGCGTCTGGGCGCTGCTGGCTGACCTAGTGGAAGGGCAGTTGGGCTGCCTAGTGCCAGTGTGGCCAGCACAGAATGCCAGGGGCTAGGACATCACAGAGGGCTCCTGTGGTTGCTAGGCCACGGGGACCCCGCCCATCCAGTTGACCAGCAGCCATGACCCCCACCCTGAACTTGACCTTAACGGCTGGTGGCCAGCCACCAGAGCCAGAGCCCCAGGCCAAAGCAGGTGCAGGTCGGCCGGGCCAAGGGGCGATGTGCAGATTGGTGTGTGTCTGGGCATGGGGGTGGCATCTGACAGCCCAGGGCTGGGGACCAAGGTCCGCCAGGCCCCTGTCCCACCATTTGCACTGACACACAGTCTTGCTGACTGACTGACAGTCCCCGCCCCAGAGATACCCACACCAGGTCCCTGGGTGCCCTGAGCTGCCCCTGAGGATTGGTGGGTGCCTGCCTGGACACATGCCTCTGTAATGGAGGCCTCTATTAATCCCATTGCCTACTGATAGCTGCCCTCCTGCCACTACTCCTCCTCCTACTCCTCTTCATTCCTCCTCTTCTTCCTTCTCCTCTTCCTACTCCTCCTCCTCCTCCTCCTACTCCTCCTCCTCCACCTCCTCCTCCTTCTCTTCCTCATCCTCAGCTGGACTCATTCAGTGCCCTTGGCCTAGGCAATCCAGGGCTGGTGCTCTGGCTGCTGCAGCTTCTATCCAGTGGGTGGGTGCAGGAATCTGTTCCTGTCAATCCCTGGTTACTGGGACCTTCCATGCCTCCAGCTCCCCCACTCTCTACTCCAAACCCCTGCTCAAGGATGCCCCCTTTCCCCTTGCCCTCTGTCACCCAGCTCCCCAAATAACATCTACTTTGTGCCTCCATGCACTACTTTCCTGCCACCCTGCTTCTGCGCTTCAGCCCTGGGGGCCCAAAGCCAACCCAGCTGCCATCTCACTATCGAGCAGAGGGACCTGCCCTAACCCCTGACACCACACACACACACACAGCCCTGCACACACTCACGGGCTCTCCTGCCTGCAGCCTGCTCTCAAAGAGTCTCCTTCTGCCCCCTAGACCCCTTACAGCCTCTGCCACGGCCCCCCACAGACACGTGGGCATGAGCAGCGCAGACATGCAACAAGCTCCACTCGCCCCTACTCCATTTGCTCTATGGTTGGTCAAGAACCTTTTTTTCATGCTGTAGGGGAGGGAGTTGAGAAAGTCCAATGTCCTGGGGAGCAAGCACTGCAAACAGTCCATCTACAATGTAACATTTGGGTCTCAGGCCGCCCAATCCCTAGTGCGCTGTGCAGACTTTTGACTGGCAAAAACACCCCATCTGAGTGTGAGATCTGGCTGGGCTAGTGGCTCTTTCTGTGGACTAGGACACAGACAGATAGAGTTTTCTGGTTCAAAACCTGTACTTCCCAGATGATGGTCATTCGCTACGGTTAAAAAAAAAAAAAAAAAAAGGCTTTTTAATTATTTTTTTCCCCCTGCCTGGGTAACCTGTCTGCTGCTTGTTTCTCAGTGAAAAAAGGGAAAGATCTTTTTTGGAGGGAAAAGGACCAAAATGCAGGCAGGTGGACTCCGTGGACGGTGGATGGGGAGTTGCTCCTGCCCTGGCACTAGAGCCCCAGCTGCTGTTCCTGGTGCTGTCTGATACCAGAGATCTCCGTGTGTCTTGTCATGACGCTGTCTCCAGGACTGACCCTCAGGATAATGAGAATTCAAAATGAGGCAGGTGATATTGCCTTCAAAAGTAAATCCCGGGAGGTTTGGCGGTATGTCAGAGGGTTAAGGCCTTGTGGCGCTCACGAAAAGAGGGGACAGGTGGAAGGGTCTGGGGTCTGGCGCCCAGACCCCCACCTGCAGGGGAGTCGCTTTACAGGGGGTGAAGCAGGTCTTTAGGGGCTCTATCTTTCTCTCCCACTCTGTATTTCCCCTGCTCTCTCCTTTTCTCTCTGTCTGATGCAAGGTCAAAACAACAACAACAACCACAACAATAACCACCACAGTGACCAAGCAACAAGGGCAGCGAAAGGGGAACAAAAGGAGTGCAGGGGCTGTGGATTTTTCGTGGCGCAGGCACTGAGCTGAGGCAATAACCCCTTGAGGCAATCAATCAATCAATCAACGAATAAGTAATACAGGTTACAGAGATGTATATGTCCCTGTGTGTTTCCAGAGTTCATGTAAATGCACTTTTGTTTATTTCTTCACTTATTTATTATCTTGCCACGAGAATTTCTTTTCATTGCTAAAAAAAAGTGTCCCATCAAGGGTACCAGGTGGTGCCACACCCAGTTAAGCACTCATGTTACAATGCAGGGGGACTGGGCTTCAAGACCCTGGTCCCCACCTGCCGGGGGAAATCTTTACAAGTGGTGCCGAAGTGCTGCAGGTGACTCTCTCTGTGTCACAAACCCTCTATCCCTCCCTTCCCTCTCAATTCCTGACTATTTATTCCAATAAATAATCAAGAAAACTGAAAGTAAAAAAAGAAAAAGGAAATATTCCACTACTTCAGTGGGGCTACTCAGGACAATGCTTTCCTTGTTAAGATCCTCACAGCATCATACCATATGCAGAAAGGCAAAGACGCCATGTATTTTTTAACCCAGTTTTTATATTTATTTATTTATTTATTTATTTATTTAGGTGCTTAATCATTTTTTGTTATTGATGTATTAATGTTTTACATTTGACATAGACTCTGGCTCTGACACCAGCGGTCTCAAGTACCCCTAGATGGTACTCTGCCTCTACAAAACCAATCCATTGACCTGTCCATGCATCCATTCATCCACCCATCAATCTATACATCCATCCATCCATCCATCCATCCATCCATGCATCCATCCATCCATGCATCCATCCATCCATCCATCCATCCATCCATCCATCCATCCACCAGTCAACCAAGCTAAGTATAAAAGGAGATCTCTCCTTGAATGGTGAAGACAAACCAGGATGCATAGGTAGGTTGCAAAGGGGCGAGTTCGGCTGAATAGGGCAGAGGGGCTGAACCAGGGAATGTGTTGGGGGGTGTGGGTGTGGGTGGGGTGAGCCGGAGACCTGTGAGTTGGGTCACTTCAGGGGCAGGGAGGGGGTGGAAGGGGTTGCGAACAGCTGTCACTGGAGAACCATCACAAGTGCTGGAGCTGTTGAGCAGGACACCCGGAAGAGAAGACAGACAAAGGAGAGAAGCAAAGTGCAGAGGAGAGGAGAGGGGAGAGGATGGGGAGGGC
This sequence comes from Erinaceus europaeus, assembly GCF_950295315.1. Classification (NCBI taxonomy): domain Eukaryota; kingdom Metazoa; phylum Chordata; class Mammalia; order Eulipotyphla; family Erinaceidae; genus Erinaceus; species Erinaceus europaeus. The sequence continues at coordinate 94,872 of NW_026647156.1, read as the reverse complement.
AGGAGAGGACAGGAGAGTACAGGAGAGGACAGGAGTGGAGGGGACCTGAGAAACCTACCTGGACAAAGGCAGCATACAGACATCCAGCAAGGCAGGCAGGCATGCAGGCAGCTCTGGCCTGGGCTCCCTGGATCCCGGGCACACCTCCACCTGTCTTCTCTTGACTGCCAGCCCTGAGGTCCCTTGTCGGTCAGCACTGGCTTCCCATCCTTCCGTCCCCCTGTGCCAGGGCCCAGGCGTCTGGGCGCTGCTGGCTGACCTAGTGGAAGGGCAGTTGGGCTGCCTAGTGCCAGTGTGGCCAGCACAGAATGCCAGGGGCTAGGACATCACAGAGGGCTCCTGTGGTTGCTAGGCCACGGGGACCCCGCCCATCCAGTTGACCAGCAGCCATGACCCCCACCCTGAACTTGACCTTAACGGCTGGTGGCCAGCCACCAGAGCCAGAGCCCCAGGCCAAAGCAGGTGCAGGTCGGCCGGGCCAAGGGGCGATGTGCAGATTGGTGTGTGTCTGGGCATGGGGGTGGCATCTGACAGCCCAGGGCTGGGGACCAAGGTCCGCCAGGCCCCTGTCCCACCATTTGCACTGACACACAGTCTTGCTGACTGACTGACAGTCCCCGCCCCAGAGATACCCACACCAGGTCCCTGGGTGCCCTGAGCTGCCCCTGAGGATTGGTGGGTGCCTGCCTGGACACATGCCTCTGTAATGGAGGCCTCTATTAATCCCATTGCCTACTGATAGCTGCCCTCCTGCCACTACTCCTCCTCCTACTCCTCTTCATTCCTCCTCTTCTTCCTTCTCCTCTTCCTACTCCTCCTCCTCCTCCTCCTACTCCTCCTCCTCCACCTCCTCCTCCTTCTCTTCCTCATCCTCAGCTGGACTCATTCAGTGCCCTTGGCCTAGGCAATCCAGGGCTGGTGCTCTGGCTGCTGCAGCTTCTATCCAGTGGGTGGGTGCAGGAATCTGTTCCTGTCAATCCCTGGTTACTGGGACCTTCCATGCCTCCAGCTCCCCCACTCTCTACTCCAAACCCCTGCTCAAGGATGCCCCCTTTCCCCTTGCCCTCTGTCACCCAGCTCCCCAAATAACATCTACTTTGTGCCTCCATGCACTACTTTCCTGCCACCCTGCTTCTGCGCTTCAGCCCTGGGGGCCCAAAGCCAACCCAGCTGCCATCTCACTATCGAGCAGAGGGACCTGCCCTAACCTCTGACACCACACACACACACACAGCCCTGCACACACTCACGGGCTCTCCTGCCTGCAGCCTGCTCTCAAAGAGTCTCCTTCTGCCCCCTAGACCCCTTACAGCCTCTGCCACGGCCCCCCACAGACACGTGGGCATGAGCAGCGCAGACATGCAACAAGCTCCACTCGCCCCTACTCCATTTGCTCTATGGTTGGTCAAGAACCTTTTTTTCATGCTGTAGGGGAGGGAGTTGAGAAAGTCCAATGTCCTGGGGAGCAAGCACTGCAAACAGTCCATCTACAATGTAACATTTGGGTCTCAGGCCGCCCAATCCCTAGTGCGCTGTGCAGACTTTTGACTGGCAAAAACACCCCATCTGAGTGTGAGATCTGGCTGGGCTAGTGGCTCTTTCTGTGGACTAGGACACAGACAGATAGAGTTTTCTGGTTCAAAACCTGTACTTCCCAGATGATGGTCATTCGCTACGGTTAAAAAAAAAAAAAAAAAAAGGCTTTTTAATTATTTTTTTCCCCCTGCCTGGGTAACCTGTCTGCTGCTTGTTTCTCAGTGAAAAAAGGGAAAGATCTTTTTTGGAGGGAAAAGGACCAAAATGCAGGCAGGTGGACTCCGTGGACGGTGGATGGGGAGTTGCTCCTGCCCTGGCACTAGAGCCCCAGCTGCTGTTCCTGGTGCTGTCTGATACCAGAGATCTCCGTGTGTCTTGTCATGACGCTGTCTCCAGGACTGACCCTCAGGATAATGAGAATTCAAAATGAGGCAGGTGATATTGCCTTCAAAAGTAAATCCCGGGAGGTTTGGCGGTATGTCAGAGGGTTAAGGCCTTGTGGCGCTCACGAAAAGAGGGGACAGGTGGAAGGGTCTGGGGTCTGGCGCCCAGACCCCCACCTGCAGGGGAGTCGCTTTACAGGGGGTGAAGCAGGTCTTTAGGGGCTCTATCTTTCTCTCCCACTCTGTATTTCCCCTGCTCTCTCCTTTTCTCTCTGTCTGATGCAAGGTCAAAACAACAACAACAACCACAACAATAACCACCACAGTGACCAAGCAACAAGGGCAGCGAAAGGGGAACAAAAGGAGTGCAGGGGCTGTGGATTTTTCGTGGCGCAGGCACTGAGCTGAGGCAATAACCCCTTGAGGCAATCAATCAATCAATCAACGAATAAGTAATACAGGTTACAGAGATGTATATGTCCCTGTGTGTTTCCAGAGTTCATGTAAATGCACTTTTGTTTATTTCTTCACTTATTTATTATCTTGCCACGAGAATTTCTTTTCATTGCTAAAAAAAAGTGTCCCATCAAGGGTACCAGGTGGTGCCACACCCAGTTAAGCACTCATGTTACAATGCAGGGGGACTGGGCTTCAAGACCCTGGTCCCCACCTGCCGGGGGAAATCTTTACAAGTGGTGCCGAAGTGCTGCAGGTGACTCTCTCTGTGTCACAAACCCTCTATCCCTCCCTTCCCTCTCAATTCCTGACTATTTATTCCAATAAATAATCAAGAAAACTGAAAGTAAAAAAAGAAAAAGGAAATATTCCACTACTTCAGTGGGGCTACTCAGGACAATGCTTTCCTTGTTAAGATCCTCACAGCATCATACCATATGCAGAAAGGCAAAGACGCCATGTATTTTTTAACCCAGTTTTTATATTTATTTATTTATTTATTTATTTATTTAGGTGCTTAATCATTTTTTGTTATTGATGTATTAATGTTTTACATTTGACATAGACTCTGGCTCTGACACCAGCGGTCTCAAGTACCCCTAGATGGTACTCTGCCTCTACAAAACCAATCCATTGACCTGTCCATGCATCCATTCATCCACCCATCAATCTATACATCCATCCATCCATCCATCCATCCATGCATCCATGCATCCATCCATCCATGCATCCATCCATCCATCCATCCATCCATCCATCCATCCATCCATCCACCAGTCAACCAAGCTAAGTATAAAAGGAGATCTCTCCTTGAATGGTGAAGACAAACCAGGATGCATAGGTAGGTTGCAAAGGGGCGAGTTCGGCTGAATAGGGCAGAGGGGCTGAACCAGGGAATGTGTTGGGGGGTGTGGGTGTGGGTGGGGTGAGCCGGAGACCTGTGAGTTGGGTCACTTCAGGGGCAGGGAGGGGGTGGAAGGGGTTGCGAACAGCTGTCACTGGAGAACCATCACAAGTGCTGGAGCTGTTGAGCAGGACACCCGGAAGAGAAGACAGACAAAGGAGAGAAGCAAAGTGCAGAGGAGAGGAGAGGGGAGAGGATGGGGAGGGCAGGAGAGGACAGGAGAGTACAGGAGAGGACAGGAGTGGAGGGGACCTGAGAAACCTACCTGGACAAAGGCAGCATACAGACATCCAGCAAGGCAGGCAGGCATGCAGGCAGCTCTGGCCTGGGCTCCCTGGATCCCGGGCACACCTCCACCTGTCTTCTCTTGACTGCCAGCCCTGAGGTCCCTTGTCGGTCAGCACTGGCTTCCCATCCTTCCGTCCCCCTGTGCCAGGGCCCAGGCGTCTGGGCGCTGTTGGCTGACCTAGTGGAAGGGCAGTTGGGCTGCCTAGTGCCAGTGTGGCCAGCACAGAATGCCAGGGGCTAGGACATCACAGAGGGCTCCTGTGGTTGCTAGGCCACAGGGACCCCGCCCATCCAGTTGACCAGCAGCCATGACCCCCACCCTGAACTTGACCTTAACGGCTGGTGGCCAGCCACCAGAGCCAGAGCCCCAGGCCAAAGCAGGTGCAGGTCGGCCGGGCCAAGGGGCGATGTGCAGATTGGTGTGTGTCTGGGCATGGGGGTGGCATCTGACAGCCCAGGGCTGGGGACCAAGGTCCGCCAGGCCCCTGTCCCACCATTTGCACTGACACACAGTCTTGCTGACTGACTGACAGTCCCCGCCCCAGAGATACCCACACCAGGTCCCTGGGTGCCCTGAGCTGCCCCTGAGGATTGGTGGGTGCCTGCCTGGACACATGCCTCTGTAATGGAGGCCTCTATTAATCCCATTGCCTACTGATAGCTGCCCTCCTGCCCCTACTCCTCCTCCTACTCCTCTTCCTCCTCCTCTTCTTCCTTCTCCTCTTCCTACTCCTCCTCCTCCTCCTCCTACTCCTCCTCCTCCACCTCCTCCTCCTTCTCTTCCTCATCCTCAGCTGGACTCATTCAGTGCCCTTGGCCTAGGCAATCCAGGGCTGGTGCTCTGGCTGCTGCAGCTTCTATCCAGTGGGTGGGTGCAGGAATCTGTTCCTGTCAATCCCTGGTTACTGGGACCTTCCATGCCTCCAGCTCCCCCACTCTCTACTCCAAACCCCTGCTCAAGGATGCCCCCTTTCCCCTTGCCCTCTGTCACCCAGCTCCCCAAATAACATCTACTTTGTGCCTCCATGCACTACTTTCCTGCCACCCTGCTTCTGCGCTTCAGCCCTGGGGGCCCAAAGCCAACCCAGCTGCCATCTCACTATCGAGCAGAGGGACCTGCCCTAACCCCTGACACCACACACACACACACAGCCCTGCACACACTCACGGGCTCTCCTGCCTGCAGCCTGCTCTCAAAGAGTCTCCTTCTGCCCCCTAGACCCCTTACAGCCTCTGCCACGGCCCCCCACAGACACGTGGGCATGAGCAGCGCAGACATGCAACAAGCTCCACTCGCCCCTACTCCATTTGCTCTATGGTTGGTCAAGAACCTTTTTTTCATGCTGTAGGGGAGGGAGTTGAGAAAGTCCAATGTCCTGGGGAGCAAGCACTGCAAACAGTCCATCTACAATGTAACATTTGGGTCTCAGGCCGCCCAATCCCTAGTGCGCTGTGCAGACTTTTGACTGGCAAAAACACCCCATCTGAGTGTGAGATCTGGCTGGGCTAGTGGCTCTTTCTGTGGACTAGGACACAGACAGACAGAGTTTTCTGGTTCAAAACCTGTACTTCCCAGATGATGGTCATTCGCTACGGTTAAAAAAAAAAAAAAAAAAAAGGCTTTTTAATTATTTTTTTCCCCCTGCCTGGGTAACCTGTCTGCTGCTTGTTTCTCAGTGAAAAAAGGGAAAGATCTTTTTTGGAGGGAAAAGGACCAAAATGCAGGCAGGTGGACTCCGTGGACGGTGGATGGGGAGTTGCTCCTGCCCTGGCACTAGAGCCCCAGCTGCTGTTCCTGGTGCTGTCTGATACCAGAGATCTCCGTGTGTCTTGTCATGACGCTGTCTCCAGGACTGACCCTCAGGATAATGAGAATTCAAAATGAGGCAGGTGATATTGCCTTCAAAAGTAAATCCCGGGAGGTTTGGCGGTATGTCAGAGGGTTAAGGCCTTGTGGCGCTCACGAAAAGAGGGGACAGGTGGAAGGGTCTGGGGTCTGGCGCCCAGACCCCCACCTGCAGGGGAGTCGCTTTACAGGGGGTGAAGCAGGTCTTTAGGGGCTCTATCTTTCTCTCCCACTCTGTATTTCCCCTGCTCTCTCCTTTTCTCTCTGTCTGATGCAAGGTCAAAACAACAACAACAACCACAACAATAACCACCACAGTGACCAAGCAACAAGGGCAGCGAAAGGGGAACAAAAGGAGTGCAGGGGCTGTGGATTTTTCGTGGCGCAGGCACTGAGCTGAGGCAATAACCCCTTGAGGCAATCAATCAATCAACGAATAAGTAATACAGGTTACAGAGATGTATATGTCCCTGTGTGTTTCCAGAGTTCATGTAAATGCACTTTTGTTTATTTCTTCACTTATTTATTATCTTGCCACGAGAATTTCTTTTCATTGCTAAAAAAAAGTGTCCCATCAAGGGTACCAGGTGGTGCCACACCCAGTTAAGCACTCATGTTACAATGCAGGGGGACTGGGCTTCAAGACCCTGGTCCCCACCTGCCGGGGGAAATCTTTACAAGTGGTGCCGAAGTGCTGCAGGTGACTCTCTCTGTGTCACAAACCCTCTATCCCTCCCTTCCCTCTCAATTCCTGACTATTTATTCCAATAAATAATCAAGAAAACTGAAAGTAAAAAAAGAAAAAGGAAATATTCCACTACTTCAGTGGGGCTACTCAGGACAATGCTTTCCTTGTTAAGATCCTCACAGCATCATACCATATGCAGAAAGGCAAAGACGCCATGTATTTTTTAACCCAGTTTTTATATTTATTTATTTATTTATTTATTTATTTAGGTGCTTAATCATTTTTTGTTATTGATGTATTAATGTTTTACATTTGACATAGACTCTGGCTCTGACACCAGCGGTCTCAAGTACCCCTAGATGGTACTCTGCCTCTACAAAACCAATCCATTGACCTGTCCATGCATCCATTCATCCACCCATCAATCTATACATCCATCCATCCATCCATCCATGCATCCATGCATCCATCCATCCATGCATCCATCCATCCATCCATCCATCCATCCATCCATCCATCCATCCATCCACCAGTCAACCAAGCTAAGTATAAAAGGAGATCTCTCCTTGAATGGTGAAGACAAACCAGGATGCATAGGTAGGTTGCAAAGGGGCGAGTTCGGCTGAATAGGGCAGAGGGGCTGAACCAGGGAATGTGTTGGGGGGTGTGGGTGTGGGTGGGGTGAGCCGGAGACCTGTGAGTTGGGTCACTTCAGGGGCAGGGAGGGGGTGGAAGGGGTTGCGAACAGCTGTCACTGGAGAACCATCACAAGTGCTGGAGCTGTTGAGCAGGACACCCGGAAGAGAAGACAGACAAAGGAGAGAAGCAAAGTGCAGAGGAGAGGAGAGGGGAGAGGATGGGGAGGGCAGGAGAGGACAGGAGAGTACAGGAGAGGACAGGAGTGGAGGGGACCTGAGAAACCTACCTGGACAAAGGCAGCATACAGACATCCAGCAAGGCAGGCAGGCATGCAGGCAGCTCTGGCCTGGGCTCCCTGGATCCCGGGCACACCTCCACCTGTCTTCTCTTGACTGCCAGCCCTGAGGTCCCTTGTCGGTCAGCACTGGCTTCCCATCCTTCCGTCCCCCTGTGCCAGGGCCCAGGCGTCTGGGCGCTGCTGGCTGACCTAGTGGAAGGGCAGTTGGGCTGCCTAGTGCCAGTGTGGCCAGCACAGAATGCCAGGGGCTAGGACATCACAGAGGGCTCCTGTGGTTGCTAGGCCACGGGGACCCCGCCCATCCAGTTGACCAGCAGCCATGACCCCCACCCTGAACTTGACCTTGAGGCCTGGTGGCCAGCCACCAGAGCCAGAGCCCCAGGCCAAAGCAGGTGCAGGTCGGCCGGGCCAAGGGGCGATGTGCAGATTGGTGTGTGTCTGGGCATGGGGGTGGCATCTGACAGCCCAGGGCTGGGGACCAAGGTCCGCCAGGCCCCTGTCCCACCATTTGCACTGACACACAGTCTTGCTGACTGACTGACAGTCCCCGCCCCAGAGATACCCACACCAGGTCCCTGGGTGCCCTGAGCTGCCCCTGAGGATTGGTGGGTGCCTGCCTGGACACATGCCTCTGTAATGGAGGCCTCTATTAATCCCATTGCCTACTGATAGCTGCCCTCCTGCCCCTACTCCTCCTCCTACTCCTCTTCCTCCTCCTCTTCTTCCTTCTCCTCTTCCTCCTCCTCCTCCTCCTCCTCCTCCTCCACCTCCTCCTCCTTCTCTTCCTCATCCTCAGCTGGACTCATTCAGTGCCCTTGGCCTAGGCAAGCCAGGGCTGGTGCTCTGGCTGCTGCAGCTTCTATCCAGTGGGTGGGTGCAGGAATCTGTTCCTGTCAATCCCTGGTTACTGGGACCTTCCATGCCTCCAGCTCCCCCACTCTCTACTCCAAACCCCTGCTCAAGGATGCCCCCTTTCCCCTTGCCCTCTGTCACCCAGCTCCCCAAATAACATCTACTTTGTGCCTCCATGCACTACTTTCCTGCCACCCTGCTTCTGCGCTTCAGCCCTGGGGGCCCAAAGCCAACCCAGCTGCCATCTCACTATCGAGCAGAGGGACCTGCCCTAACCCCTGACACCACACACACACACACAGCCCTGCACACACTCACGGGCTCTCCTGCCTGCAGCCTGCTCTCAAAGAGTCTCCTTCTGCCCCCTAGACCCCTTACAGCCTCTGCCACGGCCCCCCACAGACACGTGGGCATGAGCAGCACAGACATGCAACAAGCTCCACTCGCCCCTACTCCATTTGCTCTATGGTTGGTCAAGAACCTTTTTTTCATGCTGTAGGGGAGGGAGTTGAGAAAGTCCAATGTCCTGGGGAGCAAGCACTGCAAACAGTCCATCTACAATGTAACATTTGGGTCTCAGGCCGCCCAATCCCTAGTGCGCTGTGCAGACTTTTGACTGGCAAAAACACCCCATCTGAGTGTGAGATCTGGCTGGGCTAGTGGCTCTTTGTGGACTAGGACACAGACAGACAGAGTTTTCTGGTTCAAAACCTGTACTTCCCAGATGATGGTCATTCGCTACGGTTAAAAAAAAAAAAAAAAAAAAAAAAAAAAGGCTTTTTAATTATTTTTTTTCCCCCTGCCTGGGTAACCTGTCTGCTGCTTGTTTCTCAGTGAAAAAAGGGAAAGATCTTTTTTGGAGGGAAAAGGACCAAAATGCAGGCAGGTGGACTCCGTGGACGGTGGATGGGGAGTTGCTCCTGCCCTGGCACTAGAGCCCCAGCTGCTGTTCCTGGTGCTGTCTGATACCAGAGATCTCCGTGTGTCTTGTCATGACGCTGTCTCCAGGACTGACCCTCAGGATAATGAGAATTCAAAATGAGGCAGGTGATATTGCCTTCAAAAGTAAATCCCGGGAGGTTTGGCAGTATGTCAGAGGGTTAAGGCCTTGTGGCGCTCACGAAAAGAGGGGACAGGTGGAAGGGTCTGGGGTCTGGCGCCCAGACCCCCACCTGCAGGGGAGTCGCTTTACAGGGGGTGAAGCAGGTCTTTAGGGGCTCTATCTTTCTCTCCCACTCTGTATTTCCCCTGCTCTCTCCTTTTCTCTCTGTCTGATGCAAGGTCAAAACAACAACAACAACCACAACAATAACCACCACAGTGACCAAGCAACAAGGGCAGCGAAAGGGGAACAAAAGGAGTGCAGGGGCTGTGGATTTTTCGTGGCGCAGGCACTGAGCTGAGGCAATAACCCCTTGAGGCAATCAATCAATCAACGAATAAGTAATACAGGTTACAGAGATGTATATGTCCCTGTGTGTTTCCAGAGTTCATGTAAATGCACTTTTGTTTATTTCTTCACTTATTTATTATCTTGCCACGAGAATTTCTTTTCATTGCTAAAAAAAAGTGTCCCATCAAGGGTACCAGGTGGTGCCACACCCAGTTAAGCACTCATGTTACAATGCAGGGGGACTGGGCTTCAAGACCCTGGTCCCCACCTGCCGGGGGAAATCTTTACAAGTGGTGCCGAAGTGCTGCAGGTGACTCTCTCTGTGTCACAAACCCTCTATCCCTCCCTTCCCTCTCAATTCCTGACTATTTATTCCAATAAATAATCAAGAAAACTGAAAGTAAAAAAAGAAAAAGGAAATATTCCACTACTTCAGTGGGGCTACTCAGGACAATGCTTTCCTTGTTAAGATCCTCACAGCATCATACCATATGCAGAAAGGCAAAGACGCCATGTATTTTTTAACCCAGTTTTTATATTTATTTATTTATTTATTTATTTATTTAGGTGCTTAATCATTTTTTGTTATTGATGTATTAATGTTTTACATTTGACATAGACTCTGGCTCTGACACCAGCGGTCTCAAGTACCCCTAGATGGTACTCTGCCTCTACAAAACCAATCCATTGACCTGTCCATGCATCCATTCATCCACCCATCAATCTATACATCCATCCATCCATCCATCCATGCATCCATGCATCCATCCATCCATGCATCCATCCATCCATCCATCCATCCATCCATCCATCCATCCATCCACCAGTCAACCAAGCTAAGTATAAAAGGAGATCTCTCCTTGAATGGTGAAGACAAACCAGGATGCATAGGTAGGTTGCAAAGGGGCGAGTTCGGCTGAATAGGGCAGAGGGGCTGAACCAGGGAATGTGTTGGGGGGTGTGGGTGTGGGTGGGGTGAGCCGGAGACCTGTGAGTTGGGTCACTTCAGGGGCAGGGAGGGGGTGGAAGGGGTTGCGAACAGCTGTCACTGGAGAACCATCACAAGTGCTGGAGCTGTTGAGCAGGACACCCGGAAGAGAAGACAGACAAAGGAGAGAAGCAAAGTGCAGAGGAGAGGAGAGGGGAGAGGATGGGGAGGGCAGGAGAGGACAGGAGAGTACAGGAGAGGACAGGAGTGGAGGGGACCTGAGAAACCTACCTGGACAAAGGCAGCATACAGACATCCAGCAAGGCAGGCAGGCATGCAGGCAGCTCTGGCCTGGGCTCCCTGGATCCCGGGCACACCTCCACCTGTCTTCTCTTGACTGCCAGCCCTGAGGTCCCTTGTCGGTCAGCACTGGCTTCCCATCCTTCCGTCCCCCTGTGCCAGGGCCCAGGCGTCTGGGCGCTGCTGGCTGACCTAGTGGAAGGGCAGTTGGGCTGCCTAGTGCCAGTGTGGCCAGCACAGAATGCCAGGGGCTAGGACATCACAGAGGGCTCCTGTGGTTGCTAGGCCACGGGGACCCCGCCCATCCAGTTGACCAGCAGCCATGACCCCCACCCTGAACTTGACCTTGAGGCCTGGTGGCCAGCCACCAGAGCCAGAGCCCCAGGCCAAAGCAGGTGCAGGTCGGCCGGGCCAAGGGGCGATGTGCAGATTGGTGTGTGTCTGGGCATGGGGGTGGCATCTGACAGCCCAGGGCTGGGGACCAAGGTCCGCCAGGCCCCTGTCCCACCATTTGCACTGACACACAGTCTTGCTGACTGACTGACAGTCCCCGCCCCAGAGATACCCACACCAGGTCCCTGGGTGCCCTGAGCTGCCCCTGAGGATTGGTGGGTGCCTGCCTGGACACATGCCTCTGTAATGGAGGCCTCTATTAATCCCATTGCCTACTGATAGCTGCCCTCCTGCCCCTACTCCTCCTCCTACTCCTCTTCCTCCTCCTCTTCTTCCTTCTCCTCTTCCTCCTCCTCCTCCTCCTCCTCCTCCTCCTCCACCTCCTCCTCCTTCTCTTCCTCATCCTCAGCTGGACTCATTCAGTGCCCTTGGCCTAGGCAATCCAGGGCTGGTGCTCTGGCTGCTGCAGCTTCTATCCAGTGGGTGGGTGCAGGAATCTGTTCCTGTCAATCCCTGGTTACTGGGACCTTCCATGCCTCCAGCTCCCCCACTCTCTACTCCAAACCCCTGCTCAAGGATGCCCCCTTTCCCCTTGCCCTCTGTCACCCAGCTCCCCAAATAACATCTACTTTGTGCCTCCATGCACTACTTTCCTGCCACCCTGCTTCTGCGCTTCAGCCCTGGGGGCCCAAAGCCAACCCAGCTGCCATCTCACTATCGAGCAGAGGGACCTGCCCTAACCCCTGACACCACACACACACACACAGCCCTGCACACACTCACGGGCTCTCCTGCCTGCAGCCTGCTCTCAAAGAGTCTCCTTCTGCCCCCTAGACCCCTTACAGCCTCTGCCACGGCCCCCCACAGACACGTGGGCATGAGCAGCACAGACATGCAACAAGCTCCACTCGCCCCTACTCCATTTGCTCTATGGTTGGTCAAGAACCTTTTTTTCATGCTGTAGGGGAGGGAGTTGAGAAAGTCCAATGTCCTGGGGAGCAAGCACTGCAAACAGTCCATCTACAATGTAACATTTGGGTCTCAGGCCGCCCAATCCCTAGTGCGCTGTGCAGACTTTTGACTGGCAAAAACACCCCATCTGAGTGTGAGATCTGGCTGGGCTAGTGGCTCTTTCTGTGGACTAGGACACAGACAGACAGAGTTTTCTGGTTCAAAACCTGTACTTCCCAGATGATGGTCATTCGCTACGGTTAAAAAAAAAAAAAAAAAAAAAAAAAAAGGCTTTTTAATTATTTTTTTTCCCCCTGCCTGGGTAACCTGTCTGCTGCTTGTTTCTCAGTGAAAAAAGGGAAAGATCTTTTTTGGAGGGAAAAGGACCAAAATGCAGGCAGGTGGACTCCGTGGACGGTGGATGGGGAGTTGCTCCTGCCCTGGCACTAGAGCCCCAGCTGCTGTTCCTGGTGCTGTCTGATACCAGAGATCTCCGTGTGTCTTGTCATGACGCTGTCTCCAGGACTGACCCTCAGGATAATGAGAATTCAAAATGAGGCAGGTGATATTGCCTTCAAAAGTAAATCCCGGGAGGTTTGGCAGTATGTCAGAGGGTTAAGGCCTTGTGGCGCTCACGAAAAGAGGGGACAGGTGGAAGGGTCTGGGGTCTGGCGCCCAGACCCCCACCTGCAGGGGAGTCGCTTTACAGGGGGTGAAGCAGGTCTTTAGGGGCTCTATCTTTCTCTCCCACTCTGTATTTCCCCTGCTCTCTCCTTTTCTCTCTGTCTGATGCAAGGTCAAAACAACAACAACAACCACAACAATAACCACCACAGTGACCAAGCAACAAGGGCAGCGAAAGGGGAACAAAAGGAGTGCAGGGGCTGTGGATTTTTCGTGGCGCAGGCACTGAGCTGAGGCAATAACCCCTTGAGGCAATCAATCAATCAACGAATAAGTAATACAGGTTACAGAGATGTATATGTCCCTGTGTGTTTCCAGAGTTCATGTAAATGCACTTTTGTTTATTTCTTCACTTATTTATTATCTTGCCACGAGAATTTCTTTTCATTGCTAAAAAAAAGTGTCCCATCAAGGGTACCAGGTGGTGCCACACCCAGTTAAGCACTCATGTTACAATGCAGGGGGACTGGGCTTCAAGACCCTGGTCCCCACCTGCCGGGGGAAATCTTTACAAGTGGTGCCGAAGTGCTGCAGGTGACTCTCTCTGTGTCACAAACCCTCTATCCCTCCCTTCCCTCTCAATTCCTGACTATTTATTCCAATAAATAATCAAGAAAACTGAAAGTAAAAAAAGAAAAAGGAAATATTCCACTACTTCAGTGGGGCTACTCAGGACAATGCTTTCCTTGTTAAGATCCTCACAGCATCATACCATATGCAGAAAGGCAAAGACGCCATGTATTTTTTAACCCAGTTTTTATATTTATTTATTTATTTATTTATTTATTTATTTAGGTGCTTAATCATTTTTTGTTATTGATGTATTAATGTTTTACATTTGACATAGACTCTGGCTCTGACACCAGCGGTCTCAAGTACCCCTAGATGGTACTCTGCCTCTACAAAACCAATCCATTGACCTGTCCATGCATCCATTCATCCACCCATCAATCTATACATCCATACATCCATCCATCCATGCATCCATGCATCCATCCATCCATGCATCCATCCATCCATCCATCCATCCATCCATCCATCCATCCATCCATCCATCCACCAGTCAACCAAGCTAAGTATAAAAGGAGATCTCTCCTTGAATGGTGAAGACAAACCAGGATGCATAGGTAGGTTGCAAAGGGGCGAGTTCGGCTGAATAGGGCAGAGGGGCTGAACCAGGGAATGTGTTGGGGGGTGTGGGTGTGGGTGGGGTGAGCCGGAGACCTGTGAGTTGGGTCACTTCAGGGGCAGGGAGGGGGTGGAAGGGGTTGCGAACAGCTGTCACTGGAGAACCATCACAAGTGCTGGAGCTGTTGAGCAGGACACCCGGAAGAGAAGACAGACAAAGGAGAGAAGCAAAGTGCAGAGGAGAGGAGAGGGGAGAGGATGGGGAGGGCAGGAGAGGACAGGAGAGTACAGGAGAGGACAGGAGTGGAGGGGACCTGAGAAACCTACCTGGACAAAGGCAGCATACAGACATCCAGCAAGGCAGGCAGGCATGCAGGCAGCTCTGGCCTGGGCTCCCTGGATCCCGGGCACACCTCCACCTGTCTTCTCTTGACTGCCAGCCCTGAGGTCCCTTGTCGGTCAGCACTGGCTTCCCATCCTTCCGTCCCCCTGTGCCAGGGCCCAGGCGTCTGGGTGCTGCTGGCTGACCTAGTGGAAGGGCAGTTGGGCTGCCTAGTGCCAGTGTGGCCAGCACAGAATGCCAGGGGCTAGGACATCACAGAGGGCTCCTGTGGTTGCTAGGCCACGGGGACCCCGCCCATCCAGTTGACCAGCAGCCATGACCCCCACCCTGAACTTGACCTTAAGGGCTGGTGGCCAGCCACCAGAGCCAGAGCCCCAGGCCAAAGCAGGTGCAGGTCGGCCGGGCCAAGGGGCGATGTGCAGATTGGTGTGTGTCTGGGCATGGGGGTGGCATCTGACAGCCCAGGGCTGGGGACCAAGGTCCGCCAGGCCCCTGTCCCACCATTTGCACTGACACACAGTCTTGCTGACTGACTGACAGTCCCCGCCCCAGAGATACCCACACCAGGTCCCTGGGTGCCCTGAGCTGCCCCTGAGGATTGGTGGGTGCCTGCCTGGACACATGCCTCTGTAATGGAGGCCTCTATTAATCCCATTGCCTACTGATAGCTGCCCTCCTGCCCCTACTCCTCCTCCTACTCCTCTTCCTCCTCCTCTTCTTCCTTCTCCTCTTCCTCCTCCTCCTCCTCCTCCTCCTCCTCCTCCACCTCCTCCTCCTTCTCTTCCTCATCCTCAGCTGGACTCATTCAGTGCCCTTGGCCTAGGCAATCCAGGGCTGGTGCTCTGGCTGCTGCAGCTTCTATCCAGTGGGTGGGTGCAGGAATCTGTTCCTGTCAATCCCTGGTTACTGGGACCTTCCATGCCTCCAGCTCCCCCACTCTCTACTCCAAACCCCTGCTCAAGGATGCCCCCTTTCCCCTTGCCCTCTGTCACCCAGCTCCCCAAATAACATCTACTTTGTGCCTCCATGCACTACTTTCCTGCCACCCTGCTTCTGCGCTTCAGCCCTGGGGGCCCAAAGCCAACCCAGCTGCCATCTCACTATCGAGCAGAGGGACCTGCCCTAACCCCTGACACCACACACACACACACAGCCCTGCACACACTCACGGGCTCTCCTGCCTGCAGCCTGCTCTCAAAGAGTCTCCTTCTGCCCCCTAGACCCCTTACAGCCTCTGCCACGGCCCCCCACAGACACGTGGGCATGAGCAGCGCAGACATGCAACAAGCTCCACTCGCCCCTACTCCATTTGCTCTATGGTTGGTCAAGAACCTTTTTTTCATGCTGTAGGGGAGGGAGTTGAGAAAGTCCAATGTCCTGGGGAGCAAGCACTGCAAACAGTCCATCTACAATGTAACATTTGGGTCTCAGGCCGCCCAATCCCTAGTGCGCTGTGCAGACTTTTGACTGGCAAAAACACCCCATCTGAGTGTGAGATCTGGCTGGGCTAGTGGCTCTTTCTGTGGACTAGGACACAGACAGACAGAGTTTTCTGGTTCAAAACCTGTACTTCCCAGATGATGGTCATTCGCTACGGTTAAAAAAAAAAAAAAAAAAAGGCTTTTTAATTATTTTTTTTCCCCCTGCCTGGGTAACCTGTCTGCTGCTTGTTTCTCAGTGAAAAAAGGGAAAGATCTTTTTTGGAGGGAAAAGGACCAAAATGCAGGCAGGTGGACTCCGTGGACGGTGGATGGGGAGTTGCTCCTGCCCTGGCACTAGAGCCCCAGCTGCTGTTCCTGGTGCTGTCTGATACCAGAGATCTCCGTGTGTCTTGTCATGACGCTGTCTCCAGGACTGACCCTCAGGATAATGAGAATTCAAAATGAGGCAGGTGATATTGCCTTCAAAAGTAAATCCCGGGAGGTTTGGCAGTATGTCAGAGGGTTAAGGCCTTGTGGCGCTCACGAAAAGAGGGGACAGGTGGAAGGGTCTGGGGTCTGGCGCCCAGACCCCCACCTGCAGGGGAGTCGCTTTACAGGGGGTGAAGCAGGTCTTTAGGGGCTCTATCTTTCTCTCCCACTCTGTATTTCCCCTGCTCTCTCCTTTTCTCTCTGTCTGATGCAAGGTAAAAACAACAACAACAACCACAACAATAACCACCACAGTGACCAAGCAACAAGGGCAGCGAAAGGGGAACAAAAGGAGTGCAGGGGCTGTGGATTTTTCGTGGCGCAGGCACTGAGCTGAGGCAATAACCCCTTGAGGCAATCAATCAATCAACGAATAAGTAATACAGGTTACAGAGATGTATATGTCCCTGTGTGTTTCCAGAGTTCATGTAAATGCACTTTTGTTTATTTCTTCACTTATTTATTATCTTGCCACGAGAATTTCTTTTCATTGCTAAAAAAAAGTGTCCCATCAAGGGTACCAGGTGGTGCCACACCCAGTTAAGCACTCATGTTACAATGCAGGGGGACTGGGCTTCAAGACCCTGGTCCCCACCTGCCGGGGGAAATCTTTACAAGTGGTGCCGAAGTGCTGCAGGTGACTCTCTCTGTGTCACAAACCCTCTATCCCTCCCTTCCCTCTCAATTCCTGACTATTTATTCCAATAAATAATCAAGAAAACTGAAAGTAAAAAAAGAAAAAGGAAATATTCCACTACTTCAGTGGGGCTACTCAGGACAATGCTTTCCTTGTTAAGATCCTCACAGCATCATACCATATGCAGAAAGGCAAAGACGCCATGTATTTTTTAACCCAGTTTTTATATTTATTTATTTATTTATTTATTTATTTATTTAGGTGCTTAATCATTTTTTGTTATTGATGTATTAATGTTTTACATTTGACATAGACTCTGGCTCTGACACCAGCGGTCTCAAGTACCCCTAGATGGTACTCTGCCTCTACAAAACCAATCCATTGACCTGTCCATGCATCCATTCATCCACCCATCAATCTATACATCCATCCATCCATCCATCCATGCATCCATGCATCCATCCATCCATGCATCCATCCATCCATCCATCCATCCATCCATCCATCCATCCATCCATCCATCCATCCACCAGTCAACCAAGCTAAGTATAAAAGGAGATCTCTCCTTGAATGGTGAAGACAAACCAGGATGCATAGGTAGGTTGCAAAGGGGCGAGTTCGGCTGAATAGGGCAGAGGGGCTGAACCAGGGAATGTTTTGGGGTGTGTGGGTGTGGGTGGGGTGAGCCGGAGACCTGTGAGTTGGGTCACTTCAGGGGCAGGGAGGGGGTGGAAGGGGTTGCGAACAGCTGTCACTGGAGAACCATCACAAGAGCTGGAGCTGTTGAGCAGGACACCCGGAAGAGAAGACAGACAAAGGAGAGAAGCAAAGTGCAGAGGAGAGGAGAGGGGAGAGGATGGGGAGGGCAGGAGAGGACAGGAGAGTACAGGAGAGGACAGGAGTGGAGGGGACCTGAGAAACCTACCTGGACAAAGGCAGCATACAGACATCCAGCAAGGCAGGCAGGCATGCAGGCAGCTCTGGCCTGGGCTCCCTCGATCCCGGGCACACTTCCACCTGTCTTCTCTTGACTGCCAGCCCTGAGGTCCCTTGTCGGTCAGCACTGGCTTCCCATCCTTCCGTCCCCCTGTGCCAGGGCCCAGGCGTCTGGGCGCTGCTGGCTGACCTAGTGGAAGGGCAGTTGGGCTGCCTAGTGCCAGTGTGGCCAGCACAGAATGCCAGGGGCTAGGACATCACAGAGGGCTCCTGTGGTTGCTAGGCCACGGGGACCCCGCCCATCCAGTTGACCAGCAGCCATGACCCCCACCCTGAACTTGACCTTAAGGGCTGGTGGCCAGCCACCAGAGCCAGAGCCCCAGGCCAAAGCAGGTGCAGGTCGGCCGGGCCAAGGGGCGATGTGCAGATTGGTGTGTGTCTGGGCATGGGGGTGGCATCTGACAGCCCAGGGCTGGGGACCAAGGTCCGCCAGGCCCCTGTCCCACCATTTGCACTGACACACAGTCTTGCTGACTGACTGACAGTCCCCGCCCCAGAGATACCCACACCAGGTCCCTGGGTGCCCTGAGCTGCCCCTGAGGATTGGTGGGTGCCTGCCTGGACACATGCCTCTGTAATGGAGGCCTCTATTAATCCCATTGCCTACTGATAGCTGCCCTCCTGCCCCTACTCCTCCTCCTACTCCTCTTCCTCCTCCTCTTCTTCCTTCTCCTCTTCCTCCTCCTCCTCCTCCTCCTCCTCCTCCTCCACCTCCTCCTCCTTCTCTTCCTCATCCTCAGCTGGACTCATTCAGTGCCCTTGGCCTAGGCAATCCAGGGCTGGTGCTCTGGCTGCTGCAGCTTCTATCCAGTGGGTGGGTGCAGGAATCTGTTCCTGTCAATCCCTGGTTACTGGGACCTTCCATGCCTCCAGCTCCCCCACTCTCTACTCCAAACCCCTGCTCAAGGATGCCCCCTTTCCCCTTGCCCTCTGTCACCCAGCTCCCCAAATAACATCTACTTTGTGCCTCCATGCACTACTTTCCTGCCACCCTGCTTCTGCGCTTCAGCCCTGGGGGCCCAAAGCCAACCCAGCTGCCATCTCACTATCGAGCAGAGGGACCTGCCCTAACCCCTGACACCACACACACACACACAGCCCTGCACACACTCACGGGCTCTCCTGCCTGCAGCCTGCTCTCAAAGAGTCTCCTTCTGCCCCCTAGACACCTTACAGCCTCTGCCACGGCCCCCCACAGACACGTGGGCATGAGCAGCGCAGACATGCAACAAGCTCCACTCGCCCCTACTCCATTTGCTCTATGGTTGGTCAAGAACCTTTTTTTCATGCTGTAGGGGAGGGAGTTGAGAAAGTCCAATGTCCTGGGGAGCAAGCACTGCAAACAGTCCATCTACAATGTAACATTTGGGTCTCAGGCCGCCCAATCCCTAGTGCGCTGTGCAGACTTTTGACTGGCAAAAACACCCCATCTGAGTGTGAGATCTGGCTGGGCTAGTGGCTCTTTCTGTGGACTAGGACACAGACAGACAGAGTTTTCTGGTTCAAAACCTGTACTTCCCAGATGATGGTCATTCGCTACGGTTAAAAAAAAAAAAAAAAAAAAAAAGGCTTTTTAATTATTTTTTTTCCCCCTGCCTGGGTAACCTGTCTGCTGCTTGTTTCTCAGTGAAAAAAGGGAAAGATCTTTTTTGGAGGGAAAAGGACCAAAATGCAGGCAGGTGGACTCCGTGGACGGTGGATGGGGAGTTGCTCCTGCCCTGGCACTAGAGCCCCAGCTGCTGTTCCTGGTGCTGTCTGATACCAGAGATCTCCGTGTGTCGTGTCATGACGCTGTCTCCAGGACTGACCCTCAGGATAATGAGAATTCAAAATGAGGCAGGTGATATTGCCTTCAAAAGTAAATCCCGGGAGGTTTGGCAGTATGTCAGAGGGTTAAGGCCTTGTGGCGCTCACGAAAAGAGGGGACAGGTGGAAGGGTCTGGGGTCTGGCGCCCAGACCCCCACCTGCAGGGGAGTCGCTTTACAGGGGGTGAAGCAGGTCTTTAGGGGCTCTATCTTTCTCTCCCACTCTGTATTTCCCCTGCTCTCTCCTTTTCTCTCTGTCTGATGCAAGGTCAAAACAACAACAACAACCACAACAATAACCACCACAGTGACCAAGCAACAAGGGCAGCGAAAGGGGAACAAAAGGAGTGCAGGGGCTGTGGATTTTTCGTGGCGCAGGCACTGAGCTGAGGCAATAACCCCTTGAGGCAATCAATCAATCAACGAATAAGTAATACAGGTTACAGAGATGTATATGTCCCTGTGTGTTTCCAGAGTTCATGTAAATGCACTTTTGTTTATTTCTTCACTTATTTATTATCTTGCCACGAGAATTTCTTTTCATTGCTAAAAAAAAGTGTCCCATCAAGGGTACCAGGTGGTGCCACACCCAGTTAAGCACTCATGTTACAATGCAGGGGGACTGGGCTTCAAGACCCTGGTCCCCACCTGCTGGGGGAAATCTTTACAAGTGGTGCAGAAGTGCTGCAGGTGACTCTCTCTGTGTCACAAACCCTCTATCCCTCCCTTCCCTCTCAATTCCTGACTATTTATTCCAATAAATAATCAAGAAAACTGAAAGTAAAAAAAGAAAAAGGAAATATTCCACTACTTCAGTGGGGCTACTCAGGACAATGCTTTCCTTGTTAAGATCCTCACAGCATCATACCATATGCAGAAAGGCAAAGACGCCATGTATTTTTTAACCCAGTTTTTATATTTATTTATTTATTTATTTATTTATTTATTTAGGTGCTTAATCATTTTTTGTTATTGATGTATTAATGTTTTACATTTGACATAGACTCTGGCTCTGACACCAGCGGTCTCAAGTACTCCTAGATGGTACTCTGCCTCTACAAAACCAATCCATTGACCTGTCCATGCATCCATTCATCCACCCATCAATCTATACATCCATCCATCCATCCATCCATGCATCCATGCATCCATCCATCCATGCATCCATCCATCCATCCATCCATCCATCCATCCATCCATCCATCCATCCATCCATCCACCAGTCAACCAAGCTAAGTATAAAAGGAGATCTCTCCTTGAATGGTGAAGACAAACCAGGATGCATAGGTAGGTTGCAAAGGGGCGAGTTCGGCTGAATAGGGCAGAGGGGCTGAACCAGGGAATGTGTTGGGGGGTGTGGGTGTGGGTGGGGTGAGCCGGAGACCTGTGAGTTGGGTCACTTCAGGGGCAGGGAGGGGGTGGAAGGGGTTGCGAACAGCTGTCACTGGAGAACCATCACAAGTGCTGGAGCTGTTGAGCAGGACACCCGGAAGAGAAGACAGACAAAGGAGAGAAGCAAAGTGCAGAGGAGAGGAGAGGGGAGAGGATGGGGAGGGCAGGAGAGGACAGGAGAGTACAGGAGAGGACAGGAGTGGAGGGGACCTGAGAAACCTACCTGGACAAAGGCAGCATACAGACATCCAGCAAGGCAGGCAGGCATGCAGGCAGCTCTGGCCTGGGCTCCCTGGATCCCGGGCACACCTCCACCTGTCTTCTCTTGACTGCCAGCCCTGAGGTCCCTTGTCGGTCAGCACTGGCTTCCCATCCTTCCGTCCCCCTGTGCCAGGGCCCAGGCGTCTGGGCGCTGCTGGCTGACCTAGTGGAAGGGCAGTTGGGCTGCCTAGTGCCAGTGTGGCCAGCACAGAATGCCAGGGGCTAGGACATCACAGAGGGCTCCTGTGGTTGCTAGGCCACGGGGACCCCGCCCATCCAGTTGACCAGCAGCCATGACCCCCACCCTGAACTTGACCTTGAGGCCTGGTGGCCAGCCACCAGAGCCAGAGCCCCAGGCCAAAGCAGGTGCAGGTCGGCCGGGCCAAGGGGCCATGTGCAGATTGGTGTGTGTCTGGGCATGGGGGTGGCATCTGACAGCCCAGGGCTGGGGACCAAGGTCCGCCAGGCCCCTGTCCCACCATTTGCACTGACACACAGTCTTGCTGACTGACTGACAGTCCCCGCCCCAGAGATACCCACACCAGGTCCCTGGGTGCCCTGAGCTGCCCCTGAGGATTGGTGGGTGCCTGCCTGGACACATGCCTCTGTAATGGAGGCCTCTATTAATCCCATTGCCTACTGATAGCTGCCCTCCTGCCCCTACTCCTCCTCCTACTCCTCTTCCTCCTCCTCTTCTTCCTTCTCCTCTTCCTCCTCCTCCTCCTCCTCCTCCTCCTCCTCCACCTCCTCCTCCTTCTCTTCCTCATCCTCAGCTGGACTCATTCAGTGCCCTTGGCCTAGGCAAGCCAGGGCTGGTGCTCTGGCTGCTGCAGCTTCTATCCAGTGGGTGGGTGCAGGAATCTGTTCCTGTCAATCCCTGGTTACTGGGACCTTCCATGCCTCCAGCTCCCCCCACTCTCTACTCCAAACCCCTGCTCAAGGATGCCCCCTTTCCCCTTGCCCTCTGTCACCCAGCTCCCCAAATAACATCTACTTTGTGCCTCCATGCACTACTTTCCTGCCACCCTGCTTCTGCGCTTCAGCCCTGGGGGCCCAAAGCCAACCCAGCTGCCATCTCACTATCGAGCAGAGGGACCTGCCCTAACCCCTGACACCACACACACACACACAGCCCTGCACACACTCACGGGCTCTCCTGCCTGCAGCCTGCTCTCAAAGAGTCTCCTTCTGCCCCCTAGCCCCCTTACAGCCTCCGCTACGGCCCCCCACAGACACGTGGGCATGAGCAGCGCAGACATGCAACAAGCTCCACTCGCCCCTACTCCATTTGCTCTATGGTTGGTCAAGAACCTTTTTTTCATGCTGTAGGGGAGGGAGTTGAGAAAGTCCAATGTCCTGGGGAGCAAGCACTGCAAACAGTCCATCTACAATGTAACATTTGGGTCTCAGGCCGCCCAATCCCTAGTGCGCTGTGCAGACTTTTGACTGGCAAAAACACCCCATCTGAGTGTGAGATCTGGCTGGGCTAGTGGCTCTTTCTGTGGACTAGGACACAGACAGACAGAGTTTTCTGGTTCAAAACCTGTACTTCCCAGATGATGGTCATTCGCTACGGTTAAAAAAAAAAAGGCTTTTTAATTATTTTTTTTCCCCCTGCCTGGGTAACCTGTCTGCTGCTTGTTTCTCAGTGAAAAAAGGGAAAGATCTTTTTTGGAGGGAAAAGGACCAAAATGCAGGCAGGTGGACTCCGTGGACGGTGGATGGGGAGTTGCTCCTGCCCTGGCACTAGAGCCCCAGCTGCTGTTCCTGGTGCTGTCTGATACCAGAGAACTCCATGTGTCCTGTCATGACGCTGTCTCCAGGACTGACCCTCAGGATAATGAGAATTCAAAATGAGGCAGGTGATATTGCCTTCAAAAGTAAATCCCGGGAGGTTTGGCGGTATGTCAGAGGGTTAAGGCCTTGTGGCGCTCACGAAAAGAGGGGACAGGTGGAAGGGTCTGGGGTCTGGCGCCCAGACCCCCACCTGCAGGGGAGTCGCTTTACAGGGGGTGAAGCAGGTCTTTAGGGGCTCTATCTTTCTCTCCCACTCTGTATTTCCCCTGCTCTCTCCTTTTCTCTCTGTCTGATGCAAGGTCAAAACAACAACAACAACCACAACAATAACCACCACAGTGACCAAGCAACAAGGGCAGCGAAAGGGGAACAAAAGGAGTGCAGGGGCTGTGGATTTTTCGTGGCGCAGGCACTGAGCTGAGGCAATAACCCCTTGAGGCAATCAATCAATCAACGAATAAGTAATACAGGTTACAGAGATGTATATGTCCCTGTGTGTTTCCAGAGTTCATGTAAATGCACTTTTGTTTATTTCTTCACTTATTTATTATCTTGCCACGAGAATTTCTTTTCATTGCTAAAAAAAAGTGTCCCATCAAGGGTACCAGGTGGTGCCACACCCAGTTAAGCACTCATGTTACAATGCAGGGGGACTGGGCTTCAAGACCCTGGTCCCCACCTGCCGGGGGAAATCTTTACAAGTGGTGCAGAAGTGCTGCAGGTGACTCTCTCTGTGTCACAAACCCTCTATCCCTCCCTTCCCTCTCAATTCCTGACTATTTATTCCAATAAATAATCAAGAAAACTGAAAGTAAAAAAAGAAAAAGGAAATATTCCACTACTTCAGTGGGGCTACTCAGGACAATGCTTTCCTTGTTAAGATCCTCACAGCATCATACCATATGCAGAAAGGCAAAGACGCCATGTATTTTTTAACCCAGTTTTTATATTTATTTATTTATTTATTTATTTAGGTGCTTAATCATTTTTTGTTATTGATGTATTAATGTTTTACATTTGACATAGACTCTGGCTCTGACACCAGCGGTCTCAAGTACCCCTAGATGGTACTCTGCCTCTACAAAACCAATCCATTGACCTGTCCATGCATCCATTCATCCACCCATCAATCTATACATCCATCCATCCATGCATCCATGCATCCATGCATCCATCCATCCATGCATCCATCCATCCATCCATCCATCCATCCATCCATCCATCCATCCACCAGTCAACCAAGCTAAGTATAAAAGGAGATCTCTCCTTGAATGGTGAAGACAAACCAGGATGCATAGGTAGGTTGCAAAGGGGCGAGTTCGGCTGAATAGGGCAGAGGGGCTGAACCAGGGAATGTGTTGGGGGGTGTGGGTGTGGGTGGGGTGAGCCGGAGACCTGTGAGTTGGGTCACTTCAGGGGCAGGGAGGGGGTGGAAGGGGTTGCGAACAGCTGTCACTGGAGAACCATCACAAGTGCTGGAGCTGTTGAGCAGGACACCCGGAAGAGAAGACAGACAAAGGAGAGAAGCAAAGTGCAGAGGAGAGGAGAGGGGAGAGGATGGGGAGGGCAGGAGAGGACCGGAGAGTACAGGAGAGGACAGGAGTGGAGGGGACCTGAGAAACCTACCTGGACAAAGGCAGCATACAGACATCCAGCAAGGCAGGCAGGCATGCAGGCAGCTCTGGCCTGGGCTCCCTGGATCCCGGGCACACCTCCACCTGTCTTCTCTTGACTGCCAGCCCTGAGGTCCCTTGTCAGTCAGCACTGGCTTCCCATCCTTCCGTCCCCCTGTGCCAGGGCCCAGGCGTCTGGGCGCTGCTGGCTGACCTAGTGGAAGGGCAGTTGGGCTGCCTAGTGCCAGTGTGGCCAGCACAGAATGCCAGGGGCTAGGACATCACAGAGGGCTCCTGTGGTTGCTAGGCCACGGGGACCCCGCCCATCCAGTTGACCAGCAGCCATGACCCCCACCCTGAACTTGACCTTGAGGCCTGGTGGCCAGCCACCAGAGCCAGAGCCCCAGGCTAAAGCAGGTGCAGGTCGGCCGGGCCAAGGGGCGATGTGCAGATTGGTGTGTGTCTGGGCATGGGGGTGGCATCTGACAGCCCAGGGCTGGGGACCAAGGTCCGCCAGGCCCCTGTCCCACCATTTGCACTGACACACAGTCTTGCTGACTGACTGACAGTCCCCGCCCCAGAGATACCCACACCAGGTCCCTGGGTGCCCTGAGCTGCCCCTGAGGATTGGTGGGTGCCTGCCTGGACACATGCCTCTGTAATGGAGGCCTCTATTAATCCCATTGCCTACTGATAGCTGCCCTCCTGCCCCTACTCCTCCTCCTACTCCTCTTCCTCCTCCTCTTCTTCCTTCTCCTCTTCCTCCTCCTCCTCCTCCTCCTCCTCCTCCACCTCCTCCTCCTTCTCTTCCTCATCCTCAGCTGGACTCATTCAGTGCCCTTGGCCTAGGCAAGCCAGGGCTGGTGCTCTGGCTGCTGCAGCTTCTATCCAGTGGGTGGGTGCAGGAATCTGTTCCTGTCAATCCCTGGTTACTGGGACCTTCCATGCCTCCAGCTCCCCCCACTCTCTACTCCAAACCCCTGCTCAAGGATGCCCCCTTTCCCCTTGCCCTCTGTCACCCAGCTCCCCAAATAACATCTACTTTGTGCCTCCATGCACTACTTTCCTGCCACCCTGCTTCTGCGCTTCAGCCCTGGGGGCCCAAAGCCAACCCAGCTGCCATCTCACTATCGAGCAGAGGGACCTGCCCTAACCCCTGACACCACACACACACACACAGCCCTGCACACACTCACGGGCTCTCCTGCCTGCAGCCTGCTCTCAAAGAGTCTCCTTCTGCCCCCTAGACCCCTTACAGCCTCTGCCACGGCCCCCCACAGACACGTGGGCATGAGCAGCGCAGACATGCAACAAGCTCCACTCGCCCCTACTCCATTTGCTCTATGGTTGGTCAAGAACCTTTTTTTCATGCTGTAGGGGAGGGAGTTGAGAAAGTCCAATGTCCTGGGGAGCAAGCACTGCAAACAGTCCATCTACAATGTAACATTTGGGTCTCAGGCCGCCCAATCCCTAGTGCGCTGTGCAGACTTTTGACTGGCAAAAACACCCCATCTGAGTGTGAGATCTGGCTGGGCTAGTGGCTCTTTCTGTGGACTAGGACACAGACAGACAGAGTTTTCTGGTTCAAAACCTGTACTTCCCAGATGATGGTCATTCGCTACGGTTAAAAAAAAAAAAAAAAAAAAAAAAAAAAAAGGCTTTTTAATTATTTTTTTTCCCCCTGCCTGGGTAACCTGTCTGCTGCTTGTTTCTCAGTGAAAAAAGGGAAAGATCTTTTTTGGAGGGAAAAGGACCAAAATGCAGGCAGGTGGACTCCGTGGACGGTGGATGGGGAGTTGCTCCTGCCCTGGCACTAGAGCCCCAGCTGCTGTTCCTGGTGCTGTCTGATACCAGAGATCTCCGTGTGTCTTGTCATGACGCTGTCTCCAGGACTGACCCTCAGGATAATGAGAATTCAAAATGAGGCAGGTGATATTGCCTTCAAAAGTAAATCCCGGGAGGTTTGGCAGTATGTCAGAGGGTTAAGGCCTTGTGGCGCTCACGAAAAGAGGGGACAGGTGGAAGGGTCTGGGGTCTGGCGCCCAGACCCCCACCTGCAGGGGAGTCGCTTTACAGGGGGTGAAGCAGGTCTTTAGGGGCTCTATCTTTCTCTCCCACTCTGTATTTCCCCTGCTCTCTCCTTTTCTCTCTGTCTGATGCAAGGTCAAAACAACAACAACAACCACAACAATAACCACCACAGTGACCAAGCAACAAGGGCAGCGAAAGGGGAACAAAAGGAGTGCAGGGGCTGTGGATTTTTCGTGGCGCAGGCACTGAGCTGAGGCAATAACCCCTTGAGGCAATCAATCAATCAACGAATAAGTAATACAGGTTACAGAGATGTATATGTCCCTGTGTGTTTCCAGAGTTCATGTAAATGCACTTTTGTTTATTTCTTCACTTATTTATTATCTTGCCACGAGAATTTCTTTTCATTGCTAAAAAAAAGTGTCCCATCAAGGGTACCAGGTGGTGCCACACCCAGTTAAGCACTCATGTTACAATGTAGGGGGACTGGGCTTCAAGACCCTGGTCCCCACCTGCCGGGGGAAATCTTTACAAGTGGTGCCGAAGTGCTGCAGGTGACTCTCTCTGTGTCACAAACCCTCTATCCCTCCCTTCCCTCTCAATTCCTGACTATTTATTCCAATAAATAATCAAGAAAACTGAAAGTAAAAAAAGAAAAAGGAAATATTCCACTACTTCAGTGGGGCTACTCAGGACAATGCTTTCCTTGTTAAGATCCTCACAGCATCATACCATATGCAGAAAGGCAAAGACGCCATGTATTTTTTAACCCAGTTTTTATATTTATTTATTTATTTATTTATTTATTTAGGTGCTTAATCATTTTTTGTTATTGATGTATTAATGTTTTACATTTGACATAGACTCTGGCTCTGACACCAGCGGTCTCAAGTACCCCTAGATGGTACTCTGCCTCTACAAAACCAATCCATTGACCTGTCCATGCATCCATTCATCCACCCATCAATCTATACATCCATCCATCCATCCATCCATGCATCCATGCATCCATCCATCCATGCATCCATCCATCCATCCATCCATCCATCCATCCATCCATCCATCCACCAGTCAACCAAGCTAAGTATAAAAGGAGATCTCTCCTTGAATGGTGAAGACAAACCAGGATGCATAGGTAGGTTGCAAAGGGGCGAGTTCGGCTGAATAGGGCAGAGGGGCTGAACCAGGGAATGTGTTGGGGGGTGTGGGTGTGGGTGGGGTGAGCCGGAGACCTGTGAGTTGGGTCACTTCAGGGGCAGGGAGGGGGTGGAAGGGGTTGCGAACAGCTGTCACTGGAGAACCATCACAAGAGCTGGAGCTGTTGAGCAGGACACCCGGAAGAGAAGACAGACAAAGGAGAGAAGCAAAGTGCAGAGGAGAGGAGAGGGGAGAGGATGGGGAGGGCAGGAGAGGACAGGAGAGTACAGGAGAGGACAGGAGTGGAGGGGACCTGAGAAACCTACCTGGACAAAGGCAGCATACAGACATCCAGCAAGGCAGGCAGGCATGCAGGCAGCTCTGGCCTGGGCTCCCTCGATCCCGGGCACACTTCCACCTGTCTTCTCTTGACTGCCAGCCCTGAGGTCCCTTGTCGGTCAGCACTGGCTTCCCATCCTTCCGTCCCCCTGTGCCAGGGCCCAGGCGTCTGGGCGCTGCTGGCTGACCTAGTGGAAGGGCAGTTGGGCTGCCTAGTGCCAGTGTGGCCAGCACAGAATGCCAGGGGCTAGGACATCACAGAGGGCTCCTGTGGTTGCTAGGCCACGGGGACCCCGCCCATCCAGTTGACCAGCAGCCATGACCCCCACCCTGAACTTGACCTTAAGGGCTGGTGGCCAGCCACCAGAGCCAGAGCCCCAGGCCAAAGCAGGTGCAGGTCGGCCGGGCCAAGGGGCGATGTGCAGATTGGTGTGTGTCTGGGCATGGGGGTGGCATCTGACAGCCCAGGGCTGGGGACCAAGGTCCGCCAGGCCCCTGTCCCACCATTTGCACTGACACACAGTCTTGCTGACTGACTGACAGTCCCCGCCCCAGAGATACCCACACCAGGTCCCTGGGTGCCCTGAGCTGCCCCTGAGGATTGGTGGGTGCCTGCCTGGACACATGCCTCTGTAATGGAGGCCTCTATTAATCCCATTGCCTACTGATAGCTGCCCTCCTGCCCCTACTCCTCCTCCTACTCCTCTTCCTCCTCCTCTTCTTCCTTCTCCTCTTCCTCCTCCTCCTCCTCCTCCTCCTCCTCCTCCACCTCCTCCTCCTTCTCTTCCTCATCCTCAGCTGGACTCATTCAGTGCCCTTGGCCTAGGCAATCCAGGGCTGGTGCTCTGGCTGCTGCAGCTTCTATCCAGTGGGTGGGTGCAGGAATCTGTTCCTGTCAATCCCTGGTTACTGGGACCTTCCATGCCTCCAGCTCCCCCACTCTCTACTCCAAACCCCTGCTCAAGGATGCCCCCTTTCCCCTTGCCCTCTGTCACCCAGCTCCCCAAATAACATCTACTTTGTGCCTCCATGCACTACTTTCCTGCCACCCTGCTTCTGCGCTTCAGCCCTGGGGGCCCAAAGCCAACCCAGCTGCCATCTCACTATCGAGCAGAGGGACCTGCCCTAACCCCTGACACCACACACACACACACAGCCCTGCACACACTCACGGGCTCTCCTGCCTGCAGCCTGCTCTCAAAGAGTCTCCTTCTGCCCCCTAGACCCCTTACAGCCTCTGCCACGGCCCCCCACAGACACGTGGGCATGAGCAGCGCAGACATGCAACAAGCTCCACTCGCCCCTACTCCATTTGCTCTATGGTTGGTCAAGAACCTTTTTTTCATGCTGTAGGGGAGGGAGTTGAGAAAGTCCAATGTCCTGGGGAGCAAGCACTGCAAACAGTCCATCTACAATGTAACATTTGGGTCTCAGGCCGCCCAATCCCTAGTGCGCTGTGCAGACTTTTGACTGGCAAAAACACCCCATCTGAGTGTGAGATCTGGCTGGGCTAGTGGCTCTTTCTGTGGACTAGGACACAGACAGACAGAGTTTTCTGGTTCAAAACCTGTACTTCCCAGATGATGGTCATTCGCTACGGTTAAAAAAAAAAAAAAAAAAAAAAAAAAAAAAGGCTTTTTAATTATTTTTTTTCCCCCTGCCTGGGTAACCTGTCTGCTGCTTGTTTCTCAGTGAAAAAAGGGAAAGATCTTTTTTGGAGGGAAAAGGACCAAAATGCAGGCAGGTGGACTCCGTGGACGGTGGATGGGGAGTTGCTCCTGCCCTGGCACTAGAGCCCCAGCTGCTGTTCCTGGTGCTGTCTGATACCAGAGATCTCCGTGTGTCTTGTCATGACGCTGTCTCCAGGACTGACCCTCAGGATAATGAGAATTCAAAATGAGGCAGGTGATATTGCCTTCAAAAGTAAATCCCGGGAGGTTTGGCAGTATGTCAGAGGGTTAAGGCCTTGTGGCGCTCACGAAAAGAGGGGACAGGTGGAAGGGTCTGGGGTCTGGCGCCCAGACCCCCACCTGCAGGGGAGTCGCTTTACAGGGGGTGAAGCAGGTCTTTAGGGGCTCTATCTTTCTCTCCCACTCTGTATTTCCCCTGCTCTCTCCTTTTCTCTCTGTCTGATGCAAGGTCAAAACAACAACAACAACCACAACAATAACCACCACAGTGACCAAGCAACAAGGGCAGCGAAAGGGGAACAAAAGGAGTGCAGGGGCTGTGGATTTTTCGTGGCGCAGGCACTGAGCTGAGGCAATAACCCCTTGAGGCAATCAATCAATCAACGAATAAGTAATACAGGTTACAGAGATGTATATGTCCCTGTGTGTTTCCAGAGTTCATGTAAATGCACTTTTGTTTATTTCT
Organism: Erinaceus europaeus; assembly: GCF_950295315.1. Classification (NCBI taxonomy): domain Eukaryota; kingdom Metazoa; phylum Chordata; class Mammalia; order Eulipotyphla; family Erinaceidae; genus Erinaceus; species Erinaceus europaeus. The sequence continues at coordinate 64,567 of NW_026647156.1, read as the reverse complement.
TCACTTATTTATTATCTTGCCACGAGAATTTCTTTTCATTGCTAAAAAAAAGTGTCCCATCAAGGGTACCAGGTGGTGCCACACCCAGTTAAGCACTCATGTTACAATGCAGGGGGACTGGGCTTCAAGACCCTGGTCCCCACCTGCCGGGGGAAATCTTTACAAGTGGTGCCGAAGTGCTGCAGGTGACTCTCTCTGTGTCACAAACCCTCTATCCCTCCCTTCCCTCTCAATTCCTGACTATTTATTCCAATAAATAATCAAGAAAACTGAAAGTAAAAAAAGAAAAAGGAAATATTCCACTACTTCAGTGGGGCTACTCAGGACAATGCTTTCCTTGTTAAGATCCTCACAGCATCATACCATATGCAGAAAGGCAAAGACGCCATGTATTTTTTAACCCAGTTTTTATATTTATTTATTTATTTATTTATTTATTTAGGTGCTTAATCATTTTTTGTTATTGATGTATTAATGTTTTACATTTGACATAGACTCTGGCTCTGACACCAGCGGTCTCAAGTACCCCTAGATGGTACTCTGCCTCTACAAAACCAATCCATTGACCTGTCCATGCATCCATTCATCCACCCATCAATCTATACATCCATCCATCCATCCATCCATGCATCCATGCATCCATCCATCCATGCATCCATCCATCCATCCATCCATCCATCCATCCATCCATCCATCCATCCATCCACCAGTCAACCAAGCTAAGTATAAAAGGAGATCTCTCCTTGAATGGTGAAGACAAACCAGGATGCATAGGTAGGTTGCAAAGGGGCGAGTTCGGCTGAATAGGGCAGAGGGGCTGAACCAGGGAATGTGTTGGGGGGTGTGGGTGTGGGTGGGGTGAGCCGGAGACCTGTGAGTTGGGTCACTTCAGGGGCAGGGAGGGGGTGGAAGGGGTTGCGAACAGCTGTCACTGGAGAACCATCACAAGAGCTGGAGCTGTTGAGCAGGACACCCGGAAGAGAAGACAGACAAAGGAGAGAAGCAAAGTGCAGAGGAGAGGAGAGGGGAGAGGATGGGGAGGGCAGGAGAGGACAGGAGAGTACAGGAGAGGACAGGAGTGGAGGGGACCTGAGAAACCTACCTGGACAAAGGCAGCATACAGACATCCAGCAAGGCAGGCAGGCATGCAGGCAGCTCTGGCCTGGGCTCCCTCGATCCCGGGCACACTTCCACCTGTCTTCTCTTGACTGCCAGCCCTGAGGTCCCTTGTCGGTCAGCACTGGCTTCCCATCCTTCCGTCCCCCTGTGCCAGGGCCCAGGCGTCTGGGCGCTGCTGGCTGACCTAGTGGAAGGGCAGTTGGGCTGCCTAGTGCCAGTGTGGCCAGCACAGAATGCCAGGGGCTAGGACATCACAGAGGGCTCCTGTGGTTGCTAGGCCACGGGGACCCCGCCCATCCAGTTGACCAGCAGCCATGACCCCCACCCTGAACTTGACCTTAAGGGCTGGTGGCCAGCCACCAGAGCCAGAGCCCCAGGCCAAAGCAGGTGCAGGTCGGCCGGGCCAAGGGGCGATGTGCAGATTGGTGTGTGTCTGGGCATGGGGGTGGCATCTGACAGCCCAGGGCTGGGGACCAAGGTCCGCCAGGCCCCTGTCCCACCATTTGCACTGACACACAGTCTTGCTGACTGACTGACAGTCCCCGCCCCAGAGATACCCACACCAGGTCCCTGGGTGCCCTGAGCTGCCCCTGAGGATTGGTGGGTGCCTGCCTGGACACATGCCTCTGTAATGGAGGCCTCTATTAATCCCATTGCCTACTGATAGCTGCCCTCCTGCCCCTACTACTCCTCCTACTCCTCTTCCTCCTCCTCTTCTTCCTTCTCCTCTTCCTCCTCCTCCTCCTCCTCCTCCTCCTCCTCCACCTCCTCCTCCTTCTCTTCCTCATCCTCAGCTGGACTCATTCAGTGCCCTTGGCCTAGGCAATCCAGGGCTGGTGCTCTGGCTGCTGCAGCTTCTATCCAGTGGGTGGGTGCAGGAATCTGTTCCTGTCAATCCCTGGTTACTGGGACCTTCCATGCCTCCAGCTCCCCCACTCTCTACTCCAAACCCCTGCTCAAGGATGCCCCCTTTCCCCTTGCCCTCTGTCACCCAGCTCCCCAAATAACATCTACTTTGTGCCTCCATGCACTACTTTCCTGCCACCCTGCTTCTGCGCTTCAGCCCTGGGGGCCCAAAGCCAACCCAGCTGCCATCTCACTATCGAGCAGAGGGACCTGCCCTAACCCCTGACACCACACACACACACACAGCCCTGCACACACTCACGGGCTCTCCTGCCTGCAGCCTGCTCTCAAAGAGTCTCCTTCTGCCCCCTAGACCCCTTACAGCCTCTGCCACGGCCCCCCACAGACACGTGGGCATGAGCAGCGCAGACATGCAACAAGCTCCACTCGCCCCTACTCCATTTGCTCTATGGTTGGTCAAGAACCTTTTTTTCATGCTGTAGGGGAGGGAGTTGAGAAAGTCCAATGTCCTGGGGAGCAAGCACTGCAAACAGTCCATCTACAATGTAACATTTGGGTCTCAGGCCGCCCAATCCCTAGTGCGCTGTGCAGACTTTTGACTGGCAAAAACACCCCATCTGAGTGTGAGATCTGGCTGGGCTAGTGGCTCTTTCTGTGGACTAGGACACAGACAGACAGAGTTTTCTGGTTCAAAACCTGTACTTCCCAGATGATGGTCATTCGCTACGGTTAAAAAAAAAAAAAAAAAAAAAAGGCTTTTTAATTATTTTTTTTCCCCCTGCCTGGGTAACCTGTCTGCTGCTTGTTTCTCAGTGAAAAAAGGGAAAGATCTTTTTTGGAGGGAAAAGGACCAAAATGCAGGCAGGTGGACTCCGTGGACGGTGGATGGGGAGTTGCTCCTGCCCTGGCACTAGAGCCCCAGCTGCTGTTCCTGGTGCTGTCTGATACCAGAGATCTCCGTGTGTCGTGTCATGACGCTGTCTCCAGGACTGACCCTCAGGATAATGAGAATTCAAAATGAGGCAGGTGATATTGCCTTCAAAAGTAAATCCCGGGAGGTTTGGCAGTATGTCAGAGGGTTAAGGCCTTGTGGCGCTCACGAAAAGAGGGGACAGGTGGAAGGGTCTGGGGTCTGGCGCCCAGACCCCCACCTGCAGGGGAGTCGCTTTACAGGGGGTGAAGCAGGTCTTTAGGGGCTCTATCTTTCTCTCCCACTCTGTATTTCCCCTGCTCTCTCCTTTTCTCTCTGTCTGATGCAAGGTCAAAACAACAACAACAACCACAACAATAACCACCACAGTGACCAAGCAACAAGGGCAGCGAAAGGGGAACAAAAGGAGTGCAGGGGCTGTGGATTTTTCGTGGCGCAGGCACTGAGCTGAGGCAATAACCCCTTGAGGCAATCAATCAATCAACGAATAAGTAATACAGGTTACAGAGATGTATATGTCCCTGTGTGTTTCCAGAGTTCATGTAAATGCACTTTTGTTTATTTCTTCACTTATTTATTATCTTGCCACGAGAATTTCTTTTCATTGCTAAAAAAAAGTGTCCCATCAAGGGTACCAGGTGGTGCCACACCCAGTTAAGCACTCATGTTACAATGCAGGGGGACTGGGCTTCAAGACCCTGGTCCCCACCTGCTGGGGGAAATCTTTACAAGTGGTGCAGAAGTGCTGCAGGTGACTCTCTCTGTGTCACAAACCCTCTATCCCTCCCTTCCCTCTCAATTCCTGACTATTTATTCCAATAAATAATCAAGAAAACTGAAAGTAAAAAAAGAAAAAGGAAATATTCCACTACTTCAGTGGGGCTACTCAGGACAATGCTTTCCTTGTTAAGATCCTCACAGCATCATACCATATGCAGAAAGGCAAAGACGCCATGTATTTTTTAACCCAGTTTTTATATTTATTTATTTATTTATTTATTTATTTATTTATTTATTTAGGTGCTTAATCATTTTTTGTTATTGATGTATTAATGTTTTACATTTGACATAGACTCTGGCTCTGACACCAGCGGTCTCAAGTACCCCTAGATGGTACTCTGCCTCTACAAAACCAATCCATTGACCTGTCCATGCATCCATTCATCCACCCATCAATCTATACATCCATCCATCCATCCATCCATGCATCCATGCATCCATCCATCCATGCATCCATCCATCCATCCATCCATCCATCCATCCATCCATCCATCCATCCACCAGTCAACCAAGCTAAGTATAAAAGGAGATCTCTCCTTGAATGGTGAAGACAAACCAGGATGCATAGGTAGGTTGCAAAGGGGCGAGTTCGGCTGAATAGGGCAGAGGGGCTGAACCAGGGAATGTGTTGGGGGGTGTGGGTGTGGGTGGGGTGAGCCGGAGACCTGTGAGTTGGGTCACTTCAGGGGCAGGGAGGGGGTGGAAGGGGTTGCGAACAGCTGTCACTGGAGAACCATCACAAGTGCTGGAGCTGTTGAGCAGGACACCCGGAAGAGAAGACAGACAAAGGAGAGAAGCAAAGTGCAGAGGAGAGGAGAGGGGAGAGGATGGGGAGGGCAGGAGAGGACAGGAGAGTACAGGAGAGGACAGGAGTGGAGGGGACCTGAGAAACCTACCTGGACAAAGGCAGCATACAGACATCCAGCAAGGCAGGCAGGCATGCAGGCAGCTCTGGCCTGGGCTCCCTGGATCCCGGGCACACCTCCACCTGTCTTCTCTTGACTGCCAGCCCTGAGGTCCCTTGTCGGTCAGCACTGGCTTCCCATCCTTCCGTCCCCCTGTGCCAGGGCCCAGGCGTCTGGGCGCTGCTGGCTGACCTAGTGGAAGGGCAGTTGGGCTGCCTAGTGCCAGTGTGGCCAGCACAGAATGCCAGGGGCTAGGACATCACAGAGGGCTCCTGTGGTTGCTAGGCCACGGGGACCCCGCCCATCCAGTTGACCAGCAGCCATGACCCCCACCCTGAACTTGACCTTGAGGCCTGGTGGCCAGCCACCAGAGCCAGAGCCCCAGGCCAAAGCAGGTGCAGGTCGGCCGGGCCAAGGGGCCATGTGCAGATTGGTGTGTGTCTGGGCATGGGGGTGGCATCTGACAGCCCAGGGCTGGGGACCAAGGTCCGCCAGGCCCCTGTCCCACCATTTGCACTGACACACAGTCTTGCTGACTGACTGACAGTCCCCGCCCCAGAGATACCCACACCAGGTCCCTGGGTGCCCTGAGCTGCCCCTGAGGATTGGTGGGTGCCTGCCTGGACACATGCCTCTGTAATGGAGGCCTCTATTAATCCCATTGCCTACTGATAGCTGCCCTCCTGCCCCTACTCCTCCTCCTACTCCTCTTCCTCCTCCTCTTCTTCCTTCTCCTCTTCCTCCTCCTCCTCCTCCTCCTCCTCCTCCTCCACCTCCTCCTCCTTCTCTTCCTCATCCTCAGCTGGACTCATTCAGTGCCCTTGGCCTAGGCAAGCCAGGGCTGGTGCTCTGGCTGCTGCAGCTTCTATCCAGTGGGTGGGTGCAGGAATCTGTTCCTGTCAATCCCTGGTTACTGGGACCTTCCATGCCTCCAGCTCCCCCCACTCTCTACTCCAAACCCCTGCTCAAGGATGCCCCCTTTCCCCTTGCCCTCTGTCACCCAGCTCCCCAAATAACATCTACTTTGTGCCTCCATGCACTACTTTCCTGCCACCCTGCTTCTGCGCTTCAGCCCTGGGGGCCCAAAGCCAACCCAGCTGCCATCTCACTATCGAGCAGAGGGACCTGCCCTAACCCCTGACACCACACACACACACACAGCCCTGCACACACTCACGGGCTCTCCTGCCTGCAGCCTGCTCTCAAAGAGTCTCCTTCTGCCCCCTAGCCCCCTTACAGCCTCCGCCACGGCCCCCCACAGACACGTGGGCATGAGCAGCGCAGACATGCAACAAGCTCCACTCGCCCCTACTCCATTTGCTCTATGGTTGGTCAAGAACCTTTTTTTCATGCTGTAGGGGAGGGAGTTGAGAAAGTCCAATGTCCTGGGGAGCAAGCACTGCAAACAGTCCATCTACAATGTAACATTTGGGTCTCAGGCCGCCCAATCCCTAGTGCGCTGTGTAGACTTTTGACTGGCAAAAACACCCCATCTGAGTGTGAGATCTGGCTGGGCTAGTGGCTCTTTCTGTGGACTAGGACACAGACAGACAGAGTTTTCTGGTTCAAAACCTGTACTTCCCAGATGATGGTCATTCGCTACGGTTAAAAAAAAAAAGGCTTTTTAATTATTTTTTTTCCCCCTGCCTGGGTAACCTGTCTGCTGCTTGTTTCTCAGTGAAAAAAGGGAAAGATCTTTTTTGGAGGGAAAAGGACCAAAATGCAGGCAGGTGGACTCCGTGGACGGTGGATGGGGAGTTGCTCCTGCCCTGGCACTAGAGCCCCAGCTGCTGTTCCTGGTGCTGTCTGATACCAGAGAACTCCATGTGTCCTGTCATGACGCTGTCTCCAGGACTGACCCTCAGGATAATGAGAATTCAAAATGAGGCAGGTGATATTGCCTTCAAAAGTAAATCCCGGGAGGTTTGGCGGTATGTCAGAGGGTTAAGGCCTTGTGGCGCTCACGAAAAGAGGGGACAGGTGGAAGGGTCTGGGGTCTGGCGCCCAGACCCCCACCTGCAGGGGAGTCGCTTTACAGGGGGTGAAGCAGGTCTTTAGGGGCTCTATCTTTCTCTCCCACTCTGTATTTCCCCTGCTCTCTCCTTTTCTCTCTGTCTGATGCAAGGTCAAAACAACAACAACAACCACAACAATAACCACCACAGTGACCAAGCAACAAGGGCAGCGAAAGGGGAACAAAAGGAGTGCAGGGGCTGTGGATTTTTCGTGGCGCAGGCACTGAGCTGAGGCAATAACCCCTTGAGGCAATCAATCAATCAACGAATAAGTAATACAGGTTACAGAGATGTATATGTCCCTGTGTGTTTCCAGAGTTCATGTAAATGCACTTTTGTTTATTTCTTCACTTATTTATTATCTTGCCACGAGAATTTCTTTTCATTGCTAAAAAAAAGTGTCCCATCAAGGGTACCAGGTGGTGCCACACCCAGTTAAGCACTCATGTTACAATGCAGGGGGACTGGGCTTCAAGACCCTGGTCCCCACCTGCCGGGGGAAATCTTTACAAGTGGTGCAGAAGTGCTGCAGGTGACTCTCTCTGTGTCACAAACCCTCTATCCCTCCCTTCCCTCTCAATTCCTGACTATTTATTCCAATAAATAATCAAGAAAACTGAAAGTAAAAAAAGAAAAAGGAAATATTCCACTACTTCAGTGGGGCTACTCAGGACAATGCTTTCCTTGTTAAGATCCTCACAGCATCATACCATATGCAGAAAGGCAAAGACGCCATGTATTTTTTAACCCAGTTTTTATATTTATTTATTTATTTATTTATTTATTTATTTAGGTGCTTAATCATTTTTTGTTATTGATGTATTAATGTTTTACATTTGACATAGACTCTGGCTCTGACACCAGCGGTCTCAAGTACCCCTAGATGGTACTCTGCCTCTACAAAACCAATCCATTGACCTGTCCATGCATCCATTCATCCACCCATCAATCTATACATCCATCCATCCATCCATCCATGCATCCATGCATCCATCCATCCATGCATCCATCCATCCATCCATCCATCCATCCATCCATCCATCCATCCATCCATCCACCAGTCAACCAAGCTAAGTATAAAAGGAGATCTCTCCTTGAATGGTGAAGACAAACCAGGATGCATAGGTAGGTTGCAAAGGGGCGAGTTCGGCTGAATAGGGCAGAGGGGCTGAACCAGGGAATGTGTTGGGGGGTGTGGGTGTGGGTGGGGTGAGCCGGAGACCTGTGAGTTGGGTCACTTCAGGGGCAGGGAGGGGGTGGAAGGGGTTGCGAACAGCTGTCACTGGAGAACCATCACAAGTGCTGGAGCTGTTGAGCAGGACACCCGGAAGAGAAGACAGACAAAGGAGAGAAGCAAAGTGCAGAGGAGAGGAGAGGGGAGAGGATGGGGAGGGCAGGAGAGGACCGGAGAGTATAGGAGAGGACAGGAGTGGAGGGGACCTGAGAAACCTACCTGGACAAAGGCAGCATACAGACATCCAGCAAGGCAGGCAGGCATGCAGGCAGCTCTGGCCTGGGCTCCCTGGATCCCGGGCACACCTCCACCTGTCTTCTCTTGACTGCCAGCCCTGAGGTCCCTTGTCAGTCAGCACTGGCTTCCCATCCTTCCGTCCCCCTGTGCCAGGGCCCAGGCGTCTGGGCGCTGCTGGCTGACCTAGTGGAAGGGCAGTTGGGCTGCCTAGTGCCAGTGTGGCCAGCACAGAATGCCAGGGGCTAGGACATCACAGAGGGCTCCTGTGGTTGCTAGGCCACGGGGACCCCGCCCATCCAGTTGACCAGCAGCCATGACCCCCACCCTGAACTTGACCTTGAGGCCTGGTGGCCAGCCACCAGAGCCAGAGCCCCAGGCTAAAGCAGGTGCAGGTCGGCCGGGCCAAGGGGCGATGTGCAGATTGGTGTGTGTCTGGGCATGGGGGTGGCATCTGACAGCCCAGGGCTGGGGACCAAGGTCCGCCAGGCCCCTGTCCCACCATTTGCACTGACACACAGTCTTGCTGACTGACTGACAGTCCCCGCCCCAGAGATACCCACACCAGGTCCCTGGGTGCCCTGAGCTGCCCCTGAGGATTGGTGGGTGCCTGCCTGGACACATGCCTCTGTAATGGAGGCCTCTATTAATCCCATTGCCTACTGATAGCTGCCCTCCTGCCCCTACTCCTCCTCCTACTCCTCTTCCTCCTCCTCTTCTTCCTTCTCCTCTTCCTCCTCCTCCTCCTCCTCCTCCTCCTCCTCCACCTCCTCCTCCTTCTCTTCCTCATCCTCAGCTGGACTCATTCAGTGCCCTTGGCCTAGGCAAGCCAGGGCTGGTGCTCTGGCTGCTGCAGCTTCTATCCAGTGGGTGGGTGCAGGAATCTGTTCCTGTCAATCCCTGGTTACTGGGACCTTCCATGCCTCCAGCTCCCCCCACTCTCTACTCCAAACCCCTGCTCAAGGATGCCCCCTTTCCCCTTGCCCTCTGTCACCCAGCTCCCCAAATAACATCTACTTTGTGCCTCCATGCACTACTTTCCTGCCACCCTGCTTCTGCGCTTCAGCCCTGGGGGCCCAAAGCCAACCCAGCTGCCATCTCACTATCGAGCAGAGGGACCTGCCCTAACCCCTGACACCACACACACACACACAGCCCTGCACACACTCACGGGCTCTCCTGCCTGCAGCCTGCTCTCAAAGAGTCTCCTTCTGCCCCCTAGCCCCCTTACAGCCTCCGCCACGGCCCCCCACAGACACGTGGGCATGAGCAGCGCAGACATGCAACAAGCTCCACTCGCCCCTACTCCATTTGCTCTATGGTTGGTCAAGAACCTTTTTTTCATGCTGTAGGGGAGGGAGTTGAGAAAGTCCAATGTCCTGGGGAGCAAGCACTGCAAACAGTCCATCTACAATGTAACATTTGGGTCTCAGGCCGCCCAATCCCTAGTGCGCTGTGCAGACTTTTGACTGGCAAAAACACCCCATCTGAGTGTGAGATCTGGCTGGGCTAGTGGCTCTTTCTGTGGACTAGGACACAGACAGACAGGGTTTTCTGGTTCAAAACCTGTACTTCCCAGATGATGGTCATTCGCTACGGTTAAAAAAAAAAAAAAAAAAAAAAAGGCTTTTTAATTATTTTTTTTCCCCCTGCCTGGGTAACCTGTCTGCTGCTTGTTTCTCAGTGAAAAAAGGGAAAGATCTTTTTTGGAGGGAAAAGGACCAAAATGCAGGCAGGTGGACTCCGTGGACGGTGGATGGGGAGTTGCTCCTGCCCTGGCACTAGAGCCCCAGCTGCTGTTCCTGGTGCTGTCTGATACCAGAGATCTCCGTGTGTCGTGTCATGACGCTGTCTCCAGGACTGACCCTCAGGATAATGAGAATTCAAAATGAGGCAGGTGATATTGCCTTCAAAAGTAAATCCCGGGAGGTTTGGCAGTATGTCAGAGGGTTAAGGCCTTGTGGCGCTCACGAAAAGAGGGGACAGGTGGAAGGGTCTGGGGTCTGGCGCCCAGACCCCCACCTGCAGGGGAGTCGCTTTACAGGGGGTGAAGCAGGTCTTTAGGGGCTCTATCTTTCTCTCCCACTCTGTATTTCCCCTGCTCTCTCCTTTTCTCTCTGTCTGATGCAAGGTCAAAACAACAACAACAACCACAACAATAACCACCACAGTGACCAAGCAACAAGGGCAGCGAAAGGGGAACAAAAGGAGTGCAGGGGCTGTGGATTTTTCGTGGCGCAGGCACTGAGCTGAGGCAATAACCCCTTGAGGCAATCAATCAATCAACGAATAAGTAATACAGGTTACAGAGATGTATATGTCCCTGTGTGTTTCCAGAGTTCATGTAAATGCACTTTTGTTTATTTCTTCACTTATTTATTATCTTGCCACGAGAATTTCTTTTCATTGCTAAAAAAAAGTGTCCCATCAAGGGTACCAGGTGGTGCCACACCCAGTTAAGCACTCATGTTACAATGCAGGGGGACTGGGCTTCAAGACCCTGGTCCCCACCTGCCGGGGGAAATCTTTACAAGTGGTGCAGAAGTGCTGCAGGTGACTCTCTCTGTGTCACAAACCCTCTATCCCTCCCTTCCCTCTCAATTCCTGACTATTTATTCCAATAAATAATCAAGAAAACTGAAAGTAAAAAAAGAAAAAGGAAATATTCCACTACTTCTGTGGGGCTACTCAGGACAATGCTTTCCTTGTTAAGATCCTCACAGCATCATACCATATGCAGAAAGGCAAAGACGCCATGTATTTTTTAACCCAGTTTTTATATTTATTTATTTATTTATTTATTTATTTAGGTGCTTAATCATTTTTTGTTATTGATGTATTAATGTTTTACATTTGACATAGACTCTGGCTCTGACACCAGCGGTCTCAAGTACCCCTAGATGGTACTCTGCCTCTACAAAACCAATCCATTGACCTGTCCATGCATCCATTCATCCACCCATCAATCTATACATCCATCCATCCATCCATCCATGCATCCATGCATCCATCCATCCATGCATCCATCCATCCATCCATCCATCCATCCATCCATCCATCCATCCATCCATCCATCCACCAGTCAACCAAGCTAAGTATAAAAGGAGATCTCTCCTTGAATGGTGAAGACAAACCAGGATGCATAGGTAGGTTGCAAAGGGGCGAGTTCGGCTGAATAGGGCAGAGGGGCTGAACCAGGGAATGTGTTGGGGGGTGTGGGTGTGGGTGGGGTGAGCCGGAGACCTGTGAGTTGGGTCACTTCAGGGGCAGGGAGGGGGTGGAAGGGGTTGCGAACAGCTGTCACTGGAGAACCATCACAAGTGCTGGAGCTGTTGAGCAGGACACCCGGAAGAGAAGACAGACAAAGGAGAGAAGCAAAGTGCAGAGGAGAGGAGAGGGGAGAGGATGGGGAGGGCAGGAGAGGACAGGAGAGTACAGGAGAGGACAGGAGTGGAGGGGACCTGAGAAACCTACCTGGACAAAGGCAGCATACAGACATCCAGCAAGGCAGGCAGGCATGCAGGCAGCTCTGGCCTGGGCTCCCTGGATCCCGGGCACACCTCCACCTGTCTTCTCTTGACTGCCAGCCCTGAGGTCCCTTGTCGGTCAGCACTGGCTTCCCATCCTTCCGTCCCCCTGTGCCAGGGCCCAGGCGTCTGGGCGCTGCTGGCTGACCTAGTGGAAGGGCAGTTGGGCTGCCTAGTGCCAGTGTGGCCAGCACAGAATGCCAGGGGCTAGGACATCACAGAGGGCTCCTGTGGTTGCTAGGCCACGGGGACCCCGCCCATCCAGTTGACCAGCAGCCATGACCCCCACCCTGAACTTGACCTTGAGGCCTGGTGGCCAGCCACCAGAGCCAGAGCCCCAGGCTAAAGCAGGTGCAGGTCGGCCGGGCCAAGGGGCGATGTGCAGATTGGTGTGTGTCTGGGCATGGGGGTGGCATCTGACAGCCCAGGGCTGGGGACCAAGGTCCGCCAGGCCCCTGTCCCACCATTTGCACTGACACACAGTCTTGCTGACTGACTGACAGTCCCCGCCCCAGAGATACCCACACCAGGTCCCTGGGTGCCCTGAGCTGCCCCTGAGGATTGGTGGGTGCCTGCCTGGACACATGCCTCTGTAATGGAGGCCTCTATTAATCCCATTGCCTACTGATAGCTGCCCTCCTGCCCCTACTCCTCCTCCTACTCCTCTTCCTCCTCCTCTTCTTCCTTCTCCTCTTCCTCCTCCTCCTCCTCCTCCTCCTCCACCTTCTCCTCCTTCTCTTCCTCATCCTCAGCTGGACTCATTCAGTGCCCTTGGCCTAGGCAATCCAGGGCTGGTGCTCTGGCTGCTGCAGCTTCTATCCAGTGGGTGGGTGCAGGAATCTGTTCCTGTCAATCCCTGGTTACTGGGACCTTCCATGCCTCCAGCTCCCCCCACTCTCTACTCCAAACCCCTGCTCAAGGATGTCCCTTTCCCCTTGCCCTCTGTCACCCAGATCCCCAAATAACATCTACTTTGTGCCTCCATGCACTACTTTCCTGCCACCCTGCTTCTGCGCTTCAGCCCTGGGGGCCCAAAGCCAACCCAGCTGCCATCTCACTATTGAGCAGAGGGACCTGCCCTAACCCCTGACACCACACACACACACACAGCCCTGCACACACTCACGGGCTCTCCTGCCTGCAGCCTGCTCTCAAAGAGTCTCCTTCTGCCCCCTAGCCCCCTTACAGCCTCCGCCACGGCCCCCCACAGACACGTGGGCATGAGCAGCGCAGACATGCAACAAGCTCCACTCGCCCCTACTCCATTTGCTCTATGGTTGGTCAAGAACCTTTTTTTCATGCTGTAGGGGAGGGAGTTGAGAAAGTCCAATGTCCTGGGGAGCAAGCACTGCAAACAGTCCATCTACAATGTAACATTTGGGTCTCAGGCCGCCCAATCCCTAGTGCGCTGTGCAGACTTTTGACTGGCAAAAACACCCCATCTGAGTGTGAGATCTGGCTGGGCTAGTGGCTCTTTCTGTGGACTAGGACACAGACAGACAGAGTTTTCTGGTTCAAAACCTGTACTTCCCAGATGATGGTCATTCGCTACGGTTAAAAAAAAAAAGGCTTTTTAATTATTTTTTTTCCCCCTGCCTGGGTAACCTGTCTGCTGCTTGTTTCTCAGTGAAAAAAGGGAAAGATCTTTTTTGGAGGGAAAAGGACCAAAATGCAGGCAGGTGGACTCCGTGGACGGTGGATGGGGAGTTGCTCCTGCCCTGGCACTAGAGCCCCAGCTGCTGTTCCTGGTGCTGTCTGATACCAGAGATCTCCGTGTGTCGTGTCATGACGCTGTCTCCAGGACTGACCCTCAGGATAATGAGAATTCAAAATGAGGCAGGTGATATTGCCTTCAAAAGTAAATCCCGGGAGGTTTGGCAGTATGTCAGAGGGTTAAGGCCTTGTGGCGCTCACGAAAAGAGGGGACAGGTGGAAGGGTCTGGGGTCTGGCGCCCAGACCCCCACCTGCAGGGGAGTCGCTTTACAGGGGGTGAAGCAGGTCTTTAGGGGCTCTATCTTTCTCTCCCACTCTGTATTTCCCCTGCTCTCTCCTTTTCTCTCTGTCTGATGCAAGGTCAAAACAACAACAACAACCACAACAATAACCACCACAGTGACCAAGCAACAAGGGCAGCGAAAGGGGAACAAAAGGAGTGCAGGGGCTGTGGATTTTTCGTGGCGCAGGCACTGAGCTGAGGCAATAACCCCTTGAGGCAATCAATCAATCAACGAATAAGTAATACAGGTTACAGAGATGTATATGTCCCTGTGTGTTTCCAGAGTTCATGTAAATGCACTTTTGTTTATTTCTTCACTTATTTATTATCTTGCCACGAGAATTTCTTTTCATTGCTAAAAAAAAGTGTCCCATCAAGGGTACCAGGTGGTGCCACACCCAGTTAAGCACTCATGTTACAATGCAGGGGGACTGGGCTTCAAGACCCTGGTCCCCACCTGCCGGGGGAAATCTTTACAAGTGGTGCAGAAGTGCTGCAGGTGACTCTCTCTGTGTCACAAACCCTCTATCCCTCCCTTCCCTCTCAATTCCTGACTATTTATTCCAATAAATAATCAAGAAAACTGAAAGTAAAAAAAGAAAAAGGAAATATTCCACTACTTCTGTGGGGCTACTCAGGACAATGCTTTCCTTGTTAAGATCCTCACAGCATCATACCATATGCAGAAAGGCAAAGACGCCATGTATTTTTTAACCCAGTTTTTATATTTATTTATTTATTTATTTATTTATTTAGGTGCTTAATCATTTTTTGTTATTGATGTATTAATGTTTTACATTTGACATAGACTCTGGCTCTGACACCAGCGGTCTCAAGTACCCCTAGATGGTACTCTGCCTCTACAAAACCAATCCATTGACCTGTCCATGCATCCATTCATCCACCCATCAATCTATACATCCATCCATCCATCCATCCATGCATCCATGCATCCATCCATCCATGCATCCATCCATCCATCCATCCATCCATCCATCCATCCATCCATCCATCCATCCACCAGTCAACCAAGCTAAGTATAAAAGGAGATCTCTCCTTGAATGGTGAAGACAAACCAGGATGCATAGGTAGGTTGCAAAGGGGCGAGTTCGGCTGAATAGGGCAGAGGGGCTGAACCAGGGAATGTGTTGGGGGGTGTGGGTGTGGGTGGGGTGAGCCGGAGACCTGTGAGTTGGGTCACTTCAGGGGCAGGGAGGGGGTGGAAGGGGTTGCGAACAGCTGTCACTGGAGAACCATCACAAGTGCTGGAGCTGTTGAGCAGGACACCCGGAAGAGAAGACAGACAAAGGAGAGAAGCAAAGTGCAGAGGAGAGGAGAGGGGAGAGGATGGGGAGGGCAGGAGAGGACAGGAGAGTACAGGAGAGGACAGGAGTGGAGGGGACCTGAGAAACCTACCTGGACAAAGGCAGCATACAGACATCCAGCAAGGCAGGCAGGCATGCAGGCAGCTCTGGCCTGGGCTCCCTGGATCCCGGGCACACCTCCACCTGTCTTCTCTTGACTGCCAGCCCTGAGGTCCCTTGTCGGTCAGCACTGGCTTCCCATCCTTCCGTCCCCCTGTGCCAGGGCCCAGGCGTCTGGGCGCTGCTGGCTGACCTAGTGGAAGGGCAGTTGGGCTGCCTAGTGCCAGTGTGGCCAGCACAGAATGCCAGGGGCTAGGACATCACAGAGGGCTCCTGTGGTTGCTAGGCCACGGGGACCCCGCCCATCCAGTTGACCAGCAGCCATGACCCCCACCCTGAACTTGACCTTGAGGCCTGGTGGCCAGCCACCAGAGCCAGAGCCCCAGGCTAAAGCAGGTGCAGGTCGGCCGGGCCAAGGGGCGATGTGCAGATTGGTGTGTGTCTGGGCATGGGGGTGGCATCTGACAGCCCAGGGCTGGGGACCAAGGTCCGCCAGGCCCCTGTCCCACCATTTGCACTGACACACAGTCTTGCTGACTGACTGACAGTCCCCGCCCCAGAGATACCCACACCAGGTCCCTGGGTGCCCTGAGCTGCCCCTGAGGATTGGTGGGTGCCTGCCTGGACACATGCCTCTGTAATGGAGGCCTCTATTAATCCCATTGCCTACTGATAGCTGCCCTCCTGCCCCTACTCCTCCTCCTACTCCTCTTCCTCCTCCTCTTCTTCCTTCTCCTCTTCCTCCTCCTCCTCCTCCTCCTCCTCCTCCTCCACCTTCTCCTCCTTCTCTTCCTCATCCTCAGCTGGACTCATTCAGTGCCCTTGGCCTAGGCAATCCAGGGCTGGTGCTCTGGCTGCTGCAGCTTCTATCCAGTGGGTGGGTGCAGGAATCTGTTCCTGTCAATCCCTGGTTACTGGGACCTTCCATGCCTCCAGCTCCCCCCACTCTCTACTCCAAACCCCTGCTCAAGGATGTCCCTTTCCCCTTGCCCTCTGTCACCCAGATCCCCAAATAACATCTACTTTGTGCCTCCATGCACTACTTTCCTGCCACCCTGCTTCTGCGCTTCAGCCCTGGGGGCCCAAAGCCAACCCAGCTGCCATCTCACTATTGAGCAGAGGGACCTGCCCTAACCCCTGACACCACACACACACACACAGCCCTGCACACACTCACGGGCTCTCCTGCCTGCAGCCTGCTCTCAAAGAGTCTCCTTCTGCCCCCTAGCCCCCTTACAGCCTCCGCCACGGCCCCCCACAGACACGTGGGCATGAGCAGCGCAGACATGCAACAAGCTCCACTCGCCCCTACTCCATTTGCTCTATGGTTGGTCAAGAACCTTTTTTTCATGCTGTAGGGGAGGGAGTTGAGAAAGTCCAATGTCCTGGGGAGCAAGCACTGCAAACAGTCCATCTACAATGTAACATTTGGGTCTCAGGCCGCCCAATCCCTAGTGCGCTGTGCAGACTTTTGACTGGCAAAAACACCCCATCTGAGTGTGAGATCTGGCTGGGCTAGTGGCTCTTTCTGTGGACTAGGACACAGACAGACAGAGTTTTCTGGTTCAAAACCTGTACTTCCCAGATGATGGTCATTCGCTACGGTTAAAAAAAAAAAAAAAAAAAAAAAAAGGCTTTTTAATTATTTTTTTTCCCCCTGCCTGGGTAACCTGTCTGCTGCTTGTTTCTCAGTGAAAAAAGGGAAAGATCTTTTTTGGAGGGAAAAGGACCAAAATGCAGGCAGGTGGACTCCGTGGACGGTGGATGGGGAGTTGCTCCTGCCCTGGCACTAGAGCCCCAGCTGCTGTTCCTGGTGCTGTCTGATACCAGAGATCTCCGTGTGTCGTGTCATGACGCTGTCTCCAGGACTGACCCTCAGGATAATGAGAATTCAAAATGAGGCAGGTGATATTGCCTTCAAAAGTAAATCCCGGGAGGTTTGGCAGTATGTCAGAGGGTTAAGGCCTTGTGGCGCTCACGAAAAGAGGGGACAGGTGGAAGGGTCTGGGGTCTGGCGCCCAGACCCCCACCTGCAGGGGAGTCGCTTTACAGGGGGTGAAGCAGGTCTTTAGGGGCTCTATCTTTCTCTCCCACTCTGTATTTCCCCTGCTCTCTCCTTTTCTCTCTGTCTGATGCAAGGTCAAAACAACAACAACAACCACAACAATAACCACCACAGTGACCAAGCAACAAGGGCAGCGAAAGGGGAACAAAAGGAGTGCAGGGGCTGTGGATTTTTCGTGGCGCAGGCACTGAGCTGAGGCAATAACCCCTTGAGGCAATCAATCAATCAACGAATAAGTAATACAGGTTACAGAGATGTATATGTCCCTGTGTGTTTCCAGAGTTCATGTAAATGCACTTTTGTTTATTTCTTCACTTATTTATTATCTTGCCACGAGAATTTCTTTTCATTGCTAAAAAAAAGTGTCCCATCAAGGGTACCAGGTGGTGCCACACCCAGTTAAGCACTCATGTTACAATGCAGGGGGACTGGGCTTCAAGACCCTGGTCCCCACCTGCTGGGGGAAATCTTTACAAGTGGTGCAGAAGTGCTGCAGGTGACTCTCTCTGTGTCACAAACCCTCTATCCCTCCCTTCCCTCTCAATTCCTGACTATTTATTCCAATAAATAATCAAGAAAACTGAAAGTAAAAAAAGAAAAAGGAAATATTCCACTACTTCAGTGGGGCTACTCAGGACAATGCTTTCCTTGTTAAGATCCTCACAGCATCATACCATATGCAGAAAGGCAAAGACGCCATGTATTTTTTAACCCAGTTTTTATATTTATTTATTTATTTATTTATTTATTTATTTATTTAGGTGCTTAATCATTTTTTGTTATTGATGTATTAATGTTTTACATTTGACATAGACTCTGGCTCTGACACCAGCGGTCTCAAGTACCCCTAGATGGTACTCTGCCTCTACAAAACCAATCCATTGACCTGTCCATGCATCCATTCATCCACCCATCAATCTATACATCCATCCATCCATCCATCCATGCATCCATGCATCCATCCATCCATGCATCCATCCATCCATCCATCCATCCATCCATCCATCCATCCACCAGTCAACCAAGCTAAGTATAAAAGGAGATCTCTCCTTGAATGGTGAAGACAAACCAGGATGCATAGGTAGGTTGCAAAGGGGCGAGTTCGGCTGAATAGGGCAGAGGGGCTGAACCAGGGAATGTGTTGGGGGGTGTGGGTGTGGGTGGGGTGAGCCGGAGACCTGTGAGTTGGGTCACTTCAGGGGCAGGGAGGGGGTGGAAGGGGTTGCGAACAGCTGTCACTGGAGAACCATCACAAGTGCTGGAGCTGTTGAGCAGGACACCCGGAAGAGAAGACAGACAAAGGAGAGAAGCAAAGTGCAGAGGAGAGGAGAGGGGAGAGGATGGGGAGGGCAGGAGAGGACAGGAGAGTACAGGAGAGGACAGGAGTGGAGGGGACCTGAGAAACCTACCTGGACAAAGGCAGCATACAGACATCCAGCAAGGCAGGCAGGCATGCAGGCAGCTCTGGCCTGGGCTCCCTGGATCCCGGGCACACCTCCACCTGTCTTCTCTTGACTGCCAGCCCTGAGGTCCCTTGTCGGTCAGCACTGGCTTCCCATCCTTCCGTCCCCCTGTGCCAGGGCCCAGGCGTCTGGGCGCTGCTGGCTGACCTAGTGGAAGGGCAGTTGGGCTGCCTAGTGCCAGTGTGGCCAGCACAGAATGCCAGGGGCTAGGACATCACAGAGGGCTCCTGTGGTTGCTAGGCCACGGGGACCCCGCCCATCCAGTTGACCAGCAGCCATGACCCCCACCCTGAACTTGACCTTGAGGCCTGGTGGCCAGCCACCAGAGCCAGAGCCCCAGGCCAAAGCAGGTGCAGGTCGGCCGGGCCAAGGGGCCATGTGCAGATTGGTGTGTGTCTGGGCATGGGGGTGGCATCTGACAGCCCAGGGCTGGGGACCAAGGTCCGCCAGGCCCCTGTCCCACCATTTGCACTGACACACAGTCTTGCTGACTGACTGACAGTCCCCGCCCCAGAGATACCCACACCAGGTCCCTGGGTGCCCTGAGCTGCCCCTGAGGATTGGTGGGTGCCTGCCTGGACACATGCCTCTGTAATGGAGGCCTCTATTAATCCCATTGCCTACTGATAGCTGCCCTCCTGCCCCTACTCCTCCTCCTACTCCTCTTCCTCCTCCTCTTCTTCCTTCTCCTCTTCCTCCTCCTCCTCCTCCTCCTCCTCCTCCTCCACCTCCTCCTCCTTCTCTTCCTCATCCTCAGCTGGACTCATTCAGTGCCCTTGGCCTAGGCAAGCCAGGGCTGGTGCTCTGGCTGCTGCAGCTTCTATCCAGTGGGTGGGTGCAGGAATCTGTTCCTGTCAATCCCTGGTTACTGGGACCTTCCATGCCTCCAGCTCCCCCCACTCTCTACTCCAAACCCCTGCTCAAGGATGCCCCCTTTCCCCTTGCCCTCTGTCACCCAGCTCCCCAAATAACATCTATTTTGTGCCTCCATGCACTACTTTCCTGCCACCCTGCTTCTGCGCTTCAGCCCTGGGGGCCCAAAGCCAACCCAGCTGCCATCTCACTATCGAGCAGAGGGACCTGCCCTAACCCCTGACACCACACACACACACACAGCCCTGCACACACTCACGGGCTCTCCTGCCTGCAGCCTGCTCTCAAAGAGTCTCCTTCTGCCCCCTAGCCCCCTTACAGCCTCCGCCACGGCCCCCCACAGACACGTGGGCATGAGCAGCGCAGACATGCAACAAGCTCCACTCGCCCCTACTCCATTTGCTCTATGGTTGGTCAAGAACCTTTTTTTCATGCTGTAGGGGAGGGAGTTGAGAAAGTCCAATGTCCTGGGGAGCAAGCACTGCAAACAGTCCATCTACAATGTAACATTTGGGTCTCAGGCCGCCCAATCCCTAGTGCGCTGTGCAGACTTTTGACTGGCAAAAACACCCCATCTGAGTGTGAGATCTGGCTGGGCTAGTGGCTCTTTCTGTGGACTAGGACACAGACAGACAGAGTTTTCTGGTTCAAAACCTGTACTTCCCAGATGATGGTCATTCGCTACGGTTAAAAAAAAAAAAAAAAAAAAAAGGCTTTTTAATTATTTTTTTTCCCCCTGCCTGGGTAACCTGTCTGCTGCTTGTTTCTCAGTGAAAAAAGGGAAAGATCTTTTTTGGAGGGAAAAGGACCAAAATGCAGGCAGGTGGACTCCGTGGACGGTGGATGGGGAGTTGCTCCTGCCCTGGCACTAGAGCCCCAGCTGCTGTTCCTGGTGCTGTCTGATACCAGAGATCTCCGTGTGTCGTGTCATGACGCTGTCTCCAGGACTGACCCTCAGGATAATGAGAATTCAAAATGAGGCAGGTGATATTGCCTTCAAAAGTAAATCCCGGGAGGTTTGGCAGTATGTCAGAGGGTTAAGGCCTTGTGGCGCTCACGAAAAGAGGGGACAGGTGGAAGGGTCTGGGGTCTGGCGCCCAGACCCCCACCTGCAGGGGAGTCGCTTTACAGGGGGTGAAGCAGGTCTTTAGGGGCTCTATCTTTCTCTCCCACTCTGTATTTCCCCTGCTCTCTCCTTTTCTCTCTGTCTGATGCAAGGTCAAAACAACAACAACAACCACAACAATAACCACCACAGTGACCAAGCAACAAGGGCAGCGAAAGGGGAACAAAAGGAGTGCAGGGGCTGTGGATTTTTCGTGGCGCAGGCACTGAGCTGAGGCAATAACCCCTTGAGGCAATCAATCAATCAACGAATAAGTAATACAGGTTACAGAGATGTATATGTCCCTGTGTGTTTCCAGAGTTCATGTAAATGCACTTTTGTTTATTTCTTCACTTATTTATTATCTTGCCACGAGAATTTCTTTTCATTGCTAAAAAAAAGTGTCCCATCAAGGGTACCAGGTGGTGCCACACCCAGTTAAGCACTCATGTTACAATGCAGGGGGACTGGGCTTCAAGACCCTGGTCCCCACCTGCTGGGGGAAATCTTTACAAGTGGTGCAGAAGTGCTGCAGGTGACTCTCTCTGTGTCACAAACCCTCTATCCCTCCCTTCCCTCTCAATTCCTGACTATTTATTCCAATAAATAATCAAGAAAACTGAAAGTAAAAAAAGAAAAAGGAAATATTCCACTACTTCAGTGGGGCTACTCAGGACAATGCTTTCCTTGTTAAGATCCTCACAGCATCATACCATATGCAGAAAGGCAAAGACGCCATGTATTTTTTAACCCAGTTTTTATATTTATTTATTTATTTATTTATTTATTTATTTAGGTGCTTAATCATTTTTTGTTATTGATGTATTAATGTTTTACATTTGACATAGACTCTGGCTCTGACACCAGCGGTCTCAAGTACCCCTAGATGGTACTCTGCCTCTACAAAACCAATCCATTGACCTGTCCATGCATCCATTCATCCACCCATCAATCTATACATCCATCCATCCATCCATCCATGCATCCATGCATCCATCCATCCATGCATCCATCCATCCATCCATCCATCCATCCATCCATCCATCCATCCATCCACCAGTCAACCAAGCTAAGTATAAAAGGAGATCTCTCCTTGAATGGTGAAGACAAACCAGGATGCATAGGTAGGTTGCAAAGGGGCGAGTTCGGCTGAATAGGGCAGAGGGGCTGAACCAGGGAATGTGTTGGGGGGTGTGGGTGTGGGTGGGGTGAGCCGGAGACCTGTGAGTTGGGTCACTTCAGGGGCAGGGAGGGGGTGGAAGGGGTTGCGAACAGCTGTCACTGGAGAACCATCACAAGTGCTGGAGCTGTTGAGCAGGACACCCGGAAGAGAAGACAGACAAAGGAGAGAAGCAAAGTGCAGAGGAGAGGAGAGGGGAGAGGATGGGGAGGGCAGGAGAGGACAGGAGAGTACAGGAGAGGACAGGAGTGGAGGGGACCTGAGAAACCTACCTGGACAAAGGCAGCATACAGACATCCAGCAAGGCAGGCAGGCATGCAGGCAGCTCTGGCCTGGGCTCCCTGGATCCCGGGCACACCTCCACCTGTCTTCTCTTGACTGCCAGCCCTGAGGTCCCTTGTCGGTCAGCACTGGCTTCCCATCCTTCCGTCCCCCTGTGCCAGGGCCCAGGCGTCTGGGCGCTGCTGGCTGACCTAGTGGAAGGGCAGTTGGGCTGCCTAGTGCCAGTGTGGCCAGCACAGAATGCCAGGGGCTAGGACATCACAGAGGGCTCCTGTGGTTGCTAGGCCACGGGGACCCCGCCCATCCAGTTGACCAGCAGCCATGACCCCCACCCTGAACTTGACCTTGAGGCCTGGTGGCCAGCCACCAGAGCCAGAGCCCCAGGCCAAAGCAGGTGCAGGTCGGCCGGGCCAAGGGGCCATGTGCAGATTGGTGTGTGTCTGAGCATGGGGGTGGCATCTGACAGCCCAGGGCTGGGGACCAAGGTCCGCCAGGCCCCTGTACCACCATTTGCACTGACACACAGTCTTGCTGACTGACTGACAGTCCCCGCCCCAGAGATACCCACACCAGGTCCCTGGGTGCCCTGAGCTGCCCCTGAGGATTGGTGGGTGCCTGCCTGGACACATGCCTCTGTAATGGAGGCCTCTATTAATCCCATTGCCTACTGATAGCTGCCCTCCTGCCCCTACTCCTCCTCCTACTCCTCTTCCTCCTCCTCTTCTTCCTTCTCCTCTTCCTCCTCCTCCTCCTCCTCCTCCTCCTCCTCCTCCTCCACCTCCTCCTCCTTCTCTTCCTCATCCTCAGCTGGACTCATTCAGTGCCCTTGGCCTAGGCAAGCCAGGGCTGGTGCTCTGGCTGCTGCAGCTTCTATCCAGTGGGTGGGTGCAGGAATCTGTTCCTGTCAATCCCTGGTTACTGGGACCTTCCATGCCTCCAGCTCCCCCCACTCTCTACTCCAAACCCCTGCTCAAGGATGCCCCCTTTCCCCTTGCCCTCTGTCACCCAGCTCCCCAAATAACATCTACTTTGTGCCTCCATGCACTACTTTCCTGCCACCCTGCTTCTGCGCTTCAGCCCTGGGGGCCCAAAGCCAACCCAGCTGCCATCTCACTATCGAGCAGAGGGACCTGCCCTAACCCCTGACACCACACACACACACACAGCCCTGCACACACTCACGGGCTCTCCTGCCTGCAGCCTGCTCTCAAAAAGTCTCCTTCTGCCCTCTAGCCCCCTTACAGCCTCCGCCACGGCCCCCCACAGACACGTGGGCATGAGCAGCGCAGACATGCAACAAGCTCCACTCGCCCCTACTCCATTTGCTCTATGGTTGGTCAAGAACCTTTTTTTCATGCTGTAGGGGAGGGAGTTGAGAAAGTCCAATGTCCTGGGGAGCAAGCACTGCAAACAGTCCATCTACAATGTAACATTTGGGTCTCAGGCCGCCCAATCCCTAGTGCGCTGTGCAGACTTTTGACTGGCAAAAACACCCCATCTGAGTGTGAGATCTGGCTGGGCTAGTGGCTCTTTCTGTGGACTAGGACACAGACAGACAGAGTTTTCTGGTTCAAAACCTGTACTTCCCAGATGATGGTCATTCGCTACGGTTAAAAAAAAAAAGGCTTTTTAATTATTTTTTTTCCCCCTGCCTGGGTAACCTGTCTGCTGCTTGTTTCTCAGTGAAAAAAGGGAAAGATCTTTTTTGGAGGGAAAAGGACCAAAATGCAGGCAGGTGGACTCCGTGGACGGTGGATGGGGAGTTGCTCCTGCCCTGGCACTAGAGCCCCAGCTGCTGTTCCTGGTGCTGTCTGATACCAGAGATCTCCGTGTGTCGTGTCATGACGCTGTCTCCAGGACTGACCCTCAGGATAATGAGAATTCAAAATGAGGCAGGTGATATTGCCTTCAAAAGTAAATCCCGGGAGGTTTGGCAGTATGTCAGAGGGTTAAGGCCTTGTGGCGCTCACGAAAAGAGGGGACAGGTGGAAGGGTCTGGGGTCTGGCGCCCAGACCCCCACCTGCAGGGGAGTCGCTTTACAGGGGGTGAAGCAGGTCTTTAGGGGCTCTATCTTTCTCTCCCACTCTGTATTTCCCCTGCTCTCTCCTTTTCTCTCTGTCTGATGCAAGGTCAAAACAACAACAACAACCACAACAATAACCACCACAGTGACCAAGCAACAAGGGCAGCGAAAGGGGAACAAAAGGAGTGCAGGGGCTGTGGATTTTTCGTGGCGCAGGCACTGAGCTGAGGCAATAACCCCTTGAGGCAATCAATCAATCAACGAATAAGTAATACAGGTTACAGAGATGTATATGTCCCTGTGTGTTTCCAGAGTTCATGTAAATGCACTTTTGTTTATTTCTTCACTTATTTATTATCTTGCCACGAGAATTTCTTTTCATTGCTAAAAAAAAGTGTCCCATCAAGGGTACCAGGTGGTGCCACACCCAGTTAAGCACTCATGTTACAATGCAGGGGGACTGGGCTTCAAGACCCTGGTCCCCACCTGCCGGGGGAAATCTTTACAAGTGGTGCAGAAGTGCTGCAGGTGACTCTCTCTGTGTCACAAACCCTCTATCCCTCCCTTCCCTCTCAATTCCTGACTATTTATTCCAATAAATAATCAAGAAAACTGAAAGTAAAAAAAGAAAAAGGAAATATTCCACTACTTCAGTGGGGCTACTCAGGACAATGCTTTCCTTGTTAAGATCCTCATAGCATCATACCATATGCAGAAAGGCAAAGACGCCATGTATTTTTTAACCCAGTTTTTATATTTATTTATTTATTTATTTATTTATTTAGGTGCTTAATCATTTTTTGTTATTGATGTATTAATGTTTTACATTTGACATAGACTCTGGCTCTGACACCAGCGGTCTCAAGTACCCCTAGATGGTACTCTGCCTCTACAAAACCAATCCATTGACCTGTCCATGCATCCATTCATCCACCCATCAATCTATACATCCATCCATCCATCCATCCATCCATCCATGCATCCATGCATCCATCCATCCATGCATCCATCCATCCATCCATCCATCCATCCACCAGTCAACCAAGCTAAGTATAAAAGGAGATCTCTCCTTGAATGGTGAAGACAAACCAGGATGCATAGGTAGGTTGCAAAGGGGCGAGTTCGGCTGAATAGGGCAGAGGGGCTGAACCAGGGAATGTGTTGGGGGGTATGGGTGTGGGTGGGGTGAGCCGGAGACCTGTGAGTTGGGTCACTTCAGGGGCAGGGAGGGGGTGGAAGGGGTTGCGAACATCTGTCACTGGAGAACCATCACAAGTGCTGGAGCTGTTGAGCAGGACACCCGGAAGAGAAGACAGACAAAGGAGAGAAGCAAAGTGCAGAGGAGAGGAGAGGGGAGAGGATGGGGAGGGCAGGAGAGGACAGGAGAGTACAGGAGAGGACAGGAGTGGAGGGGACCTGAGAAACCTACCTGGACAAAGGCAGCATACAGACATCCAGCAAGGCAGGCAGGCATGCAGGCAGCTCTGGCCTGGGCTCCCTGGATCCCGGGCACACCTCCACCTGTCTTCTCTTGACTGCCAGCCCTGAGGTCCCTTGTCGGTCAGCACTGGCTTCCCATCCTTCCGTCCCCCTGTGCCAGGGCCCAGGCGTCTGGGCGCTGCTGGCTGACCTAGTGGAAGGGCAGTTGGGCTGCCTAGTGCCAGTGTGGCCAGCACAGAATGCCAGGGGCTAGGACATCACAGAGGGCTCCTGTGGTTGCTAGGCCACGGGGACCCCGCCCATCCAGTTGACCAGCAGCCATGACCCCCACCCTGAACTTGACCTTGAGGCCTGGTGGCCAGCCACCAGAGCCAGAGCCCCAGGCCAAAGCAGGTGCAGGTCGGCCGGGCCAAGAGGCCATGTGCAGATTGGTGTGTGTCTGGGCATGGGGGTGGCATCTGACAGCCCAGGGCTGGGGACCAAGGTCCGCCAGGCCCCTGTCCCACCATTTGCACTGACACACAGTCTTGCTGACTGACTGACAGTCCCCGCCCCAGAGATACCCACACCAGGTCCCTGGGTGCCCTGAGCTGCCCCTGAGGATTGGTGGGTGCCTGCCTGGACACATGCCTCTGTAATGGAGGCCTCTATTAATCCCATTGCCTACTGATAGCTGCCCTCCTGCCCCTACTCCTCCTCCTACTCCTCTTCCTCCTCCTCTTCTTCCTTCTCCTCTTCCTCCTCCTCCTCCTCCTCCTCCTCCTCCTCCACCTCCTCCTCCTTCTCTTCCTCATCCTCAGCTGGACTCATTCAGTGCCCTTGGCCTAGGCAAGCCAGGGCTGGTGCTCTGGCTGCTGCAGCTTCTATCCAGTGGGTGGGTGCAGGAATCTGTTCCTGTCAATCCCTGGTTACTGGGACCTTCCATGCCTCCAGCTCCCCCCACTCTCTACTCCAAACCCCTGCTCAAGGATGCCCCCTTTCCCCTTGCCCTCTGTCACCCAGCTCCCCAAATAACATCTACTTTGTGCCTCCATGCACTACTTTCCTGCCACCCTGCTTCTGCGCTTCAGCCCTGGGGGCCCAAAGCCAACCCAGCTGCCATCTCACTATCGAGCAGAGGGACCTGCCCTAACCCCTGACACCACACACACACACACAGCCCTGCACACACTCACGGGCTCTCCTGCCTGCAGCCTGCTCTCAAAGAGTCTCCTTCTGCCCCCTAGCCCCCTTACAGCCTCCGCCACGGCCCCCCACAGACACGTGGGCATGAGCAGCGCAGACATGCAACAAGCTCCACTCGCCCCTACTCCATTTGCTCTATGGTTGGTCAAGAACCTTTTTTTCATGCTGTAGGGGAGGGAGTTGAGAAAGTCCAATGTCCTGGGGAGCAAGCACTGCAAACAGTCCATCTACAATGTAACATTTGGGTCTCAGGCCGCCCAATCCCTAGTGCGCTGTGCAGACTTTTGACTGGCAAAAACACCCCATCTGAGTGTGAGATCTGGCTGGGCTAGTGGCTCTTTCTGTGGACTAGGACACAGACAGACAGAGTTTTCTGGTTCAAAACCTGTACTTCCCAGATGATGGTCATTCGCTACGGTTAAAAAAAAAAAAAAAAAAAAAAAAAAAGGCTTTTTAATTATTTTTTTTCCCCCTGCCTGGGTAACCTGTCTGCTGCTTGTTTCTCAGTGAAAAAAGGGAAAGATCTTTTTTGGAGGGAAAAGGACCAAAATGCAGGCAGGTGGACTCCGTGGAAGGTGGATGGGGAGTTGCTCCTGCCCTGGCACTAGAGCCCCAGCTGCTGTTCCTGGTGCTGTCTGATACCAGAGATCTCCGTGTGTCGTGTCATGACGCTGTCTCCAGGACTGACCCTCAGGATAATGAGAATTCAAAATGAGGCAGGTGATATTGCCTTCAAAAGTAAATCCCGGGAGGTTTGGCAGTATGTCAGAGGGTTAAGGCCTTGTGGCGCTCACGAAAAGAGGGGACAGGTGGAAGGGTCTGGGGACTGGCGCCCAGACCCCCACCTGCAGGGGAGTCGCTTTACAGGGGGTGAAGCAGGTCTTTAGGGGCTCTATCTTTCTCTCCCACTCTGTATTTCCCCTGCTCTCTCCTTTTCTCTCTGTCTGATGCAAGGTCAAAACAACAACAACAACCACAACAATAACCACCACAGTGACCAAGCAACAAGGGCAGCGAAAGGGGAATAAAAGGAGTGCAGGGGCTGTGGATTTTTCGTGGCGCAGGCACTGAGCTGAGGCAATAACCCCTTGAGGCAATCAATCAATCAATGAATAAGTAATACAGGTTACAGAGATGTATATGTCCCTGTGTGTTTCCAGAGTTCATGTAAATGCACTTTTGTTTATTTCTTCACTTATTTATTATCTTGCCACGAGAATTTCTTTTCATTGCTAAAAAAAAGTGTCCCATCAAGGGTACCAGGTGGTGCCACACCCAGTTAAGCACTCATGTTACAATGCAGGGGGACTGGGCTTCAAGACCCTGGTCCCCACCTGCCGGGGGAAATCTTTACAAGTGGTGCAGAAGTGCTGCAGGTGACTCTCTCTGTGTCACAAACCCTCTATCCCTCCCTTCCCTCTCAATTCCTGACTATTTATTCCAATAAATAATCAAGAAAACTGAAAGTAAAAAAAGAAAAAGGAAATATTCCACTACTTCAGTGGGGCTACTCAGGACAATGCTTTCCTTGTTAAGATCCTCATAGCATCATACCATATGCAGAAAGGCAAAGACGCCATGTATTTTTTAACCCAGTTTTTATATTTATTTATTTATTTATTTAGGTGCTTAATCATTTTTTTTTATTGATGTATTAATGTTTTACATTTGACATAGACTCTGGCTCTGACACCAGCGGTCTCAAGTACCCCTAGATGGTACTCTGCCTCTACAAAACCAATCCATTGACCTGTCCATGCATCCATTCATCCACCCATCAATCTATACATCCATCCATCCATCCATCCATCCATCCATGTATCCATGCATCCATCCATCCATGCATCCATCCATCCATCCATCCATCCATCCACCAGTCAACCAAGCTAAGTATAAAAGGAGATCTCTCCTTGAATGGTGAAGACAAACCAGGATGCATAGGTAGGTTGCAAAGGGGCGAGTTCGGCTGAATAGGGCAGAGGGGCTGAACCAGGGAATGTGTTGGGGGGTGTGGGTGTGGGTGGGGTGAGCCGGAGACCTGTGAGTTGGGTCACTTCAGGGGCAGGGAGGGGGTGGAAGGGGTTGCGAACAGCTGTCACTGGAGAACCATCACAAGTGCTGGAGCTGTTGAGCAGGACACCCGGAAGAGAAGACAGACAAAGGAGAGAAGCAAAGTGCAGAGGAGAGGAGAGGGGAGAGGATGGGGAGGGCAGGAGAGGACAGGAGAGTACAGGAGAGGACAGGAGTGGAGGGGACCTGAGAAACCTACCTGGACAAAGGCAGCATACAGACATCCAGCAAGGCAGGCAGGCATGCAGGCAGCTCTGGCCTGGGCTCCCTGGATCCCGGGCACACCTCCACCTGTCTTCTCTTGACTGCCAGCCCTGAGGTCCCTTGTCGGTCAGCACTGGCTTCCCATCCTTCCGTCCCCCTGTGCCAGGGCCCAGGCGTCTGGGCGCTGCTGGCTGACCTAGTGGAAGGGCAGTTGGGCTGCCTAGTGCCAGTGTGGCCAGCACAGAATGCCAGGGGCTAGGACATCACAGAGGGCTCCTGTGGTTGCTAGGCCACGGGGACCCCGCCCATCCAGTTGACCAGCAGCCATGACCCCCACCCTGAACTTGACCTTGAGGCCTGGTGGCCAGCCACCAGAGCCAGAGCCCCAGGCCAAAGCAGGTGCAGGTCGGCCGGGCCAAGAGGCCATGTGCAGATTGGTGTGTGTCTGGGCATGGGGGTGGCATCTGACAGCCCAGGGCTGGGGACCAAGGTCCGCCAGGCCCCTGTCCCACCATTTGCACTGACACACAGTCTTGCTGACTGACTGACAGTCCCCGCCCCAGAGATACCCACACCAGGTCCCTGGGTGCCCTGAGCTGCCCCTGAGGATTGGTGGGTGCCTGCCTGGACACATGCCTCTGTAATGGAGGCCTCTATTAATCCCATTGCCTACTGATAGCTGCCCTCCTGCCCCTACTCCTCCTCCTACTCCTCTTCCTCCTCCTCTTCTTCCTTCTCCTCTTCCTCCTCCTCCTCCTCCTCCTCCTCCTCCTCCTCCACCTCCTCCTCCTTCTCTTCCTCATCCTCAGCTGGACTCATTCAGTGCCCTTGGCCTAGGCAAGCCAGGGCTGGTGCTCTGGCTGCTGCAGCTTCTATCCAGTGGGTGGGTGCAGGAATCTGTTCCTGTCAATCCCTGGTTACTGGGACCTTCCATGCCTCCAGCTCCCCCCACTCTCTACTCCAAACCCCTGCTCAAGGATGCCCCCTTTCCCCTTGCCCTCTGTCACCCAGCTCCCCAAATAACATCTACTTTGTGCCTCCATGCACTACTTTCCTGCCACCCTGCTTCTGCGCTTCAGCCCTGGGGGCCCAAAGCCAACCCAGCTGCCATCTCACTATCGAGCAGAGGGACCTGCCCTAACCCCTGACACCACACACACACACACAGCCCTGCACACACTCACGGGCTCTCCTGCCTGCAGCCTGCTCTCAAAGAGTCTCCTTCTGCCCCCTAGCCCCCTTACAGCCTCCGCCACGGCCCCCCACAGACACGTGGGCATGAGCAGCGCAGACATGCAACAAGCTCCACTCGCCCCTACTCCATTTGCTCTATGGTTGGTCAAGAACCTTTTTTTCATGCTGTAGGGGAGGGAGTTGAGAAAGTCCAATGTCCTGGGGAGCAAGCACTGCAAACAGTCCATCTACAATGTAACATTTGGGTCTCAGGCCGCCCAATCCCTAGTGCGCTGTGCAGACTTTTGACTGGCAAAAACACCCCATCTGAGTGTGAGATCTGGCTGGGCTAGTGGCTCTTTCTGTGGACTAGGACACAGACAGACAGAGTTTTCTGGTTCAAAACCTGTACTTCCCAGATGATGGTCATTCGCTACGGTTAAAAAAAAAAAGGCTTTTTAATTATTTTTTTTCCCCCTGCCTGGGTAACCTGTCTGCTGCTTGTTTCTCAGTGAAAAAAGGGAAAGATCTTTTTTGGAGGGAAAAGGACCAAAATGCAGGCAGGTGGACTCCGTGGACGGTGGATGGGGAGTTGCTCCTGCCCTGGCACTAGAGCCCCAGCTGCTGTTCCTGGTGCTGTCTGATACCAGAGATCTCCGTGTGTCGTGTCATGACGCTGTCTCCAGGACTGACCCTCAGGATAATGAGAATTCAAAATGAGGCAGGTGATATTGCCTTCAAAAGTAAATCCCGGGAGGTTTGGCAGTATGTCAGAGGGTTAAGGCCTTGTGGCGCTCACGAAAAGAGGGGACAGGTGGAAGGGTCTGGGGTCTGGCGCCCAGACCCCCACCTGCAGGGGAGTCGCTTTACAGGGGGTGAAGCAGGTCTTTAGGGGCTCTATCTTTCTCTCCCACTCTGTATTTCCCCTGCTCTCTCCTTTTCTCTCTGTCTGATGCAAGGTCAAAACAACAACAACAACCACAACAATAACCACCACAGTGACCAAGCAACAAGGGCAGCGAAAGGGGAACAAAAGGAGTGCAGGGGCTGTGGATTTTTCGTGGCGCAGGCACTGAGCTGAGGCAATAACCCCTTGAGGCAATCAATCAATCAACGAATAAGTAATACAGGTTACAGAGATGTATATGTCCCTGTGTGTTTCCAGAGTTCATGTAAATGCACTTTTGTTTATTTCTTCACTTATTTATTATCTTGCCACGAGAATTTCTTTTCATTGCTAAAAAAAAGTGTCCCATCAAGGGTACCAGGTGGTGCCACACCCAGTTAAGCACTCATGTTACAATGCAGGGGGACTGGGCTTCAAGACCCTGGTCCCCACCTGCCGGGGGAAATCTTTACAAGTGGTGCAGAAGTGCTGCAGGTGACTCTCTCTGTGTCACAAACCCTCTATCCCTCCCTTCCCTCTCAATTCCTGACTATTTATTCCAATAAATAATCAAGAAAACTGAAAGTAAAAAAAGAAAAAGGAAATATTCCACTACTTCAGTGGGGCTACTCAGGACAATGCTTTCCTTGTTAAGATCCTCATAGCATCATACCATATGCAGAAAGGCAAAGACGCCATGTATTTTTTAACCCAGTTTTTATATTTATTTATTTATTTATTTATTTATTTAGGTGCTTAATCATTTTTTGTTATTGATGTATTAATGTTTTACATTTGACATAGACTCTGGCTCTGACACCAGCGGTCTCAAGTACCCCTAGATGGTACTCTGCCTCTACAAAACCAATCCATTGACCTGTCCATGCATCCATTCATCCACCCATCAATCTATACATCCATCCATCCATCCATCCATCCATCCATGCATCCATGCATCCATCCATCCATGCATCCATCCATCCATCCATCCATCCATCCACCAGTCAACCAAGCTAAGTATAAAAGGAGATCTCTCCTTGAATGGTGAAGACAAACCAGGATGCATAGGTAGGTTGCAAAGGGGCGAGTTCGGCTGAATAGGGCAGAGGGGCTGAACCAGGGAATGTGTTGGGGGGTGTGGGTGTGGGTGGGGTGAGCCGGAGACCTGTGAGTTGGGTCACTTCAGGGGCAGGGAGGGGGTGGAAGGGGTTGCGAACAGCTGTCACTGGAGAACCATCACAAGTGCTGGAGCTGTTGAGCAGGACACCCGGAAGAGAAGACAGACAAAGGAGAGAAGCAAAGTGCAGAGGAGAGGAGAGGGGAGAGGATGGGGAGGGCAGGAGAGGACAGGAGAGTACAGGAGAGGACAGGAGTGGAGGGGACCTGAGAAACCTACCTGGACAAAGGCAGCATACAGACATCCAGCAAGGCAGGCAGGCATGCAGGCAGCTCTGGCCTGGGCTCCCTGGATCCCGGGCACACCTCCACCTGTCTTCTCTTGACTGCCAGCCCTGAGGTCCCTTGTCGGTCAGCACTGGCTTCCCATCCTTCCGTCCCCCTGTGCCAGGGCCCAGGCGTC
The DNA here is from genome assembly GCF_950295315.1 of Erinaceus europaeus. Lineage (NCBI taxonomy): Eukaryota > Metazoa > Chordata > Mammalia > Eulipotyphla > Erinaceidae > Erinaceus > Erinaceus europaeus. The sequence goes on along the minus strand of NW_026647156.1, from coordinate 32,005 downwards.
TGGGCGCTGCTGGCTGACCTAGTGGAAGGGCAGTTGGGCTGCCTAGTGCCAGTGTGGCCAGCACAGAATGCCAGGGGCTAGGACATCACAGAGGGCTCCTGTGGTTGCTAGGCCACGGGGACCCCGCCCATCCAGTTGACCAGCAGCCATGACCCCCACCCTGAACTTGACCTTGAGGCCTGGTGGCCAGCCACCAGAGCCAGAGCCCCAGGCCAAAGCAGGTGCAGGTCGGCCGGGCCAAGAGGCCATGTGCAGATTGGTGTGTGTCTGGGCATGGGGGTGGCATCTGACAGCCCAGGGCTGGGGACCAAGGTCCGCCAGGCCCCTGTCCCACCATTTGCACTGACACACAGTCTTGCTGACTGACTGACAGTCCCCGCCCCAGAGATACCCACACCAGGTCCCTGGGTGCCCTGAGCTGCCCCTGAGGATTGGTGGGTGCCTGCCTGGACACATGCCTCTGTAATGGAGGCCTCTATTAATCCCATTGCCTACTGATAGCTGCCCTCCTGCCCCTACTCCTCCTCCTACTCCTCTTCCTCCTCCTCTTCTTCCTTCTCCTCTTCCTCCTCCTCCTCCTCCTCCTCCTCCTCCTCCTCCACCTCCTCCTCCTTCTCTTCCTCATCCTCAGCTGGACTCATTCAGTGCCCTTGGCCTAGGCAAGCCAGGGCTGGTGCTCTGGCTGCTGCAGCTTCTATCCAGTGGGTGGGTGCAGGAATCTGTTCCTGTCAATCCCTGGTTACTGGGACCTTCCATGCCTCCAGCTCCCCCCACTCTCTACTCCAAACCCCTGCTCAAGGATGCCCCCTTTCCCCTTGCCCTCTGTCACCCAGCTCCCCAAATAACATCTACTTTGTGCCTCCATGCACTACTTTCCTGCCACCCTGCTTCTGCGCTTCAGCCCTGGGGGCCCAAAGCCAACCCAGCTGCCATCTCACTATCGAGCAGAGGGACCTGCCCTAACCCCTGACACCACACACACACACACAGCCCTGCACACACTCACGGGCTCTCCTGCCTGCAGCCTGCTCTCAAAGAGTCTCCTTCTGCCCCCTAGCCCCCTTACAGCCTCCGCCACGGCCCCCCACAGACACGTGGGCATGAGCAGCGCAGACATGCAACAAGCTCCACTCGCCCCTACTCCATTTGCTCTATGGTTGGTCAAGAACCTTTTTTTCATGCTGTAGGGGAGGGAGTTGAGAAAGTCCAATGTCCTGGGGAGCAAGCACTGCAAACAGTCCATCTACAATGTAACATTTGGGTCTCAGGCCGCCCAATCCCTAGTGCGCTGTGCAGACTTTTGACTGGCAAAAACACCCCATCTGAGTGTGAGATCTGGCTGGGCTAGTGGCTCTTTCTGTGGACTAGGACACAGACAGACAGAGTTTTCTGGTTCAAAACCTGTACTTCCCAGATGATGGTCATTCGCTACGGTTAAAAAAAAAAAGGCTTTTTAATTATTTTTTTTCCCCCTGCCTGGGTAACCTGTCTGCTGCTTGTTTCTCAGTGAAAAAAGGGAAAGATCTTTTTTGGAGGGAAAAGGACCAAAATGCAGGCAGGTGGACTCCGTGGACGGTGGATGGGGAGTTGCTCCTGCCCTGGCACTAGAGCCCCAGCTGCTGTTCCTGGTGCTGTCTGATACCAGAGATCTCCGTGTGTCGTGTCATGACGCTGTCTCCAGGACTGACCCTCAGGATAATGAGAATTCAAAATGAGGCAGGTGATATTGCCTTCAAAAGTAAATCCCGGGAGGTTTGGCAGTATGTCAGAGGGTTAAGGCCTTGTGGCGCTCACGAAAAGAGGGGACAGGTGGAAGGGTCTGGGGTCTGGCGCCCAGACCCCCACCTGCAGGGGAGTCGCTTTACAGGGGGTGAAGCAGGTCTTTAGGGGCTCTATCTTTCTCTCCCACTCTGTATTTCCCCTGCTCTCTCCTTTTCTCTCTGTCTGATGCAAGGTCAAAACAACAACAACAACCACAACAATAACCACCACAGTGACCAAGCAACAAGGGCAGCGAAAGGGGAACAAAAGGAGTGCAGGGGCTGTGGATTTTTCGTGGCGCAGGCACTGAGCTGAGGCAATAACCCCTTGAGGCAATCAATCAATCAACGAATAAGTAATACAGGTTACAGAGATGTATATGTCCCTGTGTGTTTCCAGAGTTCATGTAAATGCACTTTTGTTTATTTCTTCACTTATTTATTATCTTGCCACGAGAATTTCTTTTCATTGCTAAAAAAAAGTGTCCCATCAAGGGTACCAGGTGGTGCCACACCCAGTTAAGCACTCATGTTACAATGCAGGGGGACTGGGCTTCAAGACCCTGGTCCCCACCTGCCGGGGGAAATCTTTACAAGTGGTGCAGAAGTGCTGCAGGTGACTCTCTCTGTGTCACAAACCCTCTATCCCTCCCTTCCCTCTCAATTCCTGACTATTTATTCCAATAAATAATCAAGAAAACTGAAAGTAAAAAAAGAAAAAGGAAATATTCCACTACTTCAGTGGGGCTACTCAGGACAATGCTTTCCTTGTTAAGATCCTCATAGCATCATACCATATGCAGAAAGGCAAAGACGCCATGTATTTTTTAACCCAGTTTTTATATTTATTTATTTATTTATTTAGGTGCTTAATCATTTTTTGTTATTGATGTATTAATGTTTTACATTTGACATAGACTCTGGCTCTGACACCAGCGGTCTCAAGTACCCCTAGATGGTACTCTGCCTCTACAAAACCAATCCATTGACCTGTCCATGCATCCATTCATCCACCCATCAATCTATACATCCATCCATCCATCCATCCATCCATCCATGCATCCATGCATCCATCCATCCATGCATCCATCCATCCATCCATCCATCCATCCACCAGTCAACCAAGCTAAGTATAAAAGGAGATCTCTCCTTGAATGGTGAAGACAAACCAGGATGCATAGGTAGGTTGCAAAGGGGCGAGTTCGGCTGAATAGGGCAGAGGGGCTGAACCAGGGAATGTGTTGGGGGGTGTGGGTGTGGGTGGGGTGAGCCGGAGACCTGTGAGTTGGGTCACTTCAGGGGCAGGGAGGGGGTGGAAGGGGTTGCGAACAGCTAGCTGTCACTGGAGAACCATCACAAGTGCTGGAGCTGTTGAGCAGGACACCCGGAAGAGAAGACAGACAAAGGAGAGAAGCAAAGTGCAGAGGAGAGGAGAGGGGAGAGGATGGGGAGGGCAGGAGAGGACAGGAGAGTACAGGAGAGGACAGGAGTGGAGGGGACCTGAGAAACCTACCTGGACAAAGGCAGCATACAGACATCCAGCAAGGCAGGCAGGCATGCAGGCAGCTCTGGCCTGGGCTCCCTGGATCCCGGGCACACCTCCACCTGTCTTCTCTTGACTGCCAGCCCTGAGGTCCCTTGTCGGTCAGCACTGGCTTCCCATCCTTCCGTCCCCCTGTGCCAGGGCCCAGGCATCTGGGCGCTGCTGGCTGACCTAGTGGAAGGGCAGTTGGGCTGCCTAGTGCCAGTGTGGCCAGCACAGAATGCCAGGGGCTAGGACATCACAGAGGGCTCCTGTGGTTGCTAGGCCACGGGGACCCCGCCCATCCAGTTGACCAGCAGCCATGACCCCCACCCTGAACTTGACCTTGAGGCCTGGTGGCCAGCCACCAGAGCCAGAGCCCCAGGCCAAAGCAGGTGCAGGTCGGCCGGGCCAAGAGGCCATGTGCAGATTGGTGTGTGTCTGGGCATGGGGGTGGCATCTGACAGCCCAGGGCTGGGGACCAAGGTCCGCCAGGCCCCTGTCCCACCATTTGCACTGACACACAGTCTTGCTGACTGACTGACAGTCCCCGCCCCAGAGATACCCACACCAGGTCCCTGGGTGCCCTGAGCTGCCCCTGAGGATTGGTGGGTGCCTGCCTGGACACATGCCTCTGTAATGGAGGCCTCTATTAATCCCATTGCCTACTGATAGCTGCCCTCCTGCCCCTACTCCTCCTCCTACTCCTCTTCCTCCTCCTCTTCTTCCTTCTCCTCTTCCTCCTCCTCCTCCTCCTCCTCCTCCTCCTCCTCCTCCACCTCCTCCTCCTTCTCTTCCTCATCCTCAGCTGGACTCATTCAGTGCCCTTGGCCTAGGCAAGCCAGGGCTGGTGCTCTGGCTGCTGCAGCTTCTATCCAGTGGGTGGGTGCAGGAATCTGTTCCTGTCAATCCCTGGTTACTGGGACCTTCCATGCCTCCAGCTCCCCCCACTCTCTACTCCAAACCCCTGCTCAAGGATGCCCCCTTTCCCCTTGCCCTCTGTCACCCAGCTCCCCAAATAACATCTACTTTGTGCCTCCATGCACTACTTTCCTGCCACCCTGCTTCTGCGCTTCAGCCCTGGGGGCCCAAAGCCAACCCAGCTGCCATCTCACTATCGAGCAGAGGGACCTGCCCTAACCCCTGACACCACACACACACACACAGCCCTGCACACCCTGCCTGCAGCCTGCTCTCAAAAAGTCTCCTTCTGCCCTCTAGCCCCCTTACAGCCTCCGCCACGGCCCCCCACAGACACGTGGGCATGAGCAGCGCAGACATGCAACAAGCTCCACTCGCCCCTACTCCATTTGCTCTATGGTTGGTCAAGAACCTTTTTTTCATGCTGTAGGGGAGGGAGTTGAGAAAGTCCAATGTCCTGGGGAGCAAGCACTGCAAACAGTCCATCTACAATGTAACATTTGGGTCTCAGGCCGCCCAATCCCTAGTGCGCTGTGCAGACTTTTGACTGGCAAAAACACCCCATCTGAGTGTGAGATCTGGCTGGGCTAGTGGCTCTTTCTGTGGACTAGGACACAGACAGACAGAGTTTTCTGGTTCAAAACCTGTACTTCCCAGATGATGGTCATTCGCTACGGTTAAAAAAAAAAAGGCTTTTTAATTATTTTTTTTCCCCCTGCCTGGGTAACCTGTCTGCTGCTTGTTTCTCAGTGAAAAAAGGGAAAGATCTTTTTTGGAGGGAAAAGGACCAAAATGCAGGCAGGTGGACTCCGTGGACGGTGGATGGGGAGTTGCTCCTGCCCTGGCACTAGAGCCCCAGCTGCTGTTCCTGGTGCTGTCTGATACCAGAGATCTCCGTGTGTCGTGTCATGACGCTGTCTCCAGGACTGACCCTCAGGATAATGAGAATTCAAAATGAGGCAGGTGATATTGCCTTCAAAAGTAAATCCCGGGAGGTTTGGCAGTATGTCAGAGGGTTAAGGCCTTGTGGCGCTCACGAAAAGAGGGGACAGGTGGAAGGGTCTGGGGTCTGGCGCCCAGACCCCCACCTGCAGGGGAGTCGCTTTACAGGGGGTGAAGCAGGTCTTTAGGGGCTCTATCTTTCTCTCCCACTCTGTATTTCCCCTGCTCTCTCCTTTTCTCTCTGTCTGATGCAAGGTCAAAACAACAACAACAACCACAACAATAACCACCACAGTGACCAAGCAACAAGGGCAGCGAAAGGGGAACAAAAGGAGTGCAGGGGCTGTGGATTTTTCGTGGCGCAGGCACTGAGCTGAGGCAATAACCCCTTGAGGCAATCAATCAATCAACGAATAAGTAATACAGGTTACAGAGATGTATATGTCCCTGTGTGTTTCCAGAGTTCATGTAAATGCACTTTTGTTTATTTCTTCACTTATTTATTATCTTGCCACGAGAATTTCTTTTCATTGCTAAAAAAAAGTGTCCCATCAAGGGTACCAGGTGGTGCCACACCCAGTTAAGCACTCATGTTACAATGCAGGGGGACTGGGCTTCAAGACCCTGGTCCCCACCTGCCGGGGGAAATCTTTACAAGTGGTGCAGAAGTGCTGCAGGTGACTCTCTCTGTGTCACAAACCCTCTATCCCTCCCTTCCCTCTCAATTCCTGACTATTTATTCCAATAAATAATCAAGAAAACTGAAAGTAAAAAAAGAAAAAGGAAATATTCCACTACTTCAGTGGGGCTACTCAGGACAATGCTTTCCTTGTTAAGATCCTCATAGCATCATACCATATGCAGAAAGGCAAAGACGCCATGTATTTTTTAACCCAGTTTTTATATTTATTTATTTATTTATTTATTTAGGTGCTTAATCATTTTTTGTTATTGATGTATTAATGTTTTACATTTGACATAGACTCTGGCTCTGACACCAGCGGTCTCAAGTACCCCTAGATGGTACTCTGCCTCTACAAAACCAATCCATTGACCTGTCCATGCATCCATTCATCCACCCATCAATCTATACATCCATCCATCCATCCATCCATCCATCCATGCATCCATGCATCCATCCATCCATGCATCCATCCATCCATCCATCCATCCATCCACCAGTCAACCAAGCTAAGTATAAAAGGAGATCTCTCCTTGAATGGTGAAGACAAACCAGGATGCATAGGTAGGTTGCCAAGGGGCGAGTTCGGCTGAATAGGGCAGAGGGGCTGAACCAGGGAATGTGTTGGGGGGTGTGGGTGTGGGTGGGGTGAGCCGGAGACCTGTGAGTTGGGTCACTTCAGGGGCAGGGAGGGGGTGGAAGGGGTTGCGAACATCTGTCACTGGAGAACCATCACAAGTGCTGGAGCTGTTGAGCAGGACACCCGGAAGAGAAGACAGACAAAGGAGAGAAGCAAAGTGCAGAGGAGAGGAGAGGGGAGAGGATGGGGAGGGCAGGAGAGGACAGGAGAGTACAGGAGAGGACAGGAGTGGAGGGGACCTGAGAAACCTACCTGGACAAAGGCAGCATACAGACATCCAGCAAGGCAGGCAGGCATGCAGGCAGCTCTGGCCTGGGCTCCCTGGATCCCGGGCACACCTCCACCTGTCTTCTCTTGACTGCCAGCCCTGAGGTCCCTTGTCGGTCAGCACTGGCTTCCCATCCTTCCGTCCCCCTGTGCCAGGGCCCAGGCGTCTGGGCGCTGCTGGCTGACCTAGTGGAAGGGCAGTTGGGCTGCCTAGTGCCAGTGTGGCCAGCACAGAATGCCAGGGGCTAGGACATCACAGAGGGCTCCTGTGGTTGCTAGGCCACGGGGACCCCGCCCATCCAGTTGACCAGCAGCCATGACCCCCACCCTGAACTTGACCTTGAGGCCTGGTGGCCAGCCACCAGAGCCAGAGCCCCAGGCCAAAGCAGGTGCAGGTCGGCCGGGCCAAGAGGCCATGTGCAGATTGGTGTGTGTCTGGGCATGGGGGTGGCATCTGACAGCCCAGGGCTGGGGACCAAGGTCCGCCAGGCCCCTGTCCCACCATTTGCACTGACACACAGTCTTGCTGACTGACTGACAGTCCCCGCCCCAGAGATACCCACACCAGGTCCCTGGGTGCCCTGAGCTGCCCCTGAGGATTGGTGGGTGCCTGCCTGGACACATGCCTCTGTAATGGAGGCCTCTATTAATCCCATTGCCTACTGATAGCTGCCCTCCTGCCCCTACTCCTCCTCCTACTCCTCTTCCTCCTCCTCTTCTTCCTTCTCCTCTTCCTCCTCCTCCTCCTCCTCCTCCTCCACCTCCTCCTCCTTCTCTTCCTCATCCTCAGCTGGACTCATTCAGTGCCCTTGGCCTAGGCAAGCCAGGGCTGGTGCTCTGGCTGCTGCAGCTTCTATCCAGTGGGTGGGTGCAGGAATCTGTTCCTGTCAATCCCTGGTTACTGGGACCTTCCATGCCTCCAGCTCCCCCCACTCTCTACTCCAAACCCCTGCTCAAGGATGCCCCCTTTCCCCTTGCCCTCTGTCACCCAGCTCCCCAAATAACATCTACTTTGTGCCTCCATGCACTACTTTCCTGCCACCCTGCTTCTGCGCTTCAGCCCTGGGGGCCCAAAGCCAACCCAGCTGCCATCTCACTATCGAGCAGAGGGACCTGCCCTAACCCCTGACACCACACACACACACACAGCCCTGCACACACTCACGGGCTCTCCTGCCTGCAGCCTGCTCTCAAAAAGTCTCCTTCTGCCCCCTAGCCCCCTTACAGCCTCCGCCACGGCCCCCCACAGACACGTGGGCATGAGCAGCGCAGACATGCAACAAGCTCCACTCGCCCCTACTCCATTTGCTCTATGGTTGGTCAAGAACCTTTTTTTCATGCTGTAGGGGAGGGAGTTGAGAAAGTCCAATGTCCTGGGGAGCAAGCACTGCAAACAGTCCATCTACAATGTAACATTTGGGTCTCAGGCCGCCCAATCCCTAGTGCGCTGTGCAGACTTTTGACTGGCAAAAACACCCCATCTGAGTGTGAGATCTGGCTGGGCTAGTGGCTCTTTCTGTGGACTAGGACACAGACAGACAGAGTTTTCTGGTTCAAAACCTGTACTTCCCAGATGATGGTCATTCGCTACGGTTAAAAAAAAAAAGGCTTTTTAATTATTTTTTTTCCCCCTGCCTGGGTAACCTGTCTGCTGCTTGTTTCTCAGTGAAAAAAGGGAAAGATCTTTTTTGGAGGGAAAAGGACCAAAATGCAGGCAGGTGGACTCCGTGGACGGTGGATGGGGAGTTGCTCCTGCCCTGGCACTAGAGCCCCAGCTGCTGTTCCTGGTGCTGTCTGATACCAGAGATCTCCGTGTGTCGTGTCATGACGCTGTCTCCAGGACTGACCCTCAGGATAATGAGAATTCAAAATGAGGCAGGTGATATTGCCTTCAAAAGTAAATCCCGGGAGGTTTGGCAGTATGTCAGAGGGTTAAGGCCTTGTGGCGCTCACGAAAAGAGGGGACAGGTGGAAGGGTCTGGGGTCTGGCGCCCAGACCCCCACCTGCAGGGGAGTCGCTTTACAGGGGGTGAAGCAGGTCTTTAGGGGCTCTATCTTTCTCTCCCACTCTGTATTTCCCCTGCTCTCTCCTTTTCTCTCTGTCTGATGCAAGGTCAAAACAACAACAACAACCACAACAATAACCACCACAGTGACCAAGCAACAAGGGCAGCGAAAGGGGAACAAAAGGAGTGCAGGGGCTGTGGATTTTTCGTGGCGCAGGCACTGAGCTGAGGCAATAACCCCTTGAGGCAATCAATCAATCAACGAATAAGTAATACAGGTTACAGAGATGTATATGTCCCTGTGTGTTTCCAGAGTTCATGTAAATGCACTTTTGTTTATTTCTTCACTTATTTATTATCTTGCCACGAGAATTTCTTTTCATTGCTAAAAAAAAAGTGTCCCATCAAGGGTACCAGGTGGTGCCACACCCAGTTAAGCACTCATGTTACAATGCAGGGGGACTGGGCTTCAAGACCCTGGTCCCCACCTGCCGGGGGAAATCTTTACAAGTGGTGCAGAAGTGCTGCAGGTGACTCTCTCTGTGTCACAAACCCTCTATCCCTCCCTTCCCTCTCAATTCCTGACTATTTATTCCAATAAATAATCAAGAAAACTGAAAGTAAAAAAAGAAAAAGGAAATATTCCACTACTTCAGTGGGGCTACTCAGGACAATGCTTTCCTTGTTAAGATCCTCACAGCATCATACCATATGCAGAAAGGCAAAGACGCCATGTATTTTTTAACCCAGTTTTTATATTTATTTATTTATTTATTTATTTATTTAGGTGCTTAATCATTTTTTGTTATTGATGTATTAATGTTTTACATTTGACATAGACTCTGGCTCTGACAGCAGCGGTCTCAAGTACCCCTAGATGGTACTCTGCCTCTACAAAACCAATCCATTGACCTGTCCATGCATCCATTCATCCACCCATCAATCTATACATCCATCCATCCATCCATCCATGCATCCATGCATCCATCCATCCATGCATCCATCCATCCATCCATCCATCCATCCATCCATCCACCAGTCAACCAAGCTAAGTATAAAAGGAGATCTCTCCTTGAATGGTGAAGACAAACCAGGATGCATAGGTAGGTTGCAAAGGGGCGAGTTCGGCTGAATAGGGCAGAGGGGCTGAACCAGGGAATGTGTTGGGGGGTGTGGGTGTGGGTGGGGTGAGCCGGAGACCTGTGAGTTGGGTCACTTCAGGGGCAGGGAGGGGGTGGAAGGGGTTGCGAACAGCTGTCACTGGAGAACCATCACAAGTGCTGGAGCTGTTGAGCAGGACACCCGGAAGAGAAGACAGACAAAGGAGAGAAGCAAAGTGCAGAGGAGAGGAGAGGGGAGAGGATGGGGAGGGCAGGAGAGGACAGGAGAGTACAGGAGAGGACAGGAGTGGAGGGGACCTGAGAAACCTACCTGGACAAAGGCAGCATACAGACATCCAGCAAGGCAGGCAGGCATGCAGGCAGCTCTGGCCTGGGCTCCCTGGATCCCGGGCACACCTCCACCTGTCTTCTCTTGACTGCCAGCCCTGAGGTCCCTTGTCGGTCAGCACTGGCTTCCCATCCTTCCGTCCCCCTGTGCCAGGGCCCAGGCGTCTGGGCGCTGCTGGCTGACCTAGTGGAAGGGCAGTTGGGCTGCCTAGTGCCAGTGTGGCCAGCACAGAATGCCAGGGGCTAGGACATCACAGAGGGCTCCTGTGGTTGCTAGGCCACGGGGACCCCGCCCATCCAGTTGACCAGCAGCCATGACCCCCACCCTGAACTTGACCTTGAGGCCTGGTGGCCAGCCACCAGAGCCAGAGCCCCAGGCCAAAGCAGGTGCAGGTCGGCCGGGCCAAGAGGCCATGTGCAGATTGGTGTGTGTCTGGGCATGGGGGTGGCATCTGACAGCCCAGGGCTGGGGACCAAGGTCCGCCAGGCCCCTGTCCCACCATTTGCACTGACACACAGTCTTGCTGACTGACTGACAGTCCCCGCCCCAGAGATACCCACACCAGGTCCCTGGGTGCCCTGAGCTGCCCCTGAGGATTGGTGGGTGCCTGCCTGGACACATGCCTCTGTAATGGAGGCCTCTATTAATCCCATTGCCTACTGATAGCTGCCCTCCTGCCCCTACTCCTCCTCCTACTCCTCTTCCTCCTCCTCTTCTTCCTTCTCCTCTTCCTCCTCCTCCTCCTCCTCCTCCTCCTCCACCTCCTCCTCCTTCTCTTCCTCATCCTCAGCTGGACTCATTCAGTGCCCTTGGCCTAGGCAAGCCAGGGCTGGTGCTCTGGCTGCTGCAGCTTCTATCCAGTGGGTGGGTGCAGGAATCTGTTCCTGTCAATCCCTGGTTACTGGGACCTTCCATGCCTCCAGCTCCCCCCACTCTCTACTCCAAACCCCTGCTCAAGGATGCCCCCTTTCCCCTTGCCCTCTGTCACCCAGCTCCCCAAATAACATCTACTTTGTGCCTCCATGCACTACTTTCCTGCCACCCTGCTTCTGCGCTTCAGCCCTGGGGGCCCAAAGCCAACCCAGCTGCCATCTCACTATCGAGCAGAGGGACCTGCCCTAACCCCTGACACCACACACACACACACAGCCCTGCACACACTCACGGGCTCTCCTGCCTGCAGCCTGCTCTCAAAGAGTCTCCTTCTGCCCCCTAGCCCCCTTACAGCCTCCGCCACGGCCCCCCACAGACACGTGGGCATGAGCAGCGCAGACATGCAACAAGCTCCACTCGCCCCTACTCCATTTGCTCTATGGTTGGTCAAGAACCTTTTTTTCATGCTGTAGGGGAGGGAGTTGAGAAAGTCCAATGTCCTGGGGAGCAAGCACTGCAAACAGTCCATCTACAATGTAACATTTGGGTCTCAGGCCGCCCAATCCCTAGTGCGCTGTGCAGACTTTTGACTGGCAAAAACACCCCATCTGAGTGTGAGATCTGGCTGGGCTAGTGGCTCTTTCTGTGGACTAGGACACAGACAGACAGAGTTTTCTGGTTCAAAACCTGTACTTCCCAGATGATGGTCATTCGCTACGGTTAAAAAAAAAAAAAAAAAAAAAAAAAAAGGCTTTTTAATTATTTTTTTTCCCCCTGCCTGGGTAACCTGTCTGCTGCTTGTTTCTCAGTGAAAAAAGGGAAAGATCTTTTTTGGAGGGAAAAGGACCAAAATGCAGGCAGGTGGACTCCGTGGACGGTGGATGGGGAGTTGCTCCTGCCCTGGCACTAGAGCCCCAGCTGCTGTTCCTGGTGCTGTCTGATACCAGAGATCTCCGTGTGTCGTGTCATGACGCTGTCTCCAGGACTGACCCTCAGGATAATGAGAATTCAAAATGAGGCAGGTGATATTGCCTTCAAAAGTAAATCCCGGGAGGTTTGGCAGTATGTCAGAGGGTTAAGGCCTTGTGGCGCTCACGAAAAGAGGGGACAGGTGGAAGGGTCTGGGGTCTGGCGCCCAGACCCCGACCTGCAGGGGAGTCGCTTTACAGGGGGTGAAGCAGGTCTTTAGGGGCTCTATCTTTCTCTCCCACTCTGTATTTCCCCTGCTCTCTCCTTTTCTCTCTGTCTGATGCAAGGTCAAAACAACAACAACAACCACAACAATAACCACCACAGTGACCAAGCAACAAGGGCAGCGAAAGGGGAACAAAAGGAGTGCAGGGGCTGTGGATTTTTCGTGGCGCAGGCACTGAGCTGAGGCAATAACCCCTTGAGGCAATCAATCAATCAACGAATAAGTAATACAGGTTACAGAGATGTATATGTCCCTGTGTGTTTCCAGAGTTCATGTAAATGCACTTTTGTTTATTTCTTCACTTATTTATTATCTTGCCACGAGAATTTCTTTTCATTGCTAAAAAAAAGTGTCCCATCAAGGGTACCAGGTGGTGCCACACCCAGTTAAGCACTCATGTTACAATGCAGGGGGACTGGGCTTCAAGACCCTGGTCCCCACCTGCCGGGGGAAATCTTTACAAGTGGTGCAGAAGTGCTGCAGGTGACTCTCTCTGTGTCACAAACCCTCTATCCCTCCCTTCCCTCTCAATTCCTGACTATTTATTCCAATAAATAATCAAGAAAACTGAAAGTAAAAAAAGAAAAAGGAAATATTCCACTACGTCAGTGGGGCTACTCAGGACAATGCTTTCCTTGTTAAGATCCTCACAGCATCATACCATATGCAGAAAGGCAAAGACGCCATGTATTTTTTAACCCAGTTTTTATATTTATTTATTTATTTATTTATTTATTTATTTAGGTGCTTAATCATTTTTTGTTATTGATGTATTAATGTTTTACATTTGACATAGACTCTGGCTCTGACACCAGCGGTCTCAAGTACCCCTAGATGGTACTCTGCCTCTACAAAACCAATCCATTGACCTGTCCATGCATCCATTCATCCACCCATCAATCTATACATCCATCCATCCATCCATCCATGCATCCATGCATCCATCCATCCATGCATCCATCCATCCATCCATCCATCCATCCATCCATCCACCAGTCAACCAAGCTAAGTATAAAAGGAGATCTCTCCTTGAATGGTGAAGACAAACCAGGATGCATAGGTAGGTTGCAAAGGGGCGAGTTCGGCTGAATAGGGCAGAGGGGCTGAACCAGGGAATGTGTTGGGGGGTGTGGGTGTGGGTGGGGTGAGCCGGAGACCTGTGAGTTGGGTCACTTCAGGGGCAGGGAGGGGGTGGAAGGGGTTGCGAACAGCTGTCACTGGAGAACCATCACAAGTGCTGGAGCTGTTGAGCAGGACACCCGGAAGAGAAGACAGACAAAGGAGAGAAGCAAAGTGCAGAGGAGAGGAGAGGGGAGAGGATGGGGAGGGCAGGAGAGGACAGGAGAGTACAGGAGAGGACAGGAGTGGAGGGGACCTGAGAAACCTACCTGGACAAAGGCAGCATACAGACATCCAGCAAGGCAGGCAGGCATGCAGGCAGCTCTGGCCTGGGCTCCCTGGATCCCGGGCACACCTCCACCTGTCTTCTCTTGACTGCCAGCCCTGAGGTCCCTTGTCGGTCAGCACTGGCTTCCCATCCTTCCGTCCCCCTGTGCCAGGGCCCAGGCGTCTGGGCGCTGCTGGCTGACCTAGTGGAAGGGCAGTTGGGCTGCCTAGTGCCAGTGTGGCCAGCACAGAATGCCAGGGGCTAGGACATCACAGAGGGCTCCTGTGGTTGCTAGGCCACGGGGACCCCGCCCATCCAGTTGACCAGCAGCCATGACCCCCACCCTGAACTTGACCTTGAGGCCTGGTGGCCAGCCACCAGAGCCAGAGCCCCAGGCCAAAGCAGGTGCAGGTCGGCCGGGCCAAGAGGCCATGTGCAGATTGGTGTGTGTCTGGGCATGGGGGTGGCATCTGACAGCCCAGGGCTGGGGACCAAGGTCCGCCAGGCCCCTGTCCCACCATTTGCACTGACACACAGTCTTGCTGACTGACTGACAGTCCCCGCCCCAGAGATACCCACACCAGGTCCCTGGGTGCCCTGAGCTGCCCCTGAGGATTGGTGGGTGCCTGCCTGGACACATGCCTCTGTAATGGAGGCCTCTATTAATCCCATTGCCTACTGATAGCTGCCCTCCTGCCCCTACTCCTCCTCCTACTCCTCTTCCTCCTCCTCTTCTTCCTTCTCCTCTTCCTCCTCCTCCTCCTCCTCCTCCTCCTCCTCCACCTCCTCCTCCTTCTCTTCCTCATCCTCAGCTGGACTCATTCAGTGCCCTTGGCCTAGGCAAGCCAGGGCTGGTGCTCTGGCTGCTGCAGCTTCTATCCAGTGGGTGGGTGCAGGAATCTGTTCCTGTCAATCCCTGGTTACTGGGACCTTCCATGCCTCCAGCTCCCCCCACTCTCTACTCCAAACCCCTGCTCAAGGATGCCCCCTTTCCCCTTGCCCTCTGTCACCCAGCTCCCCAAATAACATCTACTTTGTGCCTCCATGCACTACTTTCCTGCCACCCTGCTTCTGCGCTTCAGCCCTGGGGGCCCAAAGCCAACCCAGCTGCCATCTCACTATCGAGCAGAGGGACCTGCCCTAACCCCTGACACCACACACACACACACAGCCCTGCACACACTCACGGGCTCTCCTGCCTGCAGCCTGCTCTCAAAGAGTCTCCTTCTGCCCCCTAGCCCCCTTACAGCCTCCGCCACGGCCCCCCACAGACACGTGGGCATGAGCAGCGCAGACATGCAACAAGCTCCACTCGCCCCTACTCCATTTGCTCTATGGTTGGTCAAGAACCTTTTTTTCATGCTGTAGGGGAGGGAGTTGAGAAAGTCCAATGTCCTGGGGAGCAAGCACTGCAAACAGTCCATCTACAATGTAACATTTGGGTCTCAGGCCGCCCAATCCCTAGTGCGCTGTGCAGACTTTTGACTGGCAAAAACACCCCATCTGAGTGTGAGATCTGGCTGGGCTAGTGGCTCTTTCTGTGGACTAGGACACAGACAGACAGAGTTTTCTGGTTCAAAACCTGTACTTCCCAGATGATGGTCATTCGCTACGGTTAAAAAAAAAAAAAAAAAAGGCTTTTTAATTATTTTTTTTCCCCCTGCCTGGGTAACCTGTCTGCTGCTTGTTTCTCAGTGAAAAAAGGGAAAGATCTTTTTTGGAGGGAAAAGGACCAAAATGCAGGCAGGTGGACTCCGTGGACGGTGGATGGGGAGTTGCTCCTGCCCTGGCACTAGAGCCCCAGCTGCTGTTCCTGGTGCTGTCTGATACCAGAGATCTCCGTGTGTCGTGTCATGACGCTGTCTCCAGGACTGACCCTCAGGATAATGAGAATTCAAAATGAGGCAGGTGATATTGCCTTCAAAAGTAAATCCCGGGAGGTTTGGCAGTATGTCAGAGGGTTAAGGCCTTGTGGCGCTCACGAAAAGAGGGGACAGGTGGAAGGGTCTGGGGTCTGGCGCCCAGACCCCCACCTGCAGGGGAGTCGCTTTACAGGGGGTGAAGCAGGTCTTTAGGGGCTCTATCTTTCTCTCCCACTCTGTATTTCCCCTGCTCTCTCCTTTTCTCTCTGTCTGATGCAAGGTCAAAACAACAACAACAACCACAACAATAACCACCACAGTGACCAAGCAACAAGGGCAGCGAAAGGGGAACAAAAGGAGTGCAGGGGCTGTGGATTTTTCGTGGCGCAGGCACTGAGCTGAGGCAATAACCCCTTGAGGCAATCAATCAATCAACGAATAAGTAATACAGGTTACAGAGATGTATATGTCCCTGTGTGTTTCCAGAGTTCATGTAAATGCACTTTTGTTTATTTCTTCACTTATTTATTATCTTGCCACGAGAATTTCTTTTCATTGCTAAAAAAAAGTGTCCCATCAAGGGTACCAGGTGGTGCCACACCCAGTTAAGCACTCATGTTACAATGCAGGGGGACTGGGCTTCAAGACCCTGGTCCCCACCTGCCGGGGGAAATCTTTACAAGTGGTGCAGAAGTGCTGCAGGTGACTCTCTCTGTGTCACAAACCCTCTATCCCTCCCTTCCCTCTCAATTCCTGACTATTTATTCCAATAAATAATCAAGAAAACTGAAAGTAAAAAAAGAAAAAGGAAATATTCCACTACTTCAGTGGGGCTACTCAGGACAATGCTTTCCTTGTTAAGATCCTCACAGCATCATACCATATGCAGAAAGGCAAAGACGCCATGTATTTTTTAACCCAGTTTTTATATTTATTTATTTATTTATTTATTTATTTATTTAGGTGCTTAATCATTTTTTGTTATTGATGTATTAATGTTTTACATTTGACATAGACTCTGGCTCTGACACCAGCGGTCTCAAGTACCCCTAGATGGTACTCTGCCTCTACAAAACCAATCCATTGACCTGTCCATGCATCCATTCATCCACCCATCAATCTATACATCCATCCATCCATCCATCCATGCATCCATGCATCCATCCATCCATGCATCCATCCATCCATCCATCCATCCATCCATCCATCCATCCATCCATCCATCCATCCACCAGTCAACCAAGCTAAGTATAAAAGGAGATCTCTCCTTGAATGGTGAAGACAAACCAGGATGCATAGGTAGGTTGCAAAGGGGCGAGTTCGGCTGAATAGGGCAGAGGGGCTGAACCAGGGAATGTGTTGGGGGGTGTGGGTGTGGGTGGGGTGAGCCGGAGACCTGTGAGTTGGGTCACTTCAGGGGCAGGGAGGGGGTGGAAGGGGTTGCGAACAGCTGTCACTGGAGAACCATCACAAGTGCTGGAGCTGTTGAGCAGGACACCCGGAAGAGAAGACAGACAAAGGAGAGAAGCAAAGTGCAGAGGAGAGGAGAGGGGAGAGGATGGGGAGGGCAGGAGAGGACAGGAGAGTACAGGAGAGGACAGGAGTGGAGGGGACCTGAGAAACCTACCTGGACAAAGGCAGCATACAGACATCCAGCAAGGCAGGCAGGCATGCAGGCAGCTCTGGCCTGGGCTCCCTGGATCCCGGGCACACCTCCACCTGTCTTCTCTTGACTGCCAGCCCTGAGGTCCCTTGTCGGTCAGCACTGGCTTCCCATCCTTCCGTCCCCCTGTGCCAGGGCCCAGGCGTCTGGGCGCTGCTGGCTGACCTAGTGGAAGGGCAGTTGGGCTGCCTAGTGCCAGTGTGGCCAGCACAGAATGCCAGGGGCTAGGACATCACAGAGGGCTCCTGTGGTTGCTAGGCCACGGGGACCCCGCCCATCCAGTTGACCAGCAGCCATGACCCCCACCCTGAACTTGACCTTGAGGCCTGGTGGCCAGCCACCAGAGCCAGAGCCCCAGGCCAAAGCAGGTGCAGGTCGGCCGGGCCAAGAGGCCATGTGCAGATTGGTGTGTGTCTGGGCATGGGGGTGGCATCTGACAGCCCAGGGCTGGGGACCAAGGTCCGCCAGGCCCCTGTCCCACCATTTGCACTGACACACAGTCTTGCTGACTGACTGACAGTCCCCGCCCCAGAGATACCCACACCAGGTCCCTGGGTGCCCTGAGCTGCCCCTGAGGATTGGTGGGTGCCTGCCTGGACACATGCCTCTGTAATGGAGGCCTCTATTAATCCCATTGCCTACTGATAGCTGCCCTCCTGCCCCTACTCCTCCTCCTACTCCTCTTCCTCCTCCTCTTCTTCCTTCTCCTCTTCCTCCTCCTCCTCCTCCTCCTCCTCCTCCTCCACCTCCTCCTCCTTCTCTTCCTCATCCTCAGCTGGACTCATTCAGTGCCCTTGGCCTAGGCAAGCCAGGGCTGGTGCTCTGGCTGCTGCAGCTTCTATCCAGTGGGTGGGTGCAGGAATCTGTTCCTGTCAATCCCTGGTTACTGGGACCTTCCATGCCTCCAGCTCCCCCCACTCTCTACTCCAAACCCCTGCTCAAGGATGCCCCCTTTCCCCTTGCCCTCTGTCACCCAGCTCCCCAAATAACATCTACTTTGTGCCTCCATGCACTACTTTCCTGCCACCCTGCTTCTGCGCTTCAGCCCTGGGGGCCCAAAGCCAACCCAGCTGCCATCTCACTATCGAGCAGAGGGACCTGCCCTAACCCCTGACACCACACACACACACACAGCCCTGCACACACTCACGGGCTCTCCTGCCTGCAGCCTGCTCTCAAAGAGTCTCCTTCTGCCCCCTAGCCCCCTTACAGCCTCCGCCATGGCCCCCCACAGACACGTGGGCATGAGCAGCGCAGACATGCAACAAGCTCCACTCGCCCCTACTCCATTTGCTCTATGGTTGGTCAAGAACCTTTTTTTCATGCTGTAGGGGAGGGAGTTGAGAAAGTCCAATGTCCTGGGGAGCAAGCACTGCAAACAGTCCATCTACAATGTAACATTTGGGTCTCAGGCCGCCCAATCCCTAGTGCGCTGTGCAGACTTTTGACTGGCAAAAACACCCCATCTGAGTGTGAGATCTGGCTGGGCTAGTGGCTCTTTCTGTGGACTAGGACACAGACAGACAGAGTTTTCTGGTTCAAAACCTGTACTTCCCAGATGATGGTCATTCGCTACGGTTAAAAAAAAAAAGGCTTTTTAATTATTTTTTTTCCCCCTGCCTGGGTAACCTGTCTGCTGCTTGTTTCTCAGTGAAAAAAGGGAAAGATCTTTTTTGGAGGGAAAAGGACCAAAATGCAGGCAGGTGGACTCCGTGGACGGTGGATGGGGAGTTGCTCCTGCCCTGGCACTAGAGCCCCAGCTGCTGTTCCTGGTGCTGTCTGATACCAGAGATCTCCGTGTGTCGTGTCATGACGCTGTCTCCAGGACTGACCCTCAGGATAATGAGAATTCAAAATGAGGCAGGTGATATTGCCTTCAAAAGTAAATCCCGGGAGGTTTGGCAGTATGTCAGAGGGTTAAGGCCTTGTGGCGCTCACGAAAAGAGGGGACAGGTGGAAGGGTCTGGGGTCTGGCGCCCAGACCCCCACCTGCAGGGGAGTCGCTTTACAGGGGGTGAAGCAGGTCTTTAGGGGCTCTATCTTTCTCTCCCACTCTGTATTTCCCCTGCTCTCTCCTTTTCTCTCTGTCTGATGCAAGGTCAAAACAACAACAACAACCACAACAATAACCACCACAGTGACCAAGCAACAAGGGCAGCGAAAGGGGAACAAAAGGAGTGCAGGGGCTGTGGATTTTTCGTGGCGCAGGCACTGAGCTGAGGCAATAACCCCTTGAGGCAATCAATCAATCAACGAATAAGTAATACAGGTTACAGAGATGTATATGTCCCTGTGTGTTTCCAGAGTTCATGTAAATGCACTTTTGTTTATTTCTTCACTTATTTATTATCTTGCCACGAGAATTTCTTTTCATTGCTAAAAAAAAGTGTCCCATCAAGGGTACCAGGTGGTGCCACACCCAGTTAAGCACTCATGTTACAATGCAGGGGGACTGGGCTTCAAGACCCTGGTCCCCACCTGCCGGGGGAAATCTTTACAAGTGGTGCAGAAGTGCTGCAGGTGACTCTCTCTGTGTCACAAACCCTCTATCCCTCCCTTCCCTCTCAATTCCTGACTATTTATTCCAATGAATAATCAAGAAAACTGAAAGTAAAAAAAGAAAAAGGAAATATTCCACTACTTCAGTGGGGCTACTCAGGACAATGCTTTCCTTGTTAAGATCCTCACAGCATCATACCATATGCAGAAAGGCAAAGACGCCATGTATTTTTTAACCCAGTTTTTATATTTATTTATTTATTTATTTATTTATTTAGGTGCTTAATAATTTTTTGTTATTGATATATTAATGTTTTACATTTGACATAGACTCTGGCTCTGACACCAGCGGTCTCAAGTACCCCTAGATGGTACTCTGCCTCTACAAAACCAATCCATTGACCTGTCCATGCATCCATTCATCCACCCATCAATCTATACATCCATCCATCCATCCATCCATCCATCCATGCATCCATGCATCCATCCATCCATGCATCCATCCATCCATCCATCCATCCATCCATCCATCCATCCATCCACCAGTCAACCAAGCTAAGTATAAAAGGAGATCTCTCCTTGAATGGTGAAGACAAACCAGGATGCATAGGTAGGTTGCAAAGGGGCGAGTTCGGCTGAATAGGGCAGAGGGGCTGAACCAGGGAATGTGTTGGGGGGTGTGGGTGTGGGTGGGGTGAGCCGGAGACCTGTGAGTTGGGTCACTTCAGGGGCAGGGAGGGGGTGGAAGGGGTTGCGAACAGCTGTCACTGGAGAACCATCACAAGTGCTGGAGCTGTTGAGCAGGACACCCGGAAGAGAAGACAGACAAAGGAGAGAAGCAAAGTGCAGAGGAGAGGAGAGGGGAGAGGATGGGGAGGGCAGGAGAGGACAGGAGAGTACAGGAGAGGACAGGAGTGGAGGGGACCTGAGAAACCTACCTGGACAAAGGCAGCATACAGACATCCAGCAAGGCAGGCAGGCATGCAGGCAGCTCTGGCCTGGGCTCCCTGGATCCCGGGCACACCTCCACCTGTCTTCTCTTGACTGCCAGCCCTGAGGTCCCTTGTCGGTCAGCACTGGCTTCCCATCCTTCCGTCCCCCTGTGCCAGGGCCCAGGCGTCTGGGCGCTGCTGGCTGACCTAGTGGAAGGGCAGTTGGGCTGCCTAGTGCCAGTGTGGCCAGCACAGAATGCCAGGGGCTAGGACATCACAGAGGGCTCCTGTGGTTGCTAGGCCACGGGGACCCCGCCCATCCAGTTGACCAGCAGCCATGACCCCCACCCTGAACTTGACCTTGAGGCCTGGTGGCCAGCCACCAGAGCCAGAGCCCCAGGCCAAAGCAGGTGCAGGTCGGCCGGGCCAAGAGGCCATGTGCAGATTGGTGTGTGTCTGGGCATGGGGGTGGCATCTGACAGCCCAGGGCTGGGGACCAAGGTCCGCCAGGCCCCTGTCCCACCATTTGCACTGACACACAGTCTTGCTGACTGACTGACAGTCCCCGCCCCAGAGATACCCACACCAGGTCCCTGGGTGCCCTGAGCTGCCCCTGAGGATTGGTGGGTGCCTGCCTGGACACATGCCTCTGTAATGGAGGCCTCTATTAATCCCATTGCCTACTGATAGCTGCCCTCCTGCCCCTACTCCTCCTCCTACTCCTCTTCCTCCTCCTCTTCTTCCTTCTCCTCTTCCTCCTCCTCCTCCTCCTCCTCCTCCTCCTCCACCTCCTCCTCCTTCTCTTCCTCATCCTCAGCTGGACTCATTCAGTGCCCTTGGCCTAGGCAAGCCAGGGCTGGTGCTCTGGCTGCTGCAGCTTCTATCCAGTGGGTGGGTGCAGGAATCTGTTCCTGTCAATCCCTGGTTACTGGGACCTTCCATGCCTCCAGCTCCCCCCACTCTCTACTCCAAACCCCTGCTCAAGGATGCCCCCTTTCCCCTTGCCCTCTGTCACCCAGCTCCCCAAATAACATCTACTTTGTGCCTCCATGCACTACTTTCCTGCCACCCTGCTTCTGCGCTTCAGCCCTGGGGGCCCAAAGCCAACCCAGCTGCCATCTCACTATCGAGCAGAGGGACCTGCCCTAACCCCTGACACCACACACACACACACAGCCCTGCACACACTCACGGGCTCTCCTGCCTGCAGCCTGCTCTCAAAGAGTCTCCTTCTGCCCCCTAGCCCCCTTACAGCCTCCGCCACGGCCCCCCACAGACACGTGGGCATGAGCAGCGCAGACATGCAACAAGCTCCACTCGCCCCTACTCCATTTGCTCTATGGTTGGTCAAGAACCTTTTTTTCATGCTGTAGGGGAGGGAGTTGAGAAAGTCCAATGTCCTGGGGAGCAAGCACTGCAAACAGTCCATCTACAATGTAACATTTGGGTCTCAGGCCGCCCAATCCCTAGTGCGCTGTGCAGACTTTTGACTGGCAAAAACACCCCATCTGAGTGTGAGATCTGGCTGGGCTAGTGGCTCTTTCTGTGGACTAGGACACAGACAGACAGAGTTTTCTGGTTCAAAACCTGTACTTCCCAGATGATGGTCATTCGCTACGGTTAAAAAAAAAAAGGCTTTTTAATTATTTTTTTTCCCCCTGCCTGGGTAACCTGTCTGCTGCTTGTTTCTCAGTGAAAAAAGGGAAAGATCTTTTTTGGAGGGAAAAGGACCAAAATGCAGGCAGGTGGACTCCGTGGACGGTGGATGGGGAGTTGCTCCTGCCCTGGCACTAGAGCCCCAGCTGCTGTTCCTGGTGCTGTCTGATACCAGAGATCTCCGTGTGTCGTGTCATGACGCTGTCTCCAGGACTGACCCTCAGGATAATGAGAATTCAAAATGAGGCAGGTGATATTGCCTTCAAAAGTAAATCCCGGGAGGTTTGGCAGTATGTCAGAGGGTTAAGGCCTTGTGGCGCTCACGAAAAGAGGGGACAGGTGGAAGGGTCTGGGGTCTGGCGCCCAGACCCCCACCTGCAGGGGAGTCGCTTTACAGGGGGTGAAGCAGGTCTTTAGGGGCTCTATCTTTCTCTCCCACTCTGTATTTCCCCTGCTCTCTCCTTTTCTCTCTGTCTGATGCAAGGTCAAAACAACAACAACAACCACAACAATAACCACCACAGTGACCAAGCAACAAGGGCAGCGAAAGGGGAACAAAAGGAGTGCAGGGGCTGTGGATTTTTCGTGGCGCAGGCACTGAGCTGAGGCAATAACCCCTTGAGGCAATCAATCAATCAACGAATAAGTAATACAGGTTACAGAGATGTATATGTCCCTGTGTGTTTCCAGAGTTCATGTAAATGCACTTTTGTTTATTTCTTCACTTATTTATTATCTTGCCACGAGAATTTCTTTTCATTGCTAAAAAAAAGTGTCCCATCAAGGGTACCAGGTGGTGCCACACCCAGTTAAGCACTCATGTTACAATGCAGGGGGACTGGGCTTCAAGACCCTGGTCCCCACCTGCCGGGGGAAATCTTTACAAGTGGTGCAGAAGTGCTGCAGGTGACTCTCTCTGTGTCACAAACCCTCTATCCCTCCCTTCCCTCTCAATTCCTGACTATTTATTCCAATAAATAATCAAGAAAACTGAAAGTAAAAAAAGAAAAAGGAAATATTCCACTACTTCAGTGGGGCTACTCAGGACAATGCTTTCCTTGTTAAGATCCTCACAGCATCATACCATATGCAGAAAGGCAAAGACGCCATGTATTTTTTAACCCAGTTTTTATATTTATTTATTTATTTATTTATTTATTTATTTAGGTGCTTAATCATTTTTTGTTATTGATATATTAATGTTTTACATTTGACATAGACTCTGGCTCTGACACCAGCGGTCTCAAGTACCCCTAGATGGTACTCTGCCTCTACAAAACCAATCCATTGACCTGTCCATGCATCCATTCATCCACCCATCAATCTATACATCCATCCATCCATCCATCCATCCATCCATGCATCCATGCATCCATCCATCCATGCATCCATCCATCCATCCATCCATCCATCCATCCATCCATCCACCAGTCAACCAAGCTAAGTATAAAAGGAGATCTCTCCTTGAATGGTGAAGACAAACCAGGATGCATAGGTAGGTTGCAAAGGGGCGAGTTCGGCTGAATAGGGCAGAGGGGCTGAACCAGGGAATGTGTTGGGGGGTGTGGGTGTGGGTGGGGTGAGCCGGAGACCTGTGAGTTGGGTCACTTCAGGGGCAGGGAGGGGGTGGAAGGGGTTGCGAACAGCTGTCACTGGAGAACCATCACAAGTGCTGGAGCTGTTGAGCAGGACACCCGGAAGAGAAGACAGACAAAGGAGAGAAGCAAAGTGCAGAGGAGAGGAGAGGGGAGAGGATGGGGAGGGCAGGAGAGGACAGGAGAGTACAGGAGAGGACAGGAGTGGAGGGGACCTGAGAATCCTACCTGGACAAAGGCAGCATACAGACATCCAGCAAGGCAGGCAGGCATGCAGGCAGCTCTGGCCTGGGCTCCCTGGATCCCGGGCACACCTCCACCTGTCTTCTCTTGACTGCCAGCCCTGAGGTCCCTTGTCGGTCAGCACTGGCTTCCCATCCTTCCGTCCCCCTGTGCCAGGGCCCAGGCGTCTGGGCGCTGCTGGCTGACCTAGTGGAAGGGCAGTTGGGCTGCCTAGTGCCAGTGTGGCCAGCACAGAATGCCAGGGGCTAGGACATCACAGAGGGCTCCTGTGGTTGCTAGGCCACGGGGACCCCGCCCATCCAGTTGACCAGCAGCCATGACCCCCACCCTGAACTTGACCTTGAGGCCTGGTGGCCAGCCACCAGAGCCAGAGCCCCAGGCCAAAGCAGGTGCAGGTCGGCCGGGCCAAGAGGCCATGTGCAGATTGGTGTGTGTCTGGGCATGGGGGTGGCATCTGACAGCCCAGGGCTGGGGACCAAGGTCCGCCAGGCCCCTGTCCCACCATTTGCACTGACACACAGTCTTGCTGACTGACTGACAGTCCCCGCCCCAGAGATACCCACACCAGGTCCCTGGGTGCCCTGAGCTGCCCCTGAGGATTGGTGGGTGCCTGCCTGGACACATGCCTCTGTAATGGAGGCCTCTATTAATCCCATTGCCTACTGATAGCTGCCCTCCTGCCCCTACTCCTCCTCCTACTCCTCTTCCTCCTCCTCTTCTTCCTTCTCCTCTTCCTCCTCCTCCTCCTCCTCCTCCTCCTCCTCCACCTCCTCCTCCTTCTCTTCCTCATCCTCAGCTGGACTCATTCAGTGCCCTTGGCCTAGGCAAGCCAGGGCTGGTGCTCTGGCTGCTGCAGCTTCTATCCAGTGGGTGGGTGCAGGAATCTGTTCCTGTCAATCCCTGGTTACTGGGACCTTCCATGCCTCCAGCTCCCCCCACTCTCTACTCCAAACCCCTGCTCAAGGATGCCCCCTTTCCCCTTGCCCTCTGTCACCCAGCTCCCCAAATAACATCTACTTTGTGCCTCCATGCACTACTTTCCTGCCACCCTGCTTCTGCGCTTCAGCCCTGGGGGCCCAAAGCCAACCCAGCTGCCATCTCACTATCGAGCAGAGGGACCTGCCTTAACCCCTGACACCACACACACACACACAGCCCTGCACACACTCACGGGCTCTCCTGCCTGCAGCCTGCTCTCAAAGAGTCTCCTTCTGCCCCCTAGCCCCCTTACAGCCTCCGCCACGGCCCCCCACAGACACGTGGGCATGAGCAGCGCAGACATGCAACAAGCTCCACTCGCCCCTACTCCATTTTCTCTATGGTTTGTCAAGAACCTTTTTTTCATGCTGTAGGGGAGGGAGTTGAGAAAGTCCAATGTCCTGGGGAGCAAGCACTGCAAACAGTCCATCTACAATGTAACATTTGGGTCTCAGGCCGCCCAATCCCTAGTGCGCTGTGCAGACTTTTGACTGGCAAAAACACCCCATCTGAGTGTGAGATCTGGCTGGGCTAGTGGCTCTTTCTGTGGACTAGGACACAGACAGACAGAGTTTTCTGGTTCAAAACCTGTACTTCCCAGATGATGGTCATTCGCTACGGTTAAAAAAAAAAAGGCTTTTTAATTATTTTTTTTCCCCCTGCCTGGGTAACCTGTCTGCTGCTTGTTTCTCAGTGAAAAAAGGGAAAGATCTTTTTTGGAGGGAAAAGGACCAAAATGCAGGCAGGTGGACTCCGTGGACGGTGGATGGGGAGTTGCTCCTGCCCTGGCACTAGAGCCCCAGCTGCTGTTCCTGGTGCTGTCTGATACCAGAGATCTCCGTGTGTCGTGTCATGACGCTGTCTCCAGGACTGACCCTCAGGATAATGAGAATTCAAAATGAGGCAGGTGATATTGCCTTCAAAAGTAAATCCCGGGAGGTTTGGCAGTATGTCAGAGGGTTAAGGCCTTGTGGCGCTCACGAAAAGAGGGGACAGGTGGAAGGGTCTGGGGTCTGGCGCCCAGACCCCCACCTGCAGGGGAGTCGCTTTACAGGGGGTGAAGCAGGTCTTTAGGGGCTCTATCTTTCTCTCCCACTCTGTATTTCCCCTGCTCTCTCCTTTTCTCTCTGTCTGATGCAAGGTCAAAACAACAACAACAACCACAACAATAACCACCACAGTGACCAAGCAACAAGGGCAGCGAAAGGGGAACAAAAGGAGTGCAGGGGCTGTGGATTTTTCGTGGCGCAGGCACTGAGCTAAGGCAATAACCCCTTGAGGCAATCAATCAATCAACGAATAAGTAATACAGGTTACAGAGATGTATATGTCCCTGTGTGTTTCCAGAGTTCATGTAAATGCACTTTTGTTTATTTCTTCACTTATTTATTATCTTGCCAGGAGAATTTCTTTTCATTGCTAAAAAAAAGTGTCCCATCAAGGGTACCAGGTGGTGCCACACCCAGTTAAGCACTCATGTTACAATGCAGGGGGACTGGGCTTCAAGACCCTGGTCCCCACCTGCCGGGGGAAATCTTTACAAGTGGTGCAGAAGTGCTGCAGGTGACTCTCTCTGTGTCACAAACCCTCTATCCCTCCCTTCCCTCTCAATTCCTGACTATTTATTCCAATAAATAATCAAGAAAACTGAAAGTAAAAAAAGAAAAAGGAAATATTCCACTACTTCAGTGGGGCTACTCAGGACAATGCTTTCCTTGTTAAGATCCTCACAGCATCATACCATATGCAGAAAGGCAAAGACGCCATGTATTTTTTAACCCAGTTTTTATATTTATTTATTTATTTATTTATTTATTTAGGTGCTTAATCATTTTTTTTTATTGATGTATTAATGTTTTACATTTGACATAGACTCTGGCTCTGACACCAGCGGTCTCAAGTACCCCTAGATGGTACTCTGCCTCTACAAAACCAATCCATTGACCTGTCCATGCATCCATTCATCCACCCATCAATCTATACATCCATCCATCCATCCATCCATGCATCCATGCATCCATCCATCCATGCATCCATCCATCCATCCATCCATCCATCCATCCATCCATCCACCAGTCAACCAAGCTAAGTATAAAAGGAGATCTCTCCTTGAATGGTGAAGACAAACCAGGATGCATAGGTAGGTTGCAAAGGGGCGAGTTCGGCTGAATAGGGCAGAGGGGCTGAACCAGGGAATGTGTTGGGGGGTGTGGGTGTGGGTGGGGTGAGCCGGAGACCTGTGAGTTGGGTCACTTCAGGGGCAGGGAGGGGGTGGAAGGGGTTGCGAACAGCTGTCACTGGAGAACCATCACAAGTGCTGGAGCTGTTGAGCAGGACACCCGGAAGAGAAGACAGACAAAGGAGAGAAGCAAAGTGCAGAGGAGAGGAGAGGGGAGAGGATGGGGAGGGCAGGAGAGGACAGGAGAGTACAGGAGAGGACAGGAGTGGAGGGGACCTGAGAAACCTACCTGGACAAAGGCAGCATACAGACATCCAGCAAGGCAGGCAGGCATGCAGGCAGCTCTGGCCTGGGCTCCCTGGATCCCGGGCACACCTCCACCTGTTTTCTCTTGACTGCCAGCCCTGAGGTCCCTTGTCAGTCAGCACTGGCTTCCCATCCTTCCGTCCCCCTGTGCCAGGGCCCAGGCGTCTGGGCGCTGCTGGCTGACCTAGTGGAAGGGCAGTTGGGCTGCCTAGTGCCAGTGTGGCCAGCACAGAATGCCAGGGGCTAGGACATCACAGAGGGCTCCTGTGGTTGCTAGGCCACGGGGACCCCGCCCATCCAGTTGACCAGCAGCCATGACCCCCACCCTGAACTTGACCTTGAGGCCTGGTGGCCAGCCACCAGAGCCAGAGCCCCAGGCCAAAGCAGGTGCAGGTCGGCCGGGCCAAGGGGCGATGTGCAGATTGGTGTGTGTCTGGGCATGGGGGTGGCATCTGACAGCCCAGGGCTGGGGACCAAGGTCCGCCAGGCCCCTGTACCACCATTTGCACTGACACACAGTCTTGCTGACTGACTGACAGTCCCCGCCCCAGAGATACCCACACCAGGTCCCTGGGTGCCTTGAGCTGCCCCTGAGGATTGGTGGGTGCCTGCCTGGACACATGCCTCTGTAATGGAGGCCTCTATTAATCCCATTGCCTACTGATAGCTGCCCTCCTGCCCCTACTCCTCCTCCTACTCCTCTTCCTCCTCCTCTTCTTCCTTCTCCTCTTCCTCCTCCTCCTCCTCCTCCTCCTCCTCCACCTTCTCCTCCTTCTCTTCCTCATCCTCAGCTGGACTCATTCAGTGCCCTTGGCCTAGGCAATCCAGGGCTGGTGCTCTGGCTGCTGCAGCTTCTATCCAGTGGGTGGGTGCAGGAATCTGTTCCTGTCAATCCCTGGTTACTGGGACCTTCCATGCCTCCAGCTCCCCCCACTCTCTACTCCAAACCCCTGCTCAAGGATGTCCCTTTCCCCTTGCCCTCTGTCACCCAGCTCCCCAAATAACATCTACTTTGTGCCTCCATGCACTACTTTCCTGCCACCCTGCTTCTGCGCTTCAGCCCTGGGGGCCCAAAGCCAACCCAGCTGCCATCTCACTATCGAGCAGAGGGACCTGCCCTAACCCCTGACACCACACACACACACACAGCCCTGCACACACTCACGGGCTCTCCTGCCTGCAGCCTGCTCTCAAAGAGTCTCCTTCTGCCCCCTAGCCCCCTTACAGCCTCCGCCACGGCCCCCCACAGACACGTGGGCATGAGCAGCGCAGACATGCAACAAGCTCCACTCGCCCCTACTCCATTTGCTCTATGGTTGGTCAAGAACCTTTTTTTCATGCTGTAGGGGAGGGAGTTGAGAAAGTCCAATGTCCTGGGGAGCAAGCACTGCAAACAGTCCATCTACAATGTAACATTTGGGTCTCAGGCCGCCCAATCCCTAGTGCGCTGTGCAGACTTTTGACTGGCAAAAACACCCCATCTGAGTGTGAGATCTGGCTGGGCTAGTGGCTCTTTCTGTGGACTAGGACACAGACAGACAGAGTTTTCTGGTTCAAAACCTGTACTTCCCAGATGATGGTCATTCGCTACGGTTAAAAAAAAAAAAAAAAAAGGCTTTTTAATTATTTTTTTTCCCCCTGCCTGGGTAACCTGTCTGCTGCTTGTTTCTCAGTGAAAAAAGGGAAAGATCTTTTTTGGAGGGAAAAGGACCAAAATGCAGGCAGGTGGACTCCGTGGACGGTGGATGGGGAGTTGCTCCTGCCCTGGCACTAGAGCCCCAGCTGCTGTTCCTGGTGCTGTCTGATACCAGAGATCTCCGTGTGTCGTGTCATGACGCTGTCTCCAGGACTGACCCTCAGGATAATGAGAATTCAAAATGAGGCAGGTGATATTGCCTTCAAAAGTAAATCCCGGGAGGTTTGGCAGTATGTCAGAGGGTTAAGGCCTTGTGGCGCTCACGAAAAGAGGGGACAGGTGGAAGGGTCTGGGGTCTGGCGCCCAGACCCCCACCTGCAGGGGAGTCGCTTTACAGGGGGTGAAGCAGGTCTTTAGGGGCTCTATCTTTCTCTCCCACTCTGTATTTCCCCTGCTCTCTCCTTTTCTCTCTGTCTGATGCAAGGTCAAAACAACAACAACAACCACAACAATAACCACCACAGTGACCAAGCAACAAGGGCAGCGAAAGGGGAACAAAAGGAGTGCAGGGGCTGTGGATTTTTCGTGGCGCAGGCACTGAGCTGAGGCAATAACCCCTTGAGGCAATCAATCAATCAACGAATAAGTAATACAGGTTACAGAGATGTATATGTCCCTGTGTGTTTCCAGAGTTCATGTAAATGCACTTTTGTTTATTTCTTCACTTATTTATTATCTTGCCACGAGAATTTCTTTTCATTGCTAAAAAAAAGTGTCCCATCAAGGGTACCAGGTGGTGCCACACCCAGTTAAGCACTCATGTTACAATGCAGGGGGACTGGGCTTCAAGACCCTGGTCCCCACCTGCCGGGGGAAATCTTTACAAGTGGTGCAGAAGTGCTGCAGGTGACTCTCT
This sequence comes from Erinaceus europaeus, assembly GCF_950295315.1. NCBI lineage: Eukaryota > Metazoa > Chordata > Mammalia > Eulipotyphla > Erinaceidae > Erinaceus > Erinaceus europaeus. The sequence goes on along the minus strand of NW_026647156.1, from coordinate 1,896 downwards.
CTGTGTCACAAACCCTCTATCCCTCCCTTCCCTCTCAATTCCTGACTATTTATTCCAATAAATAATCAAGAAAACTGAAAGTAAAAAAAGAAAAAGGAAATATTCCACTACTTCAGTGGGGCTACTCAGGACAATGCTTTCCTTGTTAAGATCCTCACAGCATCATACCATATGCAGAAAGGCAAAGACGCCATGTATTTTTTAACCCAGTTTTTATATTTATTTATTTATTTATTTATTTATTTATTTAGGTGCTTAATCATTTTTTGTTATTGATGTATTAATGTTTTACATTTGACATAGACTCTGGCTCTGACACCAGCGGTCTCAAGTACCCCTAGATGGTACTCTGCCTCTACAAAACCAATCCATTGACCTGTCCATGCATCCATTCATCCACCCATCAATCTATACATCCATCCATCCATCCATCCATGCATCCATGCATCCATCCATCCATGCATCCATCCATCCATCCATCCATCCATCCATCCATCCATCCATCCATCCATCCATCCATCCACCAGTCAACCAAGCTAAGTATAAAAGGAGATCTCTCCTTGAATGGTGAAGACAAACCAGGATGCATAGGTAGGTTGCAAAGGGGCGAGTTCGGCTGAATAGGGCAGAGGGGCTGAACCAGGGAATGTGTTGGGGGGTGTGGGTGTGGGTGGGGTGAGCCGGAGACCTGTGAGTTGGGTCACTTCAGGGGCAGGGAGGGGGTGGAAGGGGTTGCGAACAGCTGTCACTGGAGAACCATCACAAGTGCTGGAGCTGTTGAGCAGGACACCCGGAAGAGAAGACAGACAAAGGAGAGAAGCAAAGTGCAGAGGAGAGGAGAGGGGAGAGGATGGGGAGGGCAGGAGAGGACAGGAGAGTACAGGAGAGGACAGGAGTGGAGGGGACCTGAGAAACCTACCTGGACAAAGGCAGCATACAGACATCCAGCAAGGCAGGCAGGCATGCAGGCAGCTCTGGCCTGGGCTCCCTGGATCCCGGGCACACCTCCACCTGTCTTCTCTTGACTGCCAGCCCTGAGGTCCCTTGTCGGTCAGCACTGGCTTCCCATCCTTCCGTCCCCCTGTGCCAGGGCCCAGGCGTCTGGGCGCTGCTGGCTGACCTAGTGGAAGGGCAGTTGGGCTGCCTAGTGCCAGTGTGGCCAGCACAGAATGCCAGGGGCTAGGACATCACAGAGGGCTCCTGTGGTTGCTAGGCCACGGGGACCCCGCCCATCCAGTTGACCAGCAGCCATGACCCCCACCCTGAACTTGACCTTGAGGCCTGGTGGCCAGCCACCAGAGCCAGAGCCCCAGGCCAAAGCAGGTGCAGGTCGGCCGGGCCAAGAGGCCATGTGCAGATTGGTGTGTGTCTGGGCATGGGGGTGGCATCTGACAGCCCAGGGCTGGGGACCAAGGTCCGCCAGGCCCCTGTCCCACCATTTGCACTGACACACAGTCTTGCTGACTGACTGACAGTCCCCGCCCCAGAGATACCCACACCAGGTCCCTGGGTGCCCTGAGCTGCCCCTGAGGATTGGTGGGTGCCTGCCTGGACACATGCCTCTGTAATGGAGGCCTCTATTAATCCCATTGCCTACTGATAGCTGCCCTCCTGCCCCTACTCCTCCTCCTACTCCTCTTCCTCCTCCTCTTCTTCCTTCTCCTCTTCCTCCTCCTCCTCCTCCTCCTCCTCCTCCTCCACCTCCTCCTCCTTCTCTTCCTCATCCTCAGCTGGACTCATTCAGTGCCCTTGGCCTAGGCAAGCCAGGGCTGGTGCTCTGGCTGCTGCAGCTTCTATCCAGTGGGTGGGTGCAGGAATCTGTTCCTGTCAATCCCTGGTTACTGGGACCTTCCATGCCTCCAGCTCCCCCCACTCTCTACTCCAAACCCCTGCTCA